>NC_137053.1:4505000-4902500 GCF_032717465.1 Coenobita brevimanus | reverse complement strand
CAATTAATCCTTTGCACTCTAAATTCTAATTTCTTAACACTGCACAACACTGTAAATTCCTGTGTGGTCTGGTGGTGAGGTATTGCAGTTTATTCACTGTTTATTCACAGAAAATGAGCATGTGTGGCTTCCATTATGATTGGCATTTACTCGCCATCAAAGTTAGGCAGTAATTGTTGGGAGTGTTGGTGACGGGGAAACAGAGTTGCCAGATCGCAACGGCCACATCACCAAACTCCTCAATTTTCATTACCAAATTCGTAAAGCTAGCATTTATTCTTCAATAATCATATATACAAGTGGAAATACATGTAATCACTCTTCTCATAATTAACAGCATGTTGATTGTTTTCACACTATGTTTGCTAGCAGATTAATCAGAGAGAGCAAACAATCCACCATCCCCATCCTGTGTATCCTCATACATGTGAAAAATCCGTTTGGTAATGCATTATTATGATTCATTAATAACGAATTTTTCATTACCAAATTGGCTCACATTTGGTAATGAAAAATACCAAGTGAAAATCCTGAGAGGGGAGGAGGGAGGAAGGAAAGGGTGAAGGGTCTGTGGTGTAAACCAGCTGTTCGGTGCCGCGCGGCAATTTCAAATTACGGGTGGGAAAAATTTGGATTTTGGGGGGATTTTTTTCTCTTTTTTGGCCATTTTTGGGTTCCGAAGGTCCAGGCCCACAATGTCTGGAAAGTGGTCATCCGGAAAGTACGGGGATTACTGTATTGTTTTTTTTTTTTGACTGTCAGAAGGGACCTCTGAAAACATTAGAAATTTGTACATTCACGACAGCTAATTTCTTTCCAAGGGTGCCCCCTTCCTATCCCTGTATACCCAGGGAAAAGGGGAGGGGGGGATGAAACAAGCTCCACCCACCTCTGCCCCAGACCCCCACCCCTTCCCCAAACCCCCACCCCACCCCACCCTACCCGTCATTCTTAACTGGCAGTTACATTTCAAGCTAATTTCATGTATAACAGTCTTAGTTCCTCTGCTAATACAAAGAGAACATTAGGATATGTTAAAAGTATATAATATAACTATCAACACGCTGCAGCAAGCAATTAATGCATTAAGACGTTGGCAGTAAAAGAAAAACATTAACAACGGCCACCTCATGCCTCATGTGTTGGGTGCACTGCTTTGCAAACACACACACACACACACACACACACACACACACACACACACACACACACACCGCTCGCTGGTGCAGTGGTAACGTTCCTGCTTGCCAACTGGTGGACGAGAGTTCGCGCCTCACTCAGGTTGCGAAAAGTTTCACTGACGAAGTGGGTGGTTACTGTCCCCCTTGAGCAAGGGGACGGGTGTGTGCGTGTGTGAAGGTCACAGCCTTGCCCTTAGATCGGACTATATGAGCTCTCAGCTCCTTTCCGGGAGGGTAAAAGCTGACAATCACGACCATCAAGTGATCCTGACCGACCCGGTGAATTACACACACACACACACACACACACACACACACACACACACACACACACGCACGCACGCAGTCACACGCACGGAAGCGCACGCAAGCACCCAATGCATGAGGCCTGCGATGGACGTTGTTAATGTTGTTTTACTGTCAGTGTTTTAATGCATTAATTTCTTGCTACAGCATGTTCATAGTTATGTTATATATTTTTACATATCCTAGTGTTTTGTTTGTGTATTAGTAATGTGACTATGTGTGTAAAGTATGAGGGTAGCTTGAGCTGTAACTGCCAGCCACGAATGACGAGTGGGGGGTTGGGTGGGGTAGGGATATGGGGGAGGGTTGGGAGCTAGGGTAGAGGTAGGTGGAGCTCATTTCGTCCCCCCTTTCCATCTTCCCTTGGTATACTGTATAAAGGTACAAAGGGGGCACCCCTGAGCAGAAATTAGTGATTGTGAGTGTACATGATCTTCAGATTAACTTAAAATTGTATGGGTTATTGTTTTACTCCATGGAAATGCATTGAAGTGTAGATTAATAGTTGCAGGCAGGTACATCCAAGTCCAAGAGCAAGTTCAAGCCAGATAAATCCTTAGGTAAAGCCCAGAAAAATTCAAAAATTTTTGCCTTCACAAATTCAAAGTACAGTATTAGGATTTTCGGAATATTGGTGGCTGGATTGGAGGACTTTCAACATGTGTGTGTGTGTACATATATATATATATATATATATATATATGTATATATATATATATATATATATATATATATACTGTGTATATATATATATATATATATATATATATATATATATATATATATATATCTGTATATATATATATATATATATATATATATGTATATATATACATATATATATATAGATAGAGAGATAGAGAGATAAATATATATATATATATATATATATATATGTATATATATATATATATATATATATATATATATATAAATATATACAAACACACACACACACACAGTAAAACCTCAATTTAACAGGCTAATTTGGGTCCAAGCCATTCTGTAAAAGGTGAAATTCCTATAAAAATGACATTTGGACCTTCCCCTGCAAACCCAGACTTTGACTGATATATCAGACATTAGTCCAGATAGCACCAACGGTTTTTAAACTTTTCACCACAATTGCTGCACTGTGCTGTACAGTATTATACATTTACTACAATAATCAAATGGTATAAAATGTATAATAATACTGTACTGTTCACTGATAAACATGTCTTTTACTTACCTTATTGTGGTGAACTTAGCTGAAGTGATGAGGCAGTCAGCAGCACTTCTGGCTTGACTTTTTCTGATATATAAGAAC
Organism: Coenobita brevimanus; assembly: GCF_032717465.1. Lineage (NCBI taxonomy): Eukaryota > Metazoa > Arthropoda > Malacostraca > Decapoda > Coenobitidae > Coenobita > Coenobita brevimanus. The sequence continues at coordinate 4,899,704 of NC_137053.1, read as the reverse complement.
TTCTTTTGGTCGGCTCCTCTAGTCCGATAAAGGTGAATCCCGTTATATTGAAGTCCAGCAGTCAGCCGGATTATCCCTGCGGGGATCCCGTGGAGTCATCTTTGTCACTCTCTTCTGGCTGGGCAGCAGCAGCAGAAGTGGCAATCTTGATGTCAGACATAACCTGACAGCTGGGACCGCCCCCATCCGTGTCTAACTGCTCTCTCGAGTCATCAACATTCCCAGCTTTGCCTGCGTTACGAAGGCGGATGGGGAAGTCATACACGTCAAAACCCAGAATGTCGTCTCTTCTCTCGTGTCCCTGAATGAAACGAGACCAACCACTTTCGAGGATTTTCACGGTGACTTCCTTCAATCACTCGCTCAGTTGTACACTGCAGACTTGAGGTTATAGTGCCACAGGTTTTCAAATGTCTTTTGCCCTCACATGTCCAGCCCCTGACTCTGCTTGTCCTTGTCCATGAGAACAACCATCATCTCGTCCAGGAACCTCCATTGATACAGCCTTTTCGTGGCAATGATAACACCCTGGTCCATTGGTTGAATCAGAGCAGTGGTATTAGGTGGCAAAAACATGCACCTAATGCAACCGTCATCAACAACCAATTCCTTCTTGGAGGGATGTGTAGGGCATTGTCCAGGAGAAGAGCCTTTACATGGTCATGAGGGATGCTGAGTTCCTTGACAAAATGCCTGTGGAACCAATCTGTGAAGTTCTTTGAGGTAAACCAGGCCTTCACAGAATGGTGCCACACAACAGGAAGGACATCCATTAGTCCATGAAGGCAGCAGGGCTGTTTTGCCTGATAAGCAATAACAGGCATCATTCAGTGCATTTTGTTAGCATTAGCACAATGCAGAGCAGATACCTGTTGTGTGGACAGCTTGTGGCCAGGCACACACTTCTCGTCTACCAGGATGTTTGTGGCACTGAACGATAGAAGAGGCCAGTTTTGTCAGCATTATAGACTTGACCAAGAGCAAAGCCCTCCTTCTCAATCAAGCCTAACAAATTCTGGTGAAATCCCTCCACTCTCTCCTCACTAGCATCCAAAGCATTGCTATGGGTCTTACAATTTGTAAGTCCATGTCGAAGCTTGAACCTGCACAACCAACTTCAAATGCCTTGAAGTCTGGGACATTGTGAAGGTGGCAAACTTCTTGGCAGTGGCCTCCAACTTGGTGCCTTGCATTAGCACACCTGCAGCCTGTTGTTGGCGGTACCAGATCATTGTCGAATGGTCAGTCAGCATGCCAGGGCAAACTCATAGCCTTCAGTTCGGTATTACGTCTTCTCACCAAAGTCTGCTGTGTACAGAGTGAGTTTGTCATGGGCTTTCTTGATGTTGTGTAGGATTGAGTGGGCCAGGTCATACTCCTTTCAGATGCGGGAAGTAGACCTTCCCGCATAAATCTTACTCAGGATCTCCCGCTTCTTTTCCAAAGTCAGCGCTACTCTCTTCCTTTTCCCTGGTGGAGAGGCCATCATCAAACACCGTAGGAAGAGGCATGCAAGGAATAACATGGCCTGAAGCAGGTAGGTAACCACCACAAAAGCCTCCACGTGCACTGCCATAGCAACTGTCTTGGAGGAGCTGTTTACTGTACTACACAATCACTGAATGGGAAATGAGACGGAGCCAGAGGGGTCTCTAGTGGATGTACGGTAAACTACCCAGCCAGACATGGCGGCCACACCGGGTTATTTCCTGCCTGTCCGGGCAGAAATTTTTGCACGCCATAACTTCAACCTGGATGCATTGTATCTGTGTATTGTGGATAAATGTATGAATAATGGTTTTGAACAGCCAGATCAGAAAGTCTGATTCATGGACTGTCCTGGTAATGGTCGTCCAGATAATATATATGCGGTACAGTAATCCCTGTACGATCCGGACGCCCACTTTCCGGACATCTCGCTTACCGAACATTTTGGGCCTGGACCTTCGAACCCCAAAAATGTCCAAAAAAAAGAAAAAAATCCCTCCAAAATCCAAATTTGTTCCCACCTGTATTTTGAAATTGCCGCGCAGCTCTGAACAGCCGTTTACACCACAGCCCCTTCACCCTTTCCTTCCTCCCCCCTCCCCTCTCAGGGTTGCCATTTGGTATTTTTCATTACCATATGTGGGCCAATTTGGTAATGAAAAATTCGTCATTAATGAATCAGAATAATGCATTACCAAATAGATTTTTCACATGTATGAGGATACACAGGATGGGGATGGTGGATTGTTTGCTTTCTCTGATTAATCTGCAAGCCAACATAACGTGAAAATACTCAACATGCTGTTAATTATGAGAAGAGTGATTACATGTATTTCCACGTGTATATATAATTAGTGAAGAATAAATGCCAGCCTTACGAATTTGGTAATGAAAAGTTAAATTTGGTAATGAAAATTGAGGAGTTTGGTAATGTGGCCGAGTTGCAATCTGGCAACCCTGCTTCCCCCTCACCAACAGTTTCTGCCTAACTTCGATCGTGAGTAGATGCATATTGCAATGGATGTCACAAGTGCTCGTTTTTTGTGAATAAATGGTGAATAAACTGCAATACCTCGCCAGTAGACCACATGGGAATTTACAGTGTTGTGCAGTGTTAAGAAATTAGAATTCAGAGTGCAAAGGATTAAATGTGGAGAGCAAACTGGTGGTTGAAACTGGCATGGTGCAGTTAACAGAGTGTGCAGTGTTAACCCCTAATGCGCGGCCATCGACAGCTGCCCCCCGGGTGGCAGCATTCGATCACGGTCTGAGTACCTGTAGGAAAATATTAGCCAAAAATCAGAGATTAACCCTAGAACATTATACTTGGTATGGCAGATAGTACTTACATTCAGCTTTCTCCAGAGACGGGTGTTGAGCCTTCGTGGACTACCCAAGGACTTGTGGAGACTTGCAAAGTTGGGTAACAAAATCTTCACGTTCACACCTCCAGCAACCCGGTTTCCCCTCTACCACAGCCTCATTCTGTCACAGTAAACTTTATACTACAACGTACAGGTAGTTTGGAATCCGTATTTGTACAATAAGCACTGAAAATAAGGCTAAAATCAATGAAGCATACGGCCGACATGCAGCGCGGTAGCGGTCTTCCCATCACTCAACAAACATTTCCATTTTCACAGCTCAAAACACGTATACTACATTATTTTCAATCATATTACTTCCCAAAAGATCACCGCTGCATGCTTTGTATTCTGCCTTACGCCCGTCACTTTATTCTCGTTCCTGTCGGCCACTCGCACTGACACGGAAGAGCTAGAACTCACCATAATGTCACTTTGAAAGCCTGCGGTAAACTGACGCTAAACAGGGGCAAACCGTTCAAAAAAAAGCAAGTGTTACAACTGGGGAAACAAGCGTTTCCTATTAGCATAAACTGCTTGTGAGAGGAGAGCGCAGATTTACAGTTCTGAGCAGTCAGAGCGCTGCCATGTATCACAGCCAGGCTGGCTGGGCCGGGGGGGGGGGGGACGTGATACTTGGCAATAATGGAGGTCAGTAGTACAAAGGTGAAGTATGCTAAGTGTAGCTAAAGGGGTGGTGGTACTGATAGAGAATACCAGCTGGAACATCCTAGCCCGCGTTTATTCAAAATTAACTCGAATCGCAAACGCGACGCTCCGCCGTTATGTCCTTTTCGGTGAGCGTCGCAAACGCGACGCCCCGCGTTTTAGGGGTTAAACAATTACAACTCACAGTGCAAAGAATTACTGTAATTACTGGAAGTGCAGCACAACACTGGATTACTGCACGTGCTTCAAGAGCATTTTCACCACTGCCAAAGCCTTAGAGAAGACGGCCACAGACGTGCTGTAAGTACCCTGGCTGAGGTACAGTCACTTCTAATTCCTCATTCTTTGGTTCATTTTCATTTATTTCATGCTTTATGTCCATTATTGGTGTGAATAGGGTCTTAAATAGGTTTAAATAAGTGCTATGTATGTCTGGTAGGGAGTTATTTAGGTGGCTTTCAAAGTCAGGCTGGGTTAGGGTTCTTCCGTACAAGTCCAGCAGGCTAGGACCCACTATCTGGGTGGGACCACTTTCCAGACATGCCTTTGGCTCTATTACGTCGGATAGTAGAGCGATTACTGTATATGTATTGGTAAATACATTCATACGTACCTTTATAAGCTATGCCAGTCAAGTATAAAAAAAATTGGGGGGGGGGGGGCTTTGTAGCATTAAAAAACATAAGCTAAAAAAATAAAATCCCCCCCCCCACCAACACCATCACCAGCAACTTCAGGAGGCACCTTAGAAAGATGCATGGAGCTGCCTTTAACACCACACAGGCAGCACAGGTGATTGTGGGAGAAATCATTCTAGATTCAAAGAGCTTAGTAGTGGGTGCATTGTTTTGTGACCTCAGTTATAGTGCCTTGATAGGGTATGATGTCTTTAAACTGAGATTGTCAGTGTTTTGTCTTCTCTCGGGAATGTGCACCTGATGATGTGGTCCTGAATCTAGTGTATGGTTCTGGCAGAAATCTTTGCCGGCCATTATTAGTCCCCTACTGATGAAACCGGTCGGGGACTATAGGTTTACGCGTTTCTGTCAGTACGTCAGTCTGTCTGCAGTTTCATGTCCATACTGTAACTTCCACATGCATGGACAGATTTTGATATAACATCACACAGTTCCTGACACCATGATGGTGTGTCATACGCAGCAACCAGCCATCTACTCTTATGGTTAAGGCCACACTTGGGGCTTAAGCAAGGTTAAGTGCTACATTGGTGTCTGCTCTGTAACTTCCACATGCAAGGACAGATTTTGATATAACTTCACACTATTGTTTCCCATACCAAGTTGGTGTGTTTTGCAAAACAACCAGCCATCTACTACCAAGATCAAGGTCACATTTGGGGCTCAAACATGGGATGGCCCTGGAGAGGCAATTGCTTGCCTACAGTTGATGGGTCTGCATAGCCAGACAGACTGGGATTACACTACTACAAGTACTACTCCAGTTTCAGCAGTATCCTGCAATTCTTACAGACTTAGGTTTCCTCTATAAAAATTCCTGCAGGTGTTTTCAGGGAACTAGTGCTTGTGTCAGAGGATGGCTGTTGGTCCTGTTTTTCTAGGGCCCTACAAATGAATTGGGAGTCTTGGGTGATGCCATTACATTGTAAGTCTGAAATGACAGTAACTTATGAGCCAAGTGCATGTTTTTTTTTTTTTTTTTTTTTTTTTTTTTTTTTTTTTAATAAATGAATAATAGAAAATGAGGGTAACATTTAAGCCACATATGTGCTAATGCTTATGTTCTTTGAATTTTTTGATGAGGTAGAAAATGAGGATAACATCCAAATCACATAAATGCTATGGTAATGCTATGGTTATGAAGTTTTGTGGTGAGGTAGAAGATTAGGGTAACATAGTAGCCACATCAGTGCTGCTGTTAGTTTTTTCAGTGAGATATAATTGTATGGTTAGCAGACTTACTACAGTGCATAAATCCTATCAGAATGATTACTGATACTGATTTTTTTGTGTGTTCTTATCAATATTCAGGAAACCTCACATCCCTAGCATGCTGGATAATTGGTGCCTCACTGTGTTTTAAATTCACCTAATGAATCATAGTACAGTATTAGGTTACCGTAAACTGGGGTGAATTTGGGCTTTTTTCTCTCTCTCTCTCTCTCTCCATGTAATTGAGTTTTTAGTTCAAGACCTTAAGTATTGTATGTGGGGCTGGTCCACTAGGGTACTAAATCATAGTAAGAGGTTTAAATTGTTTAATATATAATTATAGCAAATATAGTAATGAGTGTCTGAATTTGTACTCAGACTTTGGTGAATTCGGACACATATAAATTCGTACATTAATTGAAAATGAATACTGATGACTATCCTGGGTTCCCAGTTTAGTCTTGGCCATATGTGGGACCATATCAGATGTTTTGGGCCATAAAAAAAAAATGTTTTTCCAGTACAAAAATAATGTCACTCCTTTGCCAAAATAAGCTAGTGACTATAATGAGGTGTAAACACAATTGCAATGTAATTTTTTCTTTGGTTTAAATAAAACATAATAGAACACATGTAGATAATATAAATCAGGCTACAAACCTTGAGTTCTGTATATACTTAACAATCATTTTTGACTAATACTTTCTTCTTTTGGAAGACTAATGGAAAATTAGTTAAAGGTGATATTTATCGTGATTATTTGGGTTTACCATTTTCTTGCTTGCTTTTTCACTACGATAAAGACCTCAATTTCCACCAGTTCTTTTCTTATATGTTTGAGTCATTGGGTGTCCATGCTTAAACAGGTAGTACCATAAGAGCTCAAGATTATACCTGTAAATGATACATATGAACCCAATTACACACAGTATCCACAGCTGGCAAATTGTAGGCAATAGTACGTTGTAAAAAAAGGTATTTTTTCGTTCATACTCCCCCTTGTTGGAATTGACCCCATTGGCCAAATTGACTCCAGTTTGGATTAAAATTTAAAAAAAAAATCATTAAATGCCCAATTAAGAGATTAATTGAGAAGATAATGCCAATTACTTACTTTGCACTTTCACACTACACATGAAAGTACATCTGGGCACCAAAGACTTTCCTGCATCTATTCATCAACATTTCTGCCAAAGAAACTTTGCCAATGTTATGAACTTTTTTCTTTTTATACATGTTTGCTTTGTAGTATATATTTGGTATGTGTCACGTGATATATTAAAGATCTTTATAAACAAAAGTTCAGTAAAGAATTACAAACAATTGAGCGCAAACAGATTTCTAATGTTTATTCATTAATTATTAATTTAAAAAACTTTTTATTACAATAATGTCCAAATTCGCCCCGAGTCCGAATTCATACCAGTTTACGGTATATACAGTACAATACGATATTATCCTTGAGGAAATATAGGCTTCTTCGTGTTGTTGATTATATTCTTTGCGAGGATTGCATGTTTCAGCAAAAGCAGAATCTCCACATCAAAATCCTGTCTTGCTGTGATATAGTATAGTGAACAAGTGAGTTAATATCAAATACTGTACAGCAGGTATTCCAGGTACAGTAAAAGTCCTGTAATCCAAATCACAGGGGACCGAGGGTCTGCCGGACTATTGGATTTTTCGGACCATTGGGAGGGACCTCTGAAAACATAAGAAATATGTACATGATCATGAAATAAACACTTAAAATGATATGGGTTATTGTCTTACCAGAAATACATAGAAGTTTAGATGAATAGTTGCAGGCAAGTACACCCAAGTCCAAGGGCAAGTCTGAGCCAGATAAAGCTTAGAAAAATTGGAAAAATCCCAGAAAAATTTAAAAAAAAAAAAAGCCCAGAAAAAGTAAAAAAAAATTTGTTTTAACCCCTCCTGTCCTACAGATGTTATCGCGAGCGCTCCCCACAGCCGGGCATTCCCGACAGAAATTGGCAAAATTGTCCATCTTTAATGCTTCATATCTCTGTTAATACTTAACCAATTGCAACAGATAAGGTTTCATATTACTCACCAATCCTTCGACTTCAAGTTGATGGCATCAGATGGTCCATGAAGTGCAGATAGGGAGAGTGAGTGAGTGGGGAATGAGGGCAATTTTTGGTGTTTTTTTGCCAGTGTCTGTATGCGTGGCAGAGGTTCGGTGACACAACAATGGCCTACACTAGCCCTCCACACTTATATCACTTCAGTGATACTACCAGGACACCAAAATACACTACAATGTTTCTGTGCAACTCCTAGAAGTAATACTATTACTACTAGGAGTACAACAGCTACTAATACTACAGCTACCACTGCTACAAGTACTACTACCACTGCCACAACTACTACTATAACAACTACCACATCTACTACTATTACTACCACACCTACTACACATACTACCACTACTACCACCACTACAAGTACTACTGGAAAAAAATAAATACATAAATAAAATGTGAACCAAGTACTGGTAGTCATTTACGTACTGCCCACAAATGGAAATACTTACCACTGTGACTTTCTCTTTCTTTTGAGTTACAATTTTTCATCATAATTATGTAAAAGCAAATGTTTCCCAAATAAAATAAGGCTGCAAGTTTCTCATGAAATATACTTTCTGCCTCCATTATTCGCATAGATATATGCAGAGCAGTGAAATCATATTATCTGTTTCAACAAAAAACAACATACTGATATGTACAAAACTAACTTATTCATAATACCCAGACTCCTACCACTCGGTCTTTGTGTGAAAATCAAAGAAACAGTCAGTATACAGTGCAACCTCACATTCAGCACACCACCACTTCATCATACGGCGTTGCTGCGGTCGGCACGATGAATTGACGCAAACAAAGCAACGCTGGAATGCTTCTTGGCCTGCAGGTGTGCGAGGTAAGATTTCCATGAAATGCCTGCTGAGGTAGTCCCAGCACTGCAGGCAGTCAGGCAGTTGCTGTACACTGTGCCTACGTTTCACGGAAGGAATAACCTGTCCAAACCTCTCCAGAAGGCTGTAATCACATCCTTCTCGAACAGTCTGAGGGATGTGCTGGTCTGTGTAACCTTGTACAGAATGAAGGCATTCAGTACACAGATGTCCAGTACATGTAGGAATGCCTTCTTATACCACTTACAGAACCTCCTCAGACAGTTGATTGTGCCGATCTGCATATCTGATTTATTGGTGAGTCGCATGTTCATGTTATAGTCCAGAACAGCATCAGGCATGAAGACTGGCTGCCTCATTCTTCTATCGACCTTGCCTGTGTCAATCAACCTACCTTCGTGGACCGTGGAGAGGACATTCACTTTTCTCTTATCATTCCAGTGAATTGCCAGGAGTTTACCTGATTGCAAGGTCCTGCACTTCCCTTTCACAGTGCCTTTGGGAAAGGATGGGCAATGCTTCCTCTTTGCACGGACAGTGCCACACGATCCAATTTGGTGTTCTTGCAGGTACTTTGCAAGACTTGGTGCCGTGTAATAATTATCATTGCAAAGGATATGGTTGCCGTACTTGTCCATAAGTTTCTTGACCACAGAACCATAGAAACCATGGGGGTCGTCCTTCGACAACACCGCATCACTCGCTGTATGCACAATGAAATCAAGCACGTACCTAGTCTTGCAATCACACAGGACAAAGAACTTTATTCCGAAACGATGTCTCTTAGATGGAATGTACTGAATGAATGCAAGATGTCCCCTGAACAAAACAAGCGACTCGTCGATAACAACCTTCTGAAATGGCCTGAAAAATGATCAAAATTTTTCCATCATCTCTAGAATCGAGCGAATTTTCCACAGCCTATCGTTCGGATGTGGGCCCATATTGGTGGAAAAATGTAGATACCCTCAAGATGTTAAGATATCGGTCACGTGGCATATACTTACTGAATACTGACGTCGCAGCAATATCGTCCAAGATTCAGTAATCATGTATGTTATGTTTCCTAACGTGAGGCATCAGCATTGTCAAGCCTAGCCAAACATACATTTCGCCAACACTCTTTGCAGTCCATTCCTTTATTTTCACACTCTCTCTCACGTGCAAGGTTTCAGCCCAATTGCAGCAGAAATCCCTGAAACTGTTCACTTCTTTCACAATGGACTCCATCAGTGCTGTTGTGAAAAAAGCAAGGAAGACATCCACTGCAGAAGAAGCTGTGTTGCAGGGAAATTCTGGCTGCACATCTGCGTTTGTGTCGTCAAAAACAGGTATTTCAGGCTGAAACCCCGTCCCTCCTACACAAAGGGTTCAAACCTACGAGTCCGTAGTTCCTGCCTTGCCTGCCGTGCACGTGACTTGCCCCGTGCCCTGCCATGGCCCCTAGCATGGCGGTGTGGTGGTGATTCCGCTGACTCACCACTAGATGAGGCAGATGATGATGATGGTGACGGTGATCGTGGTGGTGATGGTGTTGGTGAAAGGCATCGGTGGGCCCATGCCTGCCGGCGTGCACCTGCACCAACATGTCCAGATGGGCCAGGTTGTGGTGAAGTGGCATGTGGTGAGGCAGGCCGGCGTGGTGAGGCCCGTAGTGATGCAGGCTGGCATGGTGAGACCTGTAATGATGCAGGCTCACATGGTGAGGCCTGAAGTGAGGCAGGTCGGCGTGGTGATGCAAGGGATGAGGCAGGTTGGCGTGGTGATGCAAGGGATGAGGCAGGTCAGCATGGTTAGGCACGTGGTGAGGCAGGTCGGCATGGTGATGCACATGGTGAGGCCTGAAGTGAGGCAGGTCAGTGTGGTGATACACGTGGTGAGGCAGGTCGGCGTGGTGAGGCCTGGAGTGATGCAGGCCAGCGTGGTGATGCATGGGATGATGATTGAAGTGATGCAGGCCATGTGGGTGAACGTGGTGGGGATGGTGTATGGGTGGAAAATTCCACCCTACGTCGCTCTCCTGCCCGGCGGCGTTTTCTCCTCCTGCCAGCCTCCTTGCTTCCTTCACTTTCCACCTCCCCCGACACTTTCTCCATTGTGCATATATCACTCTCTGTAGGATCATCAACTACATCTGATCCTTCATCACCAGAAAAGGTTGATGATCCTGCGGACGGAAAATATAACCACACAGTGGCGAATTCATGATCACTCTTCTCCTCTGACGCATATTTTTCCATACTCAACTTGGCAAAGTCTGGTTCTTCAAAGGAGGAGTCACTTTCTCCACTCACATTTGGCGATAATGGTACATCAAACTCCCTCCCTATTGCACTATCACTAAGGCCTTTCCTCCGAGGGCCTTTGGACTTCATAGGAGTGGAAGTCGGAGGGCGTGGGTGGGCGGCTGAGGGTTGGGACACAGGAATATCTTTACGCGTAGGCCTATCCATCATGGAGGTACGCAGGCAACTAGAGCGTGACTGGGATGCATGTGGGGGGTTGCCAGCGGGTGCGGGTGGTGAAAATAATCAGCTGAGTATTCAAACAATGGTGCTAATTACTAGACCATGTATACATGACACCTGGATGGCCCCGGGAGGACGTATACATGTCACCCGGATGGGATGGGTTAACGAATTCAGAGTACATATTGGGATTTTTGGATTATTGGTTGCCGGATTAGAGGACTTTTACTGCTGCTATTAAAAGAAAACATTATTTGATAATGGTAACTGGTAAATGTAGGGAAGAGTAAAGTGATGGTCTTTGAGAGAGGTGAAGTCAGTGAATGTACAGCGAGGTTGGATGGTGAGGAATTGGAAAATGTGAGTACGTTTAAGTACTTGGGTAGTGTGATGAGTAAGGATGGAGGTTTGGAGGGTGAAGTTCTTGAAAGGGTACAGCAGGGAAGAAAGGTTGCTGGTTCTTTGAAAGCAGTGATAAGAAACAGGGAAGTGAGCATGGAAGTGAAAAAGTTACTACATGACAGTATTGTGATACCAACTCTAACGTATGGAAGTGAAGCTTGGACGTTGTTGGAAGGACACAAGTCAAGAGTGAGAGCAGTGGAAATGAGTTATTTAAGAGGAGCCTGTGGAGTCACATGGAGAGACAGGCTGACAAATGAGGATATAAAGGACCGTTGTGGTGTGGATGTGGATGTGATAGGAAGCCTTAGGAGGAAAACACTGAGGTGTTTTGGCCATGTGAAGAGGATGGAGGGTGAAAGACTGACGAAGAGAGTGTATGTGAGTGAGGTGGAGGGGGGAAGAGGGAGGGGGAGGCCAAGGATGAGATGGAGGGATGGGGTGGAGAGGTATATGAGAGAGAGGGGTGTGAGTTGGGAGCAGGGCAGTGAAATGGCGGGGGACAGGGCGACTTGGAGGCGATTTGTTTGTGGCCACCCCAAACGTGATTGAGGCGTCTGGCAATAGATAGATAGGTAGATAGATAACTGGTGACCATCATGTACTCACTTGATGTAGTGCTGCCTACTTCTTCCTTCACCTTTATCATTCTTTGTTTGCCCTCTTTCCTTCCTATTTCCCTCATCTTTCCTGTCATGTGTTATTACTCTTCTTTCCTTTTCAGGTGGCTATACATAGAATGACAAGCCTAATGGCTTCCTGTAAGCCAGGAGACCACTTGCTGTGCTGAGTGGTGACCATATAACAGACCCACACATGTTCCCTACTTGTCAACAAGTGGGTTGGCAGAGGATTAGTGCCCCTCCCTGTAAAACCACAGACTCAAAGACAAACGGCCACTCCTTACGGGATTATAGCATCTGGCTGTAAAAATGTAAATAGCACACTGACTGATACTGATATCATGCAGTCATTTTATAATGTAACGTTAGTGTGTATTGGAATCTTGATGTTCTATGTTGTTGTCTTTCAGTGTTTTGGTTAGCTTGGGACCAGTTAATGTAAGGAAGGCATCGTTAAAAATTCTGATTAAGAAATATTTTGCTTAAGAAGAATGTGTGTACACACACACACACACACACACACACACACACACACACACACACACACACACACACACACACACACACACACACACACACACACACACACACACACACACGTCATTATACATTAGGCATGTAGTTATCTGGACAGTTATAATGTGTAATACTGGCTCTCCATTAGACTCAAGTATGGTGCGAGAGAGCCGGAAGCACGAAAAGGAGATGGCAGGGATTGATGGAGACACAGAAGCTGATGATATATTCCTGCCTACCCGTCACACCAGAGATTCCAAGGCATCTATTTCCACCGAGTTCATGAATGGCGATGATGGGCCAGATGATGATGATGATGACCATGATGATCATGTACAGGAAGGTTAGACTTTTTTCCCTGTATTTCTCCTGCTGTCATACACAGAAATGCTAAATAAACCTTTCTCTATCATACCAGAGTTGCTTGTATTCTGCTTTTATGCAGCTATAGGAATATCAGATCACTTGCTTGTGCCATTGGTTGTTTCGCCTGCTCACATGTACAGGGAAGTTGGACACTTCTGTGTTGCCCTCATTTTGCTTGGATTTCTTTTACTGTCATGCTGAATACAAGAAGGTTGGAAAGTTACTCTTCTGTGTCACCCTTATTTTGCTTATATTTCACTTGCTGTTATATACAAGGTCAGACAATTTCCACTTGTTCCATCTTTGATTGTGTTTCTCCTTCTGTCATGTACAGGAAGGTCATTACACTTTTGTGCCATCCTTGATTACTTGTATTTCTCCTGCTGACATGTACAGTCATGTTAAGTGATGTCACAAAGTCCACTGAAAATAAATGTACTTCATGACATTTTTTCCTAGTGCAGTTGTATTGGAAAGTAAGAAATCCTTCTGTTTTGTTCCTGTCATGGCTTGTTTCTTCAACTCCGTTGTACAGGAAAATTGAAGTCCTTTTGTTTTGTGCAACAGAACATTCAAAAGTGCCCCCCAAAATTGTGTCTTTTTGGTATGAAGTTGGGGTAGTGGAGTATTAAGCGTTCTGTTTTCGTTGTCATGGGAACAGCTACGGTGCATTGAATCAGGTGGTTTGAGTAATATTATATTTGGACTGTTTTGAGGAAGGATGGTGTCCTGATCTGAGGTGAGCTGGAGTTTTGTGCATTAGTCTTGGGAGTGTTTGTTCATCATCATGTATGGTGTGTCTGTTGAGAAGTCAGGGATAGAGCAGAACAGTCTGTCATAGGGCTCATTGGATGATTTGTTTTCAGGGGTCTCTGGTAAGTTGGAGGTAGTGTGTTACTGGAGTTGCTTTGGTTTCTGTTTCATGGTTATATTGTGGCAGGGGTGAGAGAGGTCTACAGTACTGCTGATATATAAAACTACATGCCTCTTATGTTTGTATGGTGTTTGGGAGAACTTTCATTTCTGAGTGTAGGTGGTCAGCTTTGGTGGTTGATTTACAACCTGTAATTGCTTTCATTGTTTACTGGAGTTATTGGAAGTTTCTCTGTATTGTTAACTGAACAATACCAGACTGTTGAAGCATGGTTTAATGTTGTATGAACTGCTAGCAAAATATTGTTTGTGGGAGGTTGCTTGTGCTTTCCAAAGTTTGTGTTGGTAACTGCTCATGATGTATTTAGCTGTCTTGTAGCTTTCGTGGAAATTTTTAGTACAGGCATGTTCACCTTAATAACGTGATATCTAGAATGATGAGGCTGTCATTGCGAGGTATGTATTGGCCATCCAGAGTGATAACTGGGTGTGTTGAGGGTGTGTTTCAGTCTTTGGTAAGAAGTGATGATGATGATCACCTTTGCCCTGCATGACATGCAAGAATTGCATCAGTAGTAATTTCTCTCCTCCAGATGGTTTCTGTGGTTTGGAGGACTTCTTTTATTAGTGTGGTTAATCTCATTGTGAACTTCCATTTTGTGCACAGTGCTTGTCTGGGTCCCTTGCAAACCCATTTTGTGTTATATATGCATATATATATTTTTGAACTTGTTCTTGCTACTGTCATATGATTTATTTGTCTTAGACACACTTCATAGTGGAGAATTATAAATAGCTTTCATGAATCCATTCATTATGAGTGGTCATCCAAAGCTGAACATAATTATATCCAGGTAGCAAGAACATATAATGATGATGATGATGATGAGCAAGAATATGAATAAGATAGGGCATCCTTGCAGTGAAGGAATTAAAAGAGCGATGCTATAGTGGTTATGAAAGAGCTGCTGTCTGAAAAGACTCGAGTTTGATCCCAGGAAATAGTCTGATTACGGCATTCGAATTTTACTAAGCTTGATTTCTTAATCTTTCACAAGACCCACTAGCCTGTCATATAACCAATCACCAGTCATGAATGAGACAGCCCTAGCATGTATCAAATATGTTGACATTTGAGGGTTTGTAGCAGGTACATCAGAAGGACTGCTTGGCTTCAGGGAAGGGCTTATCAAGTCTAATACTGTTCCATAGTTGGACACTTGTAGGGAAATAATCATGTGTTGCAAGTACACGTCTTTCCATTAGTAGCTCCCAGAATCCCACCCAATTTTCTGTGTTGACATGATTCTGGAAGGTCCAGATCTTGTCACTTTGATTTAATTGGAGAAGACGGATTGAAAAAAATGAAGCTTCATATCACCATTTTGTATACTTTGTCCACTTTAACTAGGCCTGAAATTGTCATCTCTCCACCAGGAGATTTTTGTCCCTCAGCACCTTGATAATACTAGGCCTAAAATTGCAATCTCTCCACCATGAGATTTTTGTCCTTTTCACCTTAATACCCATACCTCTGTGACAGAATTACACAGTACAGTGGCACTTCATCCCTTCCACGGTATGATCTTATGACTAGCTCTGTATTCTAGTCTTATTCTTTTTTTGCATCTCACCATTCTACATGGAGAGAGGGTAGTTGTAGGCCAAGTTAAAGTGGACAGAGTATGGGTAGTGGGAACCTAAACCTTTTGTTAACAGAAGAAAAATGAAGTTTGTGCAGTGGTTCCTCCCACTCTAGCCCACATTCATAGTGTAATTTGTGTTTGTGCTATAATGGCACCTCTAAAATATCCCCTTTTGAGGAAATTGTGGCTTCAAAATAAACATATGGCACTCATGGTGAAATACGAGAGGAAAATGGCAAAAAAAAATTAATTGTGCTGATTGTTAAAGATTTTCACCACTGGCTCAATGAAGCTTCTGGAAAAACAAGTGCACATTCACTTTGTCCCGTGTTGTCAGCCATATTTATTCTCACAGCCACATGTGATCATTGTTGTGTGCAATCATACTAATTTATTGACGGTAATTAATTGGCGATTCATGGCAACTATTTTTGATTGATTAATGGTTGATGGTGATTGATGATGATATGCCAGAGAGTGCTCGTAAAGGGTGCCTGGGAGTATGTGAGAATACATGATTATGTACCAAAATAAAGGTGAGTGAAGTAAGTGCAGGAATTATCATGGCATAAGTATATTAAGTATTGTAGGGAAGGCATATTGAAGAATTATTGTTGAGAAAGTAAGAGAGATATCAGAAGTCCTACTGAGTGATGAGCAGGGTGGCTTTAGGAGTGGCAGGGGATGTGTGGATCATCTATTTGCAGTGAGACATAGTGGAGAAAGCTTATGAGAAGGACTATAAGATGTTTGTGGCATTTGTGGATTTGGAAATAGAATATGGCAAAGTAGACAGAGAAAGATTGTGGAAGGTTTTGTGCATGTACGGTGTAGATGGTAAGCTGCTAGGAGCCATCAAGCGCTTTTATGATGGTAGTGAAGCATGTACAAGGGTAAATGGGCATCTAAGTGAATGGTTCACGATCATTGTGGGCGTATGACAAAGTTGTGTGATGTCTTTATGGTTGTTCAGTATGGATAGGGTGATGAGAGAAGTAAAAACATGAGTAATGGAGAGAGGGATGGCTTTGGTAATGAATGGTTTATCTCATATTTGTTGTATGTTGATGATGCAGTGCTACATGCAAATACCGGACAAGAACTTGATAGACTAGTGCAGAGTTTTGCTGATGTCTGTGAGTGTTGTGCCTTGAGAGTAAATGTAGAAAAGAGTAAAATGATGGTAATCGAGAGAGAAGGTGACTCCCTGTGCGATGTTTGAGTGAATGGAGAGAGACTGGAATTGGTGAGAGAGTTCAAATACCTGGGTATAGTGATAGATAAGAGAGGAAAATTTGCAAAAAAAGTGAAAAGTAGAGTAACACAAGGAAGGAAGGTAGCTGGTGTTATGAAGGCCTTGATAAGAAACAAAGGCTTGAGTGTTGCATCTGCGTGAGGCTTACATGAAGGAGTGTTAGTGCCACCTTTAACTTACAGATGTGAGACTATGGTATGGCAAGAAAATGAAAAGTCAAGAGTAAGTGCAGTAGAGACGGGGCTGCTGAGGAATGTATCTGGAGTACAGAGGGTGGATAGGATTCTAAATAATGTGATTCGTGAAAGATGCTGAGTGAGGAAGTCTTTGGACACTAGAATCGAAGAGAGTGTATTGAGATTGCATGGTCATGTGGAGAATGGATAACAGTCGAGTGGTGAAAAGGTTTATCTGAGTAAATCTGAAAGAGGGAGGAGGTGAGGTAGGCCAAGGAGAAGGTGGAGGGATATGGTGGATGAGTGTGTGAGGAAAAGAGATTTGGAAGCCGGTGAGGCTAGGGAATTGACAAGAGATTGAGCTGGCTGGTTGAATGTTGTGAGAATTGTGTGATCAGGGATTTGGCACCCCTTTGTAACGAGACAGCGTTTGGATGGGCTTTATCAGATACGTTTCTGTGAAGCTACAGAATGTGGTGAAAGTTTCAGGCATATCAGATAGAGCCAGGATTCCCGGGGCGTGAGTGTATGAGTGAATGGAAGCATGGCCCATTGGAGTGGGCAAACTTGGGCTGTTTGGATATTGCTACTCCTCACCCTGCCCTAGGGTGGGAAAGGAGGTCCGGATGATGATTTACTGTATGTGAGAGTTAAATGTAACAGTTGGAGGGGGAGAGAGATTTGGGCAAATGAGTCTTAGATTTTGGCTGGGAGCTTTTTAGCATCATCAGTGAGAATAATATACAATAGCTACAAATATGTAGTGGTTTTTAGGAGAAGTTGTAGGGGTGTATGGATCATATATTTGTAGTGAGACATAATGGCATATATGGACTGAGAAAAAGCTTATGACAAGGTTAATAGAGAATGGAGCACTACAGCACTTCTGCCACGTTTGGTTTGGATGGAAAGCTGCTGATTGCCATAAAGTTTAATGATGATAGTGAAGCATGTGTAAGAGTAGGTGGATTTTGTTAGTGAGTGGTTCAGTGTGTTCTGGAGTGAAACAAGAGTATCTCATATCCTTGTGGATGTTGTATATATGAATGGGATTGAGAGAGAGGCTAAAGCTTGAAATATAGAGAGGGGGATGAGGATGATAATGAATGGTGGAGGTTGGAGTGTCTTAGATCTGATATATCCCTGTGGATGTTGTGTATATGAATGGGATTGAGAGAGAGGCTAAAGCTTGAAATATAGAGAGGGGGATGAGGATGGTAATGAATGGTGGAGGTTGGAGTGTCTTAGATCTAATATATCAGATATTGCTAACAGTGAGCAGGAGGTTGTAGGATGGTGCAGATATATTGATGTCTTTGAGCATGGTTTTGAAAGTACAGTATTGTAAACTTTGTTGATGTTTGTGTGTGTTGTTTTGAAGGTATTGTAAATGCAGAAGACATGAAGATTAACCCCTAAGCGCTGGGCAATGTTTAATGCAGTTGCCACCTCACTACCGGGCATTTTCTCTGAAACTGCTGAAAATTGCCTGTTTTCAAACTTTAATATATCAGAATTTTAGGGAAACGAATTAATGACCGTTTTACTCATCAAGTCTTCCTCTTGCGACTGAAAGTATCCCCAGGTCTGTAGGGCCTTGTGTTGGTGATTAATGATGTGAGGAAGAGAACTAATTTTCGGTGTCAGGGAGGTGTTTGTGTGTCTGCCTGCGGTGCTGACTGTGGCTTTGCTCTCATCGTGATAGCATACTCCACCACTAGATAAACTATACACTGTTGCATCCAAGGCATGCCTTATGGGAGTATCACTGAGCCCTTTTCTAGTATCCTTTATAAAGAGGCATGACAGGGGTGGATGATGCAATTGGCTACAGGCAGCGCAGATGGAATCAGACAAAGAGGAACATGAAGAAAATATCGTACACCTGTTGAGGCACAAGACAGACTGACTCATGCCTGTGTGCTATAGAGGGACTCCCTCCCTACCCTTTGGTGGTCAGATGAAATGGCGGCTGGTTCAAATGGTGGGGGGAAGACACTTGCGTGTATATGCGTCACCTGGCCAGACATGGGGTAATCATAATCGATGGTAATTGATTACAGACTTTTGTATAATCGTAATTGATTACTTAGGCATTTTTTTCAAAGTAATCACAATTGTAATCGACTACTCTCATATTGTAATTGTAATCATGGTTACTTTTACGATTACGAGGCCCCAGATAAGTTATTCTTCCACAAATACTCGTCAAGAATAAAATACTGTAGTTCAGTGTCAAACAGTCAAATATACACCATAAAAGTCCATATATAATATGAAAACAAAAGTGATTTGTAGGTTATCACTTACAAGCTTCCATATAATATCCTACGTAAGCTAGAATAATATCACCTGGGATGATCTCAGTTGGTAGAAAAGTTAATAGAATGAAAGGGTCAAGGACAAAGTGAAGAAAAGTCTCGGTGCGTGAATTTTTAAAACACATTTGTATTGCAAATTGGCAAAAAATTAAAAGAGCAACTTACTGGACATAGCACTGTATAGTATATTTTTATCCAGAGTAACAGTCGGAGTAACAGTCGCCATAGGTTCTGTAGAGCTTAACCCTATGTTCTTCCTCATGCAGGCATTTCTTATTAAAATGATTTACATATAAGATATATATCCTTAGAAAATACCAGTTTTATATTACTGAACGATGTTTTTGCTTTTAAAAACTAACCAGCTATTTACTTAATCAATGTCAAGTATAAAAGAAACGTACTCATAATTATATAGTGCATAACAGTACACTACATGGAATCATGATTGTAATCATGATTACTTCTTATGTAATCATAATCGTAATCGATTACTCTTACTTTTACTGTAATCATAATCGTAAACGTAATCTGAAATTTGCAAAATAATCGTAATCATAATTGATTACAGTACCCCGTAATCGCCCCATGTCTGCACCCGGCGGCCCCACTAAAGCCTGGTTTTGACATGTATACACGTCACCTGGTGGATGGGGGTTAAAGTGGCAGTTATTGGGTGAGAATGTGACCATGTGATGTGCTTGTGAATGAAAACTTTGAACTGGTGAGGGAGTTAAACCTCTTCACTGCTGATGGCATTGATCAATACCAAACTATTTACTGCGCTCAGTCAAAAGCTTTTAGGTGAATTCTTGGGAAATTTGTCCTGTTTGCCATCTTATTTAGGTTCCCTAGCATATACGCAGACACTGACCAACTCATTACACCATTAGCTGTAACCGATTGACATTTTTCTCATTTTGTTATGCACAATTATGTTACTTTAGCTACATTTCTTTTGGAAAATGTATCTCGGCTTTTCTTCAGAGTGTTAGTACCGTACGTACCTCTTCAGTCATCATGATGAAGGAATTAATTATGACATCCTAATAGCAGAGTATATGATTAACTTCAGTAGAGTTTGGAATTTAAATATGTGGTAAAGCAAATTACCACCAAGCAGGTATAAATAGGAAAATGATATTTCCAAATAAATGTCTCCCTTTGTATCAGCCATGTGGCCAACATACTGTGATACAAGGTTTAATAACCGATGCAGGTGGACAGTGGGCTTTGTTTTCTTGATCAGAGGTGCAACTGACCCTAGGCAGTGATTTTAAACCCAAAATATTGAAACAGAAAGACTGAAAAAGTCAACACTTCAGTATAGGATGGGGAGAAATTACCCTGTATATAACAAATGGTGTGGCAGTGAAGGGGTTAAGGACCCTAGGTGTAGTAAGAAAAAAGAAGTAAATGTGCAAAGGACTGGAAAGTAGAGTGACACAAGGAAGGGAGGTCAGATACGATGAAAATAAACAGAGGTTTGAATGTGGAGGGTGCAGAACGATTGCGTTAGGATGTTTTAGTGCTTGCATTGACATTGACATATGGGTGAGACTGGTCTTGTGTGAAAAAAAATGTCCAGAGTATGAATAGTGGAAATGGAATTATTAACCCATAGCCAGCGGCAGAATTATATATAGACTGTGCAAAATCTACTGAAAAATTGCGGGGAGACTATATAAAGATGCTTCCCTCAAAATTGTCCCCTGTGAATCCTAGCAGAGACCATATATAATCGGCAATGTGTAAGTGCCCTGGGGCCTCAGATATCCCTAACTGGCAACATACGGGTCGCAAGTGATTTATACAAGGTTTCTCACCCAGTGACTTAGTCTGTTCCCGCTCTTAGAGGAGATACAGCACTTCTTTGTTTCTCCTGTAGACCTCAACTTCTAATTTTTTTTTTTTATATTTGGGTATTGTAGACATAATCATGTCCTACACAAGGTGGAACATTACTGATGATGAGATACAACTTATTCTAGATCAGGATTTGGATGATGATTTCATTGATGATGATAGTAGTGATTCTGTATCAGATGGTGATAGTGATGACAATGATTGTGGTGATGAATCACAACTTGAGGTTGCAGAGGGGCCAGATGATAATCTGTCAGGTGCAGAAGTTGGTGGCAGTGATGACTGTACTCCAGTTGAGTCATTCTCCACTTAATAGAGAATGATTGCCATTTACCGGAGACATGGGTCAAAGAAATTTTGCAAAATCCTCAGGACCCACAGATTTTTATGTCTTTTGTAGACAGAGATATAATTGAACATGTAGTGAGAGAAACAAACAAAAATGCTGCCAAGGTCTGTGAAGAAAAGAGAAGGAAGGGGAAGATGATGAGAAAGAGTAGAGTTCTGCTGTGGAAACAAATGTTTGAGAGATGTATACCTTTTTAGGTTTGGTCATTTTACAAGGCGTAGTAAAGAAACCTACAATCTACTCATACCACTCCACCAATTATATACATGCTTGCAACACCCTTTTTGCTATGTTAATGAAATATAGCAACTGTTCCACGTTGCGGTAGAGTCAGTATAGATTATGTTAAAACCTTACATGCGGTAGAGTGTACATAATTATAGATTATGTTAAAACCTTACATATGGTAGAGTCTATATATAGATTGTTAAAACCATACATAATGTGGCATAACTATATGCTCCCATCCTGTGGTCTGTGGTCAGGGGCATCTATATAAAGGTCCCCCCCCCCCCTTTTTTTTTTTTTTTTTTTTTTTTTTTTAGATGCTTCTCAGTAACTGCAGTCTCTGGCTAAGGGTTAAGGAGAATGTGTAAAGAGTGGACAGGATGAACAATGTGGTAATGTAGTTTGTGCTTGATAAATGAAGAGAGGGTGGTTAGAAAGCTTACTCATATGGAGAGAATGGATGCAGATAGGGTGGTAAAAAGAGTATATATTACTGATTTTGAAGGTGGGAGGAGGTGTGGTAGACCAAGTAAAAGGTAGATGGATTTGGTAAATGAGTCTACAAGGAAGTGAGTTACAAAAGTCTGTGAGGTAAGGGATATGGCAGGATCAAATTGGTTGGATGATTTGTGTATGGAGGAGCATATGAGAAGGGTTGGCACCCCTTTTGAACCTGATAGTCATCAGATTGACTCTTCCAAATTGGCAGTTGACTACCACCCGCTTTGCGAAGCGTGCAGAGCGGTAATATTTTCAGTTGTGAGTTTGGCTAGCTGGCTTTGTTTGTGTGTGGGTAAACAAGATATCTCTCTAATGACTTGAGCTATCAACATGAAACTCTCAGGGTATCATTGGCCAGAATCTTGGACAAGCTAAAAAATGGGCATATGAGGTCAAGGTCACCAAAATGGCTGCCAAAGGTCAACCGATTGGCCTTTGGTGACCTTAACCTTGACCCTGAGTGCCCATTTTCGAACTTGTTCAAGATTTTGGCCATATCTTGATACCCTGAAAGTTTCATGTTGATAGCTCAAGCCATTTATGAGATATCTTTGTTACTCACACACAAACAAAGCCAGCCAGCCAACCTCACAACTGAAAACATTATCATTCTGCTCGCTTACCACACGTGTTGCGAAGCAAGCAGAGTGGTAATGCTTTCAGTTGTGAGGTTGGCTGACTAGCTTTGTTTGTGTGTGTTTTACATCCTGAATTTGCGTCAAATCAGAAATGGAGGTGCAAAATTATGAGCCAAGGAAAAACGTTCCGGATATGATGGTGTTGAGATCCCATCGTGAGATGACTTCTAGTTGACTGTCTGACTGGCAGCAGTGTGAAGTGCATTTATAAAGAAAAACAACCACAAAAAAAATATGTGTTCAGATGATTTGGCCAGTGGAATGGGATTCTGGGGGATTAAATGGTGAGTGAATGAGTGTCTAGCCAATTTCACTGGGTTTGCTGTTGATAATTCTTCCTGTATTGTGCTTTCTCTTTCCTCATCTGGACCCTACCTCACCCCATCACTTGGTGGGAAAAGAGGTCAGGATGATTATTATTATTATTATTATTTTTTTTTCCCAACTGTGTTTAAGAGTAAAACTTTACTGAAACAGTTGGTAAGTCAACAGTACTTCTATATTCCAGTGATGCCGCTACTTTAGTGAAGACTTATGTATGAAGATATATTGTTAACCCTTTCACGGTTTTACATGGATGTCATGGTAATTACCGTATTTTGTGGCATATAAGACACAGGATTGTGTAAGATGCATGCTAATTTTGGAAGAGCAAGTTGGGGAGGGGGGGATGACTCCTAAAAATACCCATTATAACCTTGTCTTCATATTATCATATTTACACAAATGCATACTCATCTTTCCGTATCTCCATTCAGTACTGTATTATTCATCAGTCATTAGTTTCATTATCATATAAGATGACTAAAGCTGTGGAACTCTGTAGCATAGTCATATATAAAAGTACTACAAATTACTTCTATCCACCTTCTTCTTTACAGAGTGAGCCACAAGGGTTTGTACATACTTATTCACCTCAAGGTATCTCTGTTCAGTACTACTGTATTCATCAGTCTGCTATACAGAAGTGAAAATCTGTAACACTGTCATACATGTACACAAGAAATTGCCTCTGCCCACTCTTCCTCTTTGTTGAGCTTCACCCAACTGAGTTTGTTCTCAGTTCTTTTGATTTCAGGTTAAGTGTCAACATGATTCTTGCAATGAGAATACAAAAAAAAAAATAAAATAAAGTTCAGTAAAAAGTTACAAGCACCTGTTCATTCTAATAATCCATGCTTGAGCAAGGATTTTCAGTTATATTCACCAGCAGACACCAAGGGTCAGTGCCATCAGTATTTAAACAGAGTTGTGACTGTCCCAAAATTTTTTTCCCCTAAATCATCATGTATGAGTTGCTACCCAAAAGTTCCAGTAATATGAATATTGTAGGAAAATAAGTTACCTTGCCTCCTAGTTCTCACTGTCGTCTTCGAAGTAGTCCCCATGGGTATGTATACAGTGGTCCCAGCGTTTTTTCCACGAGTCCATGTGTCCCTGAAAGGCTTCAGGCGTGATGGTCTTGAGCACTTCCTGCGATTCTGTCTGGATCTCCTCAGTCAAGTCAAATTGATGCCCTTTCATTTGTAATTTCAGCTTGGGAAACAGGAACAAGTCGCTGGGGGCAAGGTCAGGTGAATAGGGTGGGTGGGGAATGACTACTGTGTTAGTGGAAGCCAGGAACTGCTGGACAACAATTGATATGTGGGTGGGGGCGTTGTCATGATGCAGGACCCAGTCCTTGTTCTTCCACTGTTCTGGTTGTTTGCGGCGGATGTTCTCCCTCAGATGCTGCAAAACTTCACAGTAAAACTTTCCGCTGACAGATTGGCTGGGTGGGACGAATTCCTTGTGAACAATCCCTTGGATATCGAAGGAATCGATCAACATTGACTTGACATTGCAGCGTCATTGGTCTGCCATTGCAAAACTGCCAAACCACCTACACACCACGTTGCAATAGTAAGCGTAGCACAACAACACGTCCGCTCACAGACACAGCTGGTGCCATACTGACTCAGAGGGGGTGCTGCTGACTCCTAGCGGGAAAAGACAAAATGCAAACGGTTGGCTCCCTCTGTTCAAATTACTGGAACTTTTGGGTAGCACCTTGTACATCTTGTTTTTCTTAAATTATCAATAGCTTTAGTTAATTATGTTTTTCTGTCAATGAGAGGCAGTTTATAGAATGAATACCTGTATATGTGGCTGTTTTGAACAGAACCAGAGCTAAGTTCAGTCTGAGCTTATGACGTTCATCTTTGATTATACATGGGGACTTTTCAGTGTATTTTTTATGGGGGGTAGGGGTGGGGGAATGTGTCTTATATGCCAAAAATACAGTATTAAAATAAAAAATCCATTTTTCAGTAAGTCAGAAGCTGGTAACTCAGTTGTAATGCTTTACCATATTTTTCTTTTTGTTTTTTATATTTTCCCTTGTAAACTGATGACTTGTAAAAAATCTGAACCCATCATTGGAAGGCTTATAAAATTTTGTTTCTAAACATGTTCAGATCTGTAATATTGGTAGTGCTCAAAATTTCGACTTAAAAGACGTGGATGTATTGGCAAAATATTTTCTTCATTCGCATTGCAGAAAATTAGTCAGTCTTGACTTTACAATTGGTTTTTAAGCTCCTAGCACACAGTAAGCATTCAAGAAGTCAGTGCTGTGTGACGTATGCCAGTTAAAGCAAATTATGGGATCCACTCGACCAAGAACGAAGATTATTGCCAAGTGATGTAAAAGTGTGTGAATATTCCCTGTAATTAGGAAATGAACGTGAAGGGGTTAAGTGTAGCATGCCTACACTTGATGCTCACAAACTGTGACTGTTCAAGGTAAAACGGCTTTGCTTTCTCACATCAGTCCTCCTATGTCTGAAGATGAACAGTTCGGTTAGATTCTAGTGTCCATCACAAATACAGTATATATGGTTCTCCTCTTGAGTGGAAGGAAAAACAGTGAGTTTCTTAATATTTTGGATAACATCACAGATCCGTCTGCATCCGAGTGGGAGGGAGACCTTTCTTCACAATCTGAAGATGATGCTGGTGTATCGCTTGCCACATCTGTTGCTGCCTCGGGTAATAGTGTAATTTCTTTCTACAGTATTATGTTATTTTTATTTATTTATTTATATATTTTTTTTCTGTGGGTGACTTTGGCATTAAAGGATTCAAGCTCTGTGGGTTGGACACTTCATGCACTCTGTTGCTTCTATTCTTTCCTTCTTTAGCAGATTATAACAACTGACGAATATGCATGTATGCGCACACACACACACACACACACACACACACACACACACACACACACACACACACACACACACAGTGGATATGGAGACAGGACAACACGAGCATTGCTCAATTCCTGTATACCACAAATAGGTAAATACACACACACACACACACACACACACACACACACACACACACACACACACACACAATGGGCTAAGAAGTAAGTAAAGGGTGTAAAGTTTCATACACAAATGTTAATGGGTTGATATCTTCACATGAAGAGATTAATGGTCACCTGAGAGTAAATAAGTCAGACATTATGGGATTGATGGAGACTAAATTGAATGACATAGAAGATACCATAGGAATTGGTGACGGACACTAGAACGTTTGGAACAGAAGCAGTCTTGGAAAAAGAGGGGAGGTGGAGTAATGATACTGGTGAGGAAAGAGTCGAAAGACATGATTGTGGACAAGGTTGAAAAGGGTGAGGGTATGGCAGAGGTGCTGAAAATAGTGATCAAGAAAAGTAATGGTGGAAAAAGGGACCTTGCAGTGGCCTATGTTCCACCCAAGACCATTGCATGGACTAAAGGAGAATATGAAGAAATGTTTAGTGACACCAGTGAATGCTTAGAATGTTACACAACCGGAAGTAGTGACGTTGTAATGATGGGAGATTTTAATTGGAAGGATGTTTGCTGGGAAGATTGGTACACAGAAGGTGGAGAGGAGTCATGGGGAAGCAAAATGTTAAATATGGTAGTGAGTAACGTCTTGTGACACAGTGCATTAACCCCTTAACCGCGGGGCATCTCTTTCGTGACGCTCGGGAGCAAGGGATCATACCTCGGGGCGTCACATTTGTGATTCTGTGTTACTTTGAATTCGCCCGGGCTTTCAAGTTGTGGCTTGTATCATCTATCAACACTACCAGTGTCCAGCTATACTCAGTTCTGCTAATGTCACCTGTACTCCCATCCACTGTTGATAATTTAGCCATTTTTCTCCTGTCCTTGACTCCCCCCCTCCATTACCCTCTCCTCCCACCTGACCAACTGCGCTGCGCAACACAAATGCTGGACAGATTTTTCCACTCATTTTACCCATTGAAATGTGCCCTTTGCCCTATTCTTATACAAAATAATATATAAAAGAAAGAGAAAAGGTAATTGATACTGCCATACATCTGGAATGGGCCAATTATCACCTGGCAACACCTCACGTGTACTCGTTCGCTAATTTTCCCTGTTTATTTCCCCTTGAAATATGCCGTATGACCTGTTCTCATAATAAAAATACTGTCTATATAAGAAAGGAAGGGAGAAGTCTAAGTAATATTTACATTCACCTGGAACTATCTAATTTATTATGTATTGTCTAGATTTCCTGCCAATCATTTCATAGCGTATACATTAGTAGCTGTCACCACGCTGACATTGGCAGCCCTTCACTGCCCCTAGGCAACAGCATTCAGTTTATTGTTGTCATTCAAGGTGAAACCATGTCGTATTCGCAGCTGTCCAATTCTGCTGCTTTTTAGCCCCATGCAAAGGGCCCTGTGGCCTCTAGCCCTACTAAACCTCGTGTGGAAAGGGGTAAAGGGCTAAGTGACTGCTGTGGAATGTGAACTGGCTAATTTATCAATGATAATGATGGACAGTGACTACGATCTTTTTGGTGACTTAAACAGTGCAAGTGGAAATGTAAATAATGTTTAAATAATGTGTAAACAGCAAGTGAAAGCAATGAATGTAAGTACAGTATAACTGAACAGTGGAAAATAGTAAGTTACTGCAAGTGACAGTGCATAACATAGTGTAAATGAAATAGAAATGTAAATAAAATAGAGAATGTAAATAGAAATGTAAATAAGTAGTAATATAAGAATATGAGTATATATACTAGGAGTAATGAAAGTGAAAGTTTCACTCTAGCATGTATGAATACTGGGAGTTATGAAAGTGAAAGTGACAGATTCTTTCTCCAGATTAGTATACAGGACGAGAAAGTGAATGCCTGGAGTGAAAATAAACTACTAGTACTGAAATAAACTTATAGATAAATATTGTATATATAAATAAGTGTAATAAAGTACTAGAAATATAAAGTGTGAGTGTGTTTATAAATGACAGCTCCACCTCAGAATACCATCAGGGAACAAGCGCAGGAGGAAAGCTCGTATGCGCTCGTAATTTACATTGCTTTCACAGTGTTTTTTTTTTTTTTTTTTTTTTTTTTTTTTTTTTTTGAATATGGATTCCAGACTACTTGAAATTCATAGAATTGTGTTTGTAGTTAAAATATCAGTCAGTGGTAACCATATTACGGGGTATTGGAAGTTCAAAGTGGAGACTTCGTTACCCAACTTCAGAAGTCTCCACAAGTCCTACGGTAGACGACGAAGGCTCAACAAACATCCCAGGGGACAGCTGAAGGTATGTGCCATATGCATATTTAATTTTAATATTCTAGGACTAATAACTGATTTTTGGAAAATATTTTTAAAAAGTCAGTCGGAGTGCGAATATCCTCGCTGGACGTGCAAGGAGCACAAAAACAACCCTGCGGTGTAGGGGTTAACCCCTTAACCGCGGGGCGTCACTTTCGTGACGCTTGGGAGCAAGGGATCATACCGCGGGGCGTCGCTTTTGTGATTCTGTGTTATTTTGAATTCACCCGGGCTTCCAAGTGGGGGCTTGTATCATCTATCAGTACTGCCAATGTCCAACACTAGTCAGCACTCCTAATCTCATCTGTACTCCCATCCATTGTTGACAATTTAGCCATTTCTCCCCGTTCTTGACTCCCCTCCCTACCCCCCCTCCATTACCCTATCCTCTCGCCTGCCCGGCCGTGCTACACTAAGTAAATCTTCCCTGGAATTTTTCACTGATTTCATCCATTGAAATAAGCCCTATGTCCTATTCTTGTACCAAATAATATATACAAGAAAGAAATAAGGTAAGTGAGAGTGCCATACACCTGGAATTGGCTAATTATCACCTGACAACACCTCACGTGCACTCGTTCGCAAATGTTCGCTGTTTTTTTCCCCTTGAAATATGCCATATAATCTATTTTCGTAATAAATATACATGTAAGGAGGGAAGGGAGAAGCCTAAGTGATATTTACATTCACCTGGAACTACCTAATTTATAATGTATTGTCTACTGTAGATTTCCAGCCAATCATTTGAGTGCTAGACATAGCTGTTTCAAGAGCTAACATTGGTAGCACTGAATATCCCCTATGTAGGCCTCTACCCCGGCCCTCTGTTATCAGTTTACTCTCATCTTCCGAAGTGGGGGTACGTATGTTTCTTCTTGCTGACTTCAAGGACTTTTTCACCCCCATGCAAAGGGCCCTGTGACCTTTACCCCCTACTAAACCTCGTGTGGAAAGAGGTAAAGGGCTGACAATTGATAAAAGAGTGACTACGATCTTTCTATTGAGTAAAACAGTGCAAGTGGAATTGTAAATAATGTGTAAATAATGTGTAAACAGCAAGTGAAAGTAATGAATGTAAATATACGTGAACAATGGAAAATAGTTTTATAAGTTACTTCAAGTGACAGTGCATAACACAGTGTAAATAAAATAGAAATGTAAATAACGTAAATAAAATAGAGAACGTAAATAGAAATGTAAATGAGTAGTATTATAAGAATACGAGTATATACCCTAGGAGTAATGAAAGTGAAAGTTTCACTCTAGCATATCTGAATGCTATGAGTTATGATAGTGAAGTTGAAAGTGACATTCACTCTCAATGTTAGTATACAGGACGAGAAAGTGAATGCTACGTATTTTACTGAGTGAAATTGAATCCCTACAGTGACAATAAACTAATACTACTGAAGGAAACTTATGGATAAAGACTGTAGATATATATAAGTGTTATATAGTAATAGAAATATAAAGTGTGAGGGGTTTTATGAATAATAAATGACAGAGTGCCTAGAGCGAACTAACGCAAGTGCGACGATCAGACGCTCTCGTAATTTCCATTGCTTTCACAGTGTGTTTTTTTTTTTTTTTTAGTATGGATCCCAAACTACTTGAAAATTGTAGAATAGTGTTTGTATCTGGCTGTGGTAATCATATTACGGGTTGTCGGGAAGTGTAAAGTGGAGACTTCGTTACCCTACTTCAGAGGTCTCCACAAGTCCTACGGTAACCGACGAAGACTCAACAATCATTCCAGGAGAAAGCTGAAGGTATGTGCCATAAGCATATGTAATTTTATTATTCTAGGACTAATAACTGATTTTTGGCAAATATTTTTTGAGATTCTGTCGGAGCCCAAATAACCCCGCGGCACACGCAAGTCATTGGTAAACAAGCCCGCGGTGTAGGGGTTAAAGAGAATACAAGATTTAGAGGAAATGAAGAACCCTCTCGACTGGATCTACTGCTTAAAAAAAAAAAAAAAGTGAGAAGCAGATATACATTTGCCCATTAGGAAAAAGTGACCACATTCTCATCAAGTATATAATAAAAGAAGAAAGAGACATTGCAAGATCAGACTCATATAGAAATAGATGATACGGTTATGGTAAAGCTGATTTCAACAAGCTAAGAAAATACTTCACAGTATCTGGCAGGAGAAATTTCAACAAGACAAGAGGTACTCAAGAAAAATGGCATGAGTTTTTACGGATATACAAAGATGATAGAGATATGAATGGAAGGTGAAGATCAAGGAAAGAAACAAGCAGGAGTGGTTTAACAAGAGATGTGAAGAAGCAAGAATGAAGAGGGAAAAGGCTTGGAGGGGATGGAGGAGAAAGGGAGGAAACAATATATCCATACATCCATCCATCATCCAATCATACTTTGCCCCATGAGGAACGTAGGAGCCTGGGGCTAGGTAAGTTGGTCCTGACATTTAAGATGAGAGTGAAGGAAACAGTCAGTGGGAGAAACATAAACTGGAAAGGAATGATTATGTAATTATTCGAAAAGAAAAAGAAAAAAGAATTACTAAGAGAGTGTAGTAGAAAAATGCAAGCTCTTCTACGGATATGTAAACTATCTATCTATCTATTGCCAGACGTCTCAATCTCGTTTGGGGTGGCCACAAACAAATCGCCTCCAAGTCGCCCTGTCCCCCGCCATTTCACTGCCCTGCTCCCAACTCACACCCCCCTCTCTCCTATACCTCTCCACCCCATCCCTCAAACTCATCCTCGGCCTCCCCCTCCCTCTTCCCCCCTCCACCTCACTCACATACACTCTCTTCGTCAGTCTTTCACCCTCCATCCTCTCCACATGGCCAAACCACCTCAGTGTGTTCCTCATAACGCTTCCTATCACATCCACATCCACACCACAACGTTCCTTTAATCCTCATTCGTCAGCCTGACTCTCCATGTGACTTCACAGGCTCCTCTTAACTCCTTTCCACTGCTCTCACTCTTGACTTGTGTCCTTCCAACAACGTCCAAGCTTCACTTCCATACGTTAGAGTTGGTATCACAATACTGTCATGTAGTAACTTTTTCACTTCCATGCTCACTTCCCTGTTTCTTATCACTGCTTTCAAAGAATCAGCAACTTTTCTTCCCTGCTGTACCCTTTCAAGCACTTCACCCTCCAAACCTCCATCCTTACTCATCACACTACCCAAGTACTTAAACGTACTCACATTTTCCAATTCCTCATCATCCAACCTCGCTGTACATTAACTAACTTCACCTCTCTCAAAGACCATCACTTTACTCTTCCCTACATTTACCTTTAGGTTCTGCTTCTTACACACTCTCCCAAACTCATCCACCAAGCCTTGCAGCTCCCCTTCGTCTTCACTCAACAACACAGTATCATCTGCAAACAACAGTACAGGGAGTTTCCAAACACTATACTCTCTCACCAGGGCCACTCCAACATCCACTACCCTACCTTGTACCTCTTTTATTACCCCATCCATGTACAGATTGAACAGCCATGGAGACATGACACATCCCAGTTTCAACCCAACTTTCAGAGAAAAATTCACTTAGTTCACCATCCACACGCACTGCAGCCTTCACACCATCGTACATACTCTTCACAGCATTCAACAACTTCACATCTACTCCATATATTCTTAACACTTTCCACAATCCTTGTCTATCGACCCTGTCATATGCTTTCTCCAAATCCATGAAAGCCGCATACAACTTCTTTCCCATCTCTAGAAACTTTTCCACTAAAGATCTAAGAATGAATATCTGATCTACACAACCTCTTCCCTTCCTAAAGCCTCCCTGTTCTTCTCCAACTAATTTCTCTGTTCTTTCTTTAACTCTGTCAATAAGTATCCTACCATACACTTTTCTTATTATACTAAGAAGACAAATGCCCCTAAGATTACCACACACTTCTTTTTCCCCTTTTCCTTTGTACAAGGGAATAATTATACCTGACTCCCAATCCTCCGGGACTCTACCTTCCTCCTAGGCCAATCTGCACATCTTCCACATCCATTCTACTACTATCTCTCCCCCATGCTTCAGCATTTCACCACACACTCCATCAATTCCTGGGACTTTCCCCGATTTAACTTTCTTCATTGCTTCCACAACTTCTATCCTACTGATTTCTTCCTGTCTTCTCACCTCCCTCCTTCTCCCAGCCATTCCCCAGCCACTTATACTCGCATTACTTCCATCCTCTATGTTCAACAATTCCTTAAAGTGTTCTCTCCATCTGCTCACTTTTTCTCCCTTCACTAGTAATCTACCATTTTTATCTTTCACTCCCCTGCTAACTTCACTTCCACCCTGTCTTACTCTTTTCACCTCTTTCCAGAACATTTTCTTACAGTCCCTCCACACTACACTCAAATTCCTTCCATATTCCTCATCCACTCTCTTCTTACTCTCTCTTACTAATCTTTTCACCTCTCTCTTTCTTTCTACATATAACTATCTCTTCCGCCTCTCAACTTCTTCCACGCCCCTATTTCTCATCCATTCATTGTATGCTTTCTTCTTTTGTGCCACGGCCTGTCTCACCTCTTCAGTCCACCACGCTGTTCCTTGCACCCCCCTCTGTCTTCTCTTCCTTGCACACACCACATCACATGTTGCACATATTTCTTCAGTAAATATCCTACACACACCTTCCACGTCTCCCATCTGCTCCAATTCATATTTGCCCAATCGTTCCTCCACTTCTCTTTTATACTCTGCCTTTTTCTCATCCTCTTGTAACCTTTCCACTCTCCTTGCAACTACTCCTTCCTCTCGTCTTTCCCTTCTTCTATTCCTCCATCTTACTTGAATCCTAATTCTGGCCACCACCAAGTAGTGGTCAGAAAGTCCACTCCCCCAACCTCTATAAGCTCTTGCATCCATTACACATCTTTGCATCCTTTCATCCACACACACATAATCAATCATTGCCTTCCTTTCATTCAGTTCACCACCCACCCTTCTCATCACTCACCATGTATACCTTTGGATCATTTTATGCCTGAAGAGGGTATTGGCTATCACCAACTCCCTCCCAGCACAAATGTACACTAATGCACTCCCATTCTCATCTATCTCAGCAGGCACACCCAACTCACCAACTATTCCATCCACCTTCACTGATAATTAAAAAAACAAGGAAGGGATATACAGATTGAAAGTAGATGGAGTTGTTTACAAGGATCTAGGTGCACAGGCTGAAATGATGCACAAATGTTTTCAAACTATTTTTTCAAGAGAGAGTGACTTTAGTGAAAGTAACAGTAGACCTAATGACTTAGTGCTGGATGAAATACAAATAGATGTACAAGAAATAATGAAATTTAATGGAAAAACAAGATGTTAGGAAAGCACCAGGGCCTGATGGAGTGTCTATTTGGATAATAAAAGAGTGTAGAAAGGAACTAGCTGGAAGGATACATGACATCATTATGAGCTCACTAGCAAAAAGTGAAGTCTTCCGGGATTGGAAAAGAGCAAATGTGGCCCCCATATACAAGGGAAGGAACAAGGAAGAGCCACTGAATTATAGGCCGGTATCACTTGCCAGTGTTGTTGCAAAAATTTGTGTGATCATAGTGAAAGACTGATGGATCAGATACCTTGAAGGTACTAATACAATAACAGATTTTCAATTTGGCTTCAGAAAAGGAAGATCATTTACTACAAACCTTCTAAGCTTTTACTCAGGGTGACACATTGTACACAAGAGAGGGACGGATGGATTGATTGTGTCTTTTTGTACCTAAAGAAAGTGTTTGACAAGGTACCACACAGGAGATTGCTGTGAAAACTTGTAACATATAGGAGGTCCAAAAAGAGCTTCTTAATGGATGAAAGATTTTTTTGGGGATAGGGAGATGAGAACAGTCATAAAGGCCCAGCAGTCGGAGTGGTGTAATGTAATTAGTGTTGTACCTCAGGGGTCAGTTTTGACACCAGTCATGTTCTTGGTTTATGTAAATGATATGG
Organism: Coenobita brevimanus; assembly: GCF_032717465.1. Classification (NCBI taxonomy): domain Eukaryota; kingdom Metazoa; phylum Arthropoda; class Malacostraca; order Decapoda; family Coenobitidae; genus Coenobita; species Coenobita brevimanus. The sequence continues at coordinate 4,865,485 of NC_137053.1, read as the reverse complement.
TGGAAGGAATAGACAGTTATATAAGCCAGTTTGCAGATGATGCGAAGCTAGTAAGGAAAGTGAAACAAGAGGAAGATTGTAAACAGCTGCAAATGGACCTTGATATCTGATTGGTGTCAAAGTGGGAAATGCAGTTTAGTGTGAAGAAATGTAAAGTAATGAAATTTGGAAAGAGTACAAAGAGAGAAACAGGATATCACAAAATGGAGAATGAATGGAGTAGTAAAACTAAAGAAGAGAAAGACTTAGGAGCATTGTTTCAGACAACCTTTTGCCAGAAAATCACGTCATCAAGATCACCAGATATACTGGTACATATAAGCTTTTGAGAAACATAAGAGTTGCCTTTACTTACCTGGATGAAGAGATGATGAAAAAGTTGATTGTATCAATGATTTGCCCAAGGCTGGAATATGCAGCTGTGGTATGGTCACCACATAAGAAGAAGGATGAAAGAAGGATTGAAAGAATACAAAGAGCACTGCCCAAGACTGGAATATGCACGTGTGGTATGGTTACCACATAAAAAGATGGATAAAAGAAGTATTGAAAGAATACAAAGAACACAGACAAAGATGGTACCTGGCTTGAGAGAATTGCTGTACATGGAAAGACTGTTGAGAGTAAATCTCCCAACCATAGAAAAAAGGTTAAAGGGAGATCTGATTAATGTGTACAGAGTGTTCATGGGATTGGAGAAGCTTGATAGGGAGGACCTGTTTTTGTGGGACAAAAGAGAAACGAGGGGTCACAGAAAAAAGTTGAATAGGGCTACATGCAAGAGAGACATCAAGAAGTAGAGTTTCCCTTACAGAACTATTGATGCCTGGAATAACCTGGATAAAGAAGTGATAAATGCCAAGGATATTCAAGATTTCAAAACCAGGCTAGATGTTAGTAGTTATGGAGACAGGACAATGTTGCATAGCTTCTTTCTTGTAAATCACAGCTAGGAAAACACACACACACACACACACACACACACACACACACACACACACACACCATAATGATGATGAAGTAAGTTAGGGGAAAACCTTACTGATACATGCAGTACTTTGATATCAAACAAGCTACCTTTGTGCCGAGGTTTTTGTGGATATACACTACAGATGAGTGTATGGGGATGAAGTGTTACGCTAGCCCAAGATGTGTTAAAGAAAAATATGCCTACTAATGTAATACTGTACACAATAACAGAAAAGAATCCTGAAAGATACATTTAACAGTGTCAGAGAAGCTTCACCCTTAAATTGCTGAGTTGTTATCCCGTACCTTGTGCAATTGTTCTGGAAAATTAAAATTCCCAAATACGTGTTATACAGTATACACATTGCCTTGATGATAGAAAAACAGTTTGGGGGGTGGAGGGCCACCAGAGGGAGATATATAATGTCAGTTTTTGTTATAAGCCATGCTATTTTGTTTTCCATGAAAGCTGGAGAAATATTATAGTACTGCTAGTCCTGTTATTATTATTATGAAGGATTCAGCCGTGTTGGGCATGAACCCCTATTATTTCTGTTCGGATTATTATTATTATTATTATTATTTTTTTTAGGAAACATGCAGTAAAAACCTTATGCATTACACATCTTTTAACCGATCCAAACCTAGTTTGGAGAGCTTATTGATCTTGATGAGCCGCATTGTTTGATACCACAGTTTTTGAAAATGGTCACCATGTTTGGCCACCATATTAATTTTTCAGAAATTACCAAAAAATCTTCTTCAGAACTGCTGAATGTAGATTTTTCAGATTTTGTACATATGACCAGTCTGATATGGTGAACTAAATTTGTTAATATGAATACATTCAGTATTACCATTTGGCTGCCATATTGGATTATATAATCCTTAAAAAAAAAATCAAAAAATCATTCAGAAATCTCCAGAACAGCTCAGTGCTGAGCTTTGGAATTTTGCATGTACTGTATTGCCAGAGATACCTGGTGAACCAGATTTGTTCATGGGACTGAAATTCATAGAATCATTGGGCCACCATATTAATTTTTTGGAAGTTCAGAAAGTCATCCCACAACTGAAACCAGTGAATACAGAATTGTGAGAGTTTGCACAGATGACAAAATTTACTTAGCAAACTAAATTTGATAATATGATTACACATCTTATGGCCTTTTGGCAGCCATATTGAATTATATAAAATTTCAGAAAATAATTTTAAAATCTTCTTCAGAACATGTGTGTACAAATCTCAGAAGTCTCATATACTGTATTTGTCTATCCATCTATCTATTGCCAGACGCCTTAATTGTGTAAGCGGTGGCCACAAACAAATTGCCTCCAAGTTGCCCTGTCCCCCGCCATTTCACTGCTCACACCCCCCTCTCTCTTATAACTCTCCACCATCCCTCCATCTTATCCTTGGCCTCCCCCTCCCTCTCCTCCCCCCACCTCACTCACACTCTCCTCATCAGTCTCTCACTCTCCATCCTCTCCACATGGCCAAACCACCTCAGTATGTTTCTCCTAACACTTCCCATCACATCCACATCCACACCACAATGCTCATTCACTTCCTCATTTGTCAGTCTGTGTCTCCATGTGACTCCACATGCTTCTCTCAAATAACTCATTTCCACTGCTCTCACTCATGACTTCTCTCCCTCCAACAAGGTCCAAGCTACACTTCTATACAATGGAGTTGGTGTCACAGTACTGTCATGCAGTAACTTTTTCACTTCCATGCTCACTTCCCTATTTCGTATCACTTCTTACAATGAACCAGAAACCTTTCTTCCTTATTGTACCCTTTCAAGCACTTCACCCTCCAAACTTCCATCCTTGCTCATCACACTGCCCAAGTACTTAAATGCACTTAACATTTTCTATTTCCTCCTCATCCATCTCCATTGTACATTCATTGACTTAATTTCTCTTGAAGACCATAACTTTACGCTTCCCTATAGTCACCTTTAGATTACGTTTCTAACACACTCCCAAACTCATTCACCAAGCCTTGCAGCTCCCCTTCGTCTTCACCTAACAACACAGTATCACCTGCAAACAGCAGTACAGGGAGTTTCCACACACTGCCCCCTCTCGTTAGGGCTGCTCCAACATCCACTACCCTACCTTGTATTCTCATTTATAAGCCCATCCATATACAGGTTGAACAACCATGGAGATACGACACATCCCTGTTTCAGTCCAACTGTCAAATAGAAAAATTCACTCAGTTCACTGTCCACATGCACTGCAGCCTTAGCACCCTTATACATACTCTTCATGGCATTCAATACCTTCCCATTAACTCCTTATATCTTAATACTTTCATCAGTCCCTGTCTCTCCACCCTGTCATATGCTTTCTCCAGATCCATGAAGGCCACATACAACTTCTTTCCCTTTTCTAGAATCTTTTCCACTAAAGATCTAAGAATGAATATCTGGTGTACACAACCTCATCCCTTCCTAAAACCTCCCTGTTCTTCTCCAACTAATTCCTCTGTTATTTCCCAAACTCTGTCAGTAAGTATCCTGCCATATACTTTTCCCATTACACTAAGAAGACAAATGCCCCTATGATTACCCCATACTTCTTTTTCCCCTTTTCCTTTGTAAAGGGGAATAATTACCTGACTTCCAGTCCTCCGGGACTTCACCTTCCTCCCAGGCCAATCTGCACATCATCCACATTCATTCTACTACTATCTCTCCCCCATGCTTTAGCATTTCACCACACATTCCATCAGTTCCTGGGGCTTTCCCCATTTTGAATTTCTTCATTGCTTCAACAGCTTCCATCCTACTGATCTCTTCCTCCCTTCTCTCATCCTTCCGTCTCCTAGCTGTTCCCCAGCCACTTATACTTGCATTACTTTCATTCTCTATGTTCAATAATTCCTTAAAGTGTTCTCTCCATCTGCTCACTTTTTGTCCTTTCTCCACTAGTAATCTACCATTTTTATCTTTCACTCCCCAACTAACTTCTTTGACGCCCTATCTACAGTAATTCTCTTTATCTCTTTCCAGAACATTTTCTTACGTTCCCTCCACTTTACACTCAAATTCCATCCAGATTCCTCATCCACTCTCTTCTTACTCTCTCTTGCTAATATTTTCACCTCTCTCTTCCTCTCTACGTATAACTCTCTCTTCCATCTCTGAACTTCTTCTGTGCCCCTGTTTCTCATCCACTCATTATATGGTTTCTTCTTTTGTGCCATGGCATGTCTCACCTCTTCATTCCACCATGCTGTTCCCTGCACCCTCTTTCATCTTCTCTTCACCCCACACACCACATCACATGCTGCACATATTTCTTCTGTGAACATCTTGCATACATCTTCCATATCCCTCATCTGCTGTAATCCATACTTACCTAATTGCTCCTCCACTTCCCTCTTATATTCTGCCATTTGTCCATCCTTTTGTAACCTTTCCACCCTCCTTGTGTGCACTACGTCCTCCTGTCCTTCTCTTCTTCTACTTTGGACCTTGATACTTGGTGGTCAGAAAGTTCACTCCCTCAACCTCTATATACTCATGCATCCATTACACACCTTCTCATCCTGTCATCCACATACACATAATCAATCATTGCCTCTGTTCATTTAGTTCACCACCCACCCTTCTCATCATTCGCCACATATACCTGTGGATCATCTTGTGTCTGAAGAGGGTATTGGCTACCACCAACCCCCTCTAGGCTCAAATGTCAACTAGAACACTGCCATTCTCATCCATCCCTGCAGGCACACCCCACTCACTAACTACTCCAACCACCATCACATTCCTTACTTTTCCTTGTATATGTCCGATCAAAAACACTCTCATTCCTTTCAGAATTTTCCATGCACACTTCTACATTTGTCCAGACCTCTTCTCTCACTCTGCATGCACGATCTTTCGTTGGTTCATACACGCACACAATTGCCCGACATTTGTAGTCCAACCTTCAGTCTTACCCACACAGTCCTTGAGCCAACTGATCCATACTCTCTTATATTCTTCTTCCATCTGTTACTGACAACAATACTCACTCCCTCTTTTGCCCTCTCATTCTCACCTACTCCCGCACATATACCCCACTCTCTTATATTCTTCTTCCATCTGTTACTGACAACAATACTCACTCCCTCTTTTGCCCTCTCATTCTCACCTACTCCCGCACATATACCCCATCCATACTCCCATTCTTTCACACTCTCACCTTGCCATTAGTTTCAGTTAATCCACATACATCCACTTTTGCACCTTAGGCACCTGGATAATATCTCTCTTTCACCTTATCATCTGCACCCCGTACATTCCATGTAGCTGTCCGCACCATGTCCTTTGTTCAGTCCTTAGTCATCATCTTTTGGTCAGTCCTGGTCTGAGGATTCTTGTTTGTATATTTAGTTAGCTGTTTTCCGGGGAGGGGCACTGACCTCTGCCAACCCACTTGTCATGTAGGGAACATGTGTTGGTTGGATATAATGTTAACACCCAGCATTGTGAAAGTTTTCCTGGTTTACAGTAATTAATTTGGCTTGCCACTCAGTGTAGAGCTACCCTAAAAACAGAGTACCACTACACTAAGTGGGTGGATGATGGGCACCTCCACCTACCACAAATCATCATCATGATCATTATCATCATCATCATCATCATCACAGGGCCGGATTACCAGGTATAGGTAAAACGGGCAACTGCCTACCAGGCCACAGCCTGTCACAGGCCATCCAGACTTCCAGAGCAGAATGAATGTACGCTTTGGGCGTCCAAATTAGGGCCATCATCCATCAGGCCATCAAAAAAGGTCATGCCAAAATTTCACTGGAAGTAACGGAAAAGAAGAGATCTATATATTGCAGTCCAACTGTCTTCGTTGCCTACCAGACCACAGCAGGGTTAATCTGGCCATGCGTCATCATCATCATTATTACTATCATGCTGACAGAGTCATATGTAGAGAAGAAGAGAGAGGTGAAAATAGTAGTAAGAGAGAGTAAGAAGAAAGTGGATGAGGAATTTAGAAGGAATTTGAGTGTAAAGTGGAGGGCATGTAAGAAAATAGTGTTAGACAGGATGTTAAAGAAGTTAGTCAGGGAATAAAAGATAAAAATGGTAGATTACTAGTGGAGAAGGGAGAAGAAGTGAGCAGATGGAGAGAACACTTTAAGGAATTGTTGAACATAGACAGTGAAAATAATGTGAGTATAAGTGACTGGGGAATGGCTGGGAGAAGGAGGGATGTGAGAAGGGAGGAAGAGATCAGTAGGATGGAAGTAGTGCAAGCAATGAGGTCAAAATGGGGAAAGCCCCAGGAATTGATGGATTGTGTGGTGAAATGAAGAAGCACTGGGGAGAGATTGTAGTAGAATGGATGTGGAAGATGTGCAGATTGGCATGGGAAGAAGGTAGAGTCCCGGAGGATTGGAAGTCGAGTATAATTATTCCCTTGTATAAAGGAAAAGGGTAAAAAGATGTGTGTGTGTGTGTGTGTGGTAATCGTAGGGGCATTTGTCTTAGTGTAATAGGAAAAATGTGTGGTAGGATACTTATTGACAGAGTTTGGGAAATAACAGAGGAATTAGTTAGAGAAGAACAGGGAGGTTTTAGGAAGGGAAGAGGTTGCATAAAGTAGACATAACCATCCAAACATAGATAAAAGTGACCTCTAATAGTTTTCCTGGTAAAAGCCATGGTACAATATATAATGTAAATGTAATGAATGTACAATACAGTCACACCATACTAGGGTTTTTTTTTTTTTTTTTTTTCAGAGGAAGGGGAAAAAAACTGAATGAGGGTACACCCAGTGAAAACCCATTGCATATCGATTTATCGTATAGTCAGGTTGATATACAGTAACATGGGTTTAGTGGGCGGGGGGAAAGGGGGGGGGGGAGTTTAGGCTTGCCTTTGGGAGCACCATGCTTTCCACTTTGGGTAACATTCTTCCTAGACATGATTTTCAAATCACAAGTTTCAGTACTTCACACAAAAGTAATCACTTAATATCACACACTGCACTATTTGTTATGTGGATCCCGGACTGGTCTGCACAGTCACACATGTTGCCACAAAAGACAATACTGTACTAATGAGCATAGCAGCCATCATCTTCTTTAGCAGGAAAGCTTTAAGTAAGTAAGTATTTGTTATGCACTTGTACTGTTATTTGGTGAAAGATGTGGTGTTTGAATGGCTTTGTACTATACACATGAAGTGGAACAAGGGAGAAGATCACAGTGAATGTAAACAATGGGTGGTGATCATGGCTCAAACATCTGACTGTTGGCTTCCTTGGGAGCCACCTTGTATGCATGGGATTGTCATAAGCGGTCATCGAGAATATCATTCAAGCGAATTTTGTGATTGTTTTGCCATCATTATCACGAAACTGGGTCTAACTTTTAGTTAATTGTTATGGTGATTTAATAGTTACTGAACAAACGTATAGCGAGGCCAGACCTTATACTATACATCCAGTAGTTCATGGAAAAAATAGCCATGCAATAATGCGATAAATGAAAGACATGCAGTACTGCACAGCACTGTACAGTAATTTATAGAACAACTGTATAACAGCTGTATACTGTACTCACTAAACTGTAGTACTGTCAATTATTATGTTTTACTCCTGTGTAGTTAGTGGCATAGAGTAGACACTAAGTGCATTACCATGTGAATTACTTGCTTATCTCCTGCGTCTCGAAAGACAGGACGTTCCTCGTATGTTTGTTTGGACGGGGAGCCATGTACACACATGCAAGCACAAGGGCAAGCAACGTAACCCCCTGCAAAAGCTCTTGTGTGGCAACGAAGGACACTGTTCCATGACAGACTTAGCTTGCACCTACAATGGACAGCTTTCTGTGTATGGCTTAGGAAGAGTGAGCAGGCAGGGCTTTGTTTTGGTTGGCATTCTTGGTAGCAGGGAACTGTGGACCATTTGAAAAATACAGTTTTCCTATGCACACTGTCCATTAATGCCATATGGATATTGCTTTAATTCAGCCATTTTTTTTTTTTTTTTTTTTTTTTTTTTTTTTTTTCTGGATAATGATGTTCATCAAGTAATGTGGCTTCAGATAACAGGGAATTACTGTCCCTGGTTATTTCAACTTATAATTGGCATCATTGTTCATTCATCATACTGTCACCAATAAAGATGTGAGTATGTCTTAAGTTGTAAGGTGTATGAACAACCAAACATCTGCTACACAGTTAAGCTCTCCCAGGTTCGAGTTCTGTACGGAAGTTGCATTTGCAACTGCATGTGTAGTTTTTAGATAGAGCTAAGTGAGCATTTGCTGCTCAGGATTTGCCATTCTTAGTTCTTTGTACCAGAGAGGGATGCCTTCATGTGGTGGCACTGGCATAGCTGTGCAGTGCATATGCTAATCCCACACATCTCCTTTTCAGTCCCCCAAGAGGAGGATATGTAGTAGATTGCAGGAAAGGGGCAACTTCAGCATGGAGTCCACTGGGTTCATATCCAGTTGAGCATGGAATAGTAGTTATAACTTACAGTACATTTTTTATTTTTGCTTTCCTTACCATTGCAAGTTAAGTGCAAAAAATATTACATTAGGTATTCATGATGAATTTTAGTCCCCGTATTATTGTGTATTGTGCTGCAATATTAAAAATTGATGTGTTTTCCTTAGGCCCAAGACGCAGCTCCCGAAGAAGAAAGTTTAATTCGTTTGACCAGTCCTGGCTGGTGGGGACGAAGCGGCTGCGTGGTTACCCTTCTATAATGCCCAGCTCGGAACCAGAAACTGAGGAGCCTCGACCAGCACGCAAGTATGTCCTCTTAATCTTGTACAGTCAGGGACAGAACTTCACAATAACTCAGTTCCTTTATGCCTGACTTTCTTCTGTTGGCTGATACTCCTAATTTGAGGGAGGCTCTTCCTGTTGATGATTGTCTTTGATATGATGCAACAGGGAGGAAGGTACATGCCCTAATTGTGAAGGGGACACAGTGGAATAGCTGGCAGACTTTTGTCCCAGGCTGTACACACACACACACACACACACACACACACACACACACTAGCGAACAGCCACAGCGAACAGACGTCTCTCTTGACTGTTCCCAGCCACTGCTGCAAACCTTAAGTAGTTTTCAGGAATTATGTTTGTCCTGTCTCATATGGTCTTGTCTCGTTTAAAATACTGTAAGTTAATATTGACTACCAAAAATGTAAAGATTTATTGGCAAGAATATACACGAATGTTTGTAGTATTTTTCGGTAACAGCTGTTTTTGGTAGTGTAACCAACCTCAAATATGGCCGAAAATGTAAACACTGAAGGACTCGAATTTCCAGGATTTGATAGATATACTAATGCCATGGATCTGGTTAAAACATTGATTATGAGGATTAGTGAACTTGAAAAGAAAGTTGAGAATCTAGTGTTAAAGGATGTGTCTGAGAATACAGAGATTACTATACAGAGTCTGATCCAGTCCAATGAGACGGCGAATGAGGAGATTAGAAATTTGAAACGGGAAAATATGGAATTGAGGAGAAAACTAGAAGAGAGTACTAATAAAACGGGGAAGGTGAGTTGTGTATTAGAAGAGCATAAGGCAAAGTGGGCACACGTAGAAGAACAGAAAGAAGTGGTTAGCTTAAGAGAAATCATTCAGGAAGAAAGGGAAATGAACAAGAAAAAAATGGAAGAAAATGTAATGAAATTTTTTTTTTTTTTTTTTTTTCATTTCATTCATTTGCCAGACGCCATGTATCCCAAACGGGGTGGCCAAGGGCTTAGAGTTAATTGTTTTACAGGGAGGGGCACTAATCCTCCACCAACCCCACACACGTAGGGAGAACGTTATGCCAACAGCATCTGGTGTTCCTAGGTGGTCACCCATCCAAGTACTATCCAGACCCAATGTTGTAATGAAAATACTGAAGAAAAAAGAGAAAATAGTGAGAGAAACTGTAGAAAGGAACAGATGCGTGGTAATATTTGGAAACAGGGAGGAGGAAGAAAAGGTTAGTTCCATGAGATTCGAAAGAGACACGAACTTGGTGAGAGGAATATTAGGCAAGATTGACCCCGAAAGAGACAAGTGGGTAAAAGAAATTGAGGAAGTAAGGAGGATAGGGCATTATAAGGAAGGGGAAACAAGACCAATGAGAGTCAAGTTTTCATCAGAAAGTGTAATAAATGACATACTTAAAGTGACTTGGAAATTAAGCAGAGGCAGGGATGGAAAATATTTTAATAAGAAAAGACTTGAATGAAGAAGAAAGAGAAGTGTTCATATCATTAAAGGAACAAGTAAAAGAAAAAAATGATAAGAGGACAGAGGAAGAATGTAATACTTTTTTTTGGAGAGTGATGGATATGAAAGTAAGGAAGTGGTATGTACGGAAATAGAAGCGAAGGAAACTAAGGGGGATAGCTATGAAAGATCAGAAATTGAGGAAGTGGTACTGACGGAGAGAAGGAGAGAAGAGGGTATAAAAAACATCAAAACTAATTTGAAGGCGATATACACAAATGTTGATGGTTTAATATCGGCAAAGCTTGAAATTAACGATTTCTTGAGAGAACATGAACCTGATGTCATGTGCTTTGTAGAGACCAAATTAAGAGAAGATATTGATGTTCATTTGGGAGACGGTAAATACAAACTATGGAGAAGAGACAGAAAAGAAAAAACGAGAGGAGGAGTGTTGATAGCAGTGAAGAACAACATAAATGTAGATACCGTGGAAATGGGAGAAGGCAGGGGTGAAGTGATATATGTGAACTGGAGAGAATGTCAAGAGTGATATGACGGTAGTGTATGTTCCCCCAAAGACGAGAGCATGGAATGATAATGAATACCAGGAGATGTTGTCAGATGTGGCTAGTTATTTACAAAAAATAATTGAGAAAAGCAACAATATAATTTTGGTGGATGACTTTAACTGTAAAGAGGTGAACTGGGAGGAATGGGACTCAGGAGGCAGCGAGGATTCGTTGGGCATTATATTATTAAATATAATGATGACTAATGTGATGATGCAATGGGTCAGAGAAGAGACACGATTCCGAGGTGAAGACACACCAGCAAGGTTAGATTTACTGTTTACCAAAGAACCCGATGTAATAGAATCATTGAAATATTTCTGTCCTATAGGAAAAAGTGGTCATGTGGTCATTGTGTTCCAGATGATAATAGGGAAAGTCGAGCCAAGAGACGAGCTTCGTAGGCGGGGAAGATATAATTATGGGAAAGCAAATTTCACAGGATTGAGAAAAATTTTTAAAAATGCGGACTGGAGAAAATTCAGAGAAACAAGAGAGATACAAAGGAAGTGGGATATCTTTCTAGACCTCTATAATTTGGGAGTGGAAAATTTGTACCAAGAGTAAGAGGGAAAGAAAACAGGAAAAAGGAGTGGTTTACTAGAAGGTGTATGATAGCAAAAAAAAGAGAGAGATAAGGCGTGGAACTACTGGAGAACGAGAGGTAACAACAGAACAAAGGAAGAATATAAAAGAACTAGAAATGAATACACAAGAATACGTAGAGAAGAAGAAAGGAATTTTGAAAAAAAGTATAATAGACAAATGCAAGGATGAACCCAAGCTGTTTTATAGATTTGTTAATGGCAAACTGAAACAAAAGGAAGGAATCACCAAATTGAAAGTGAAAGGAGAGGTCTATTAAGATACAGCAATGCAAGCTGAAATAATGAACAAATGTTTCCAATCGGTTTTCACTAATGAAAAAGAGTTTGTGGAAAGGGAGGGAGTGATTAGAAATGTACCGGTGATAATAGATATAAAAGTGGAGGTACAGGAAGTGTATAAATTACTGGAAACCCAAGAAGTAAGGAAAGCCCAAGGACCTGATGGAATTTCTAATTGGGTACTGAAGGAATGCAGAGAACAACTGACGGATAAAATTCACAGTTTAATCGTGTGTTCTCTGGAAGAGGGGAAAGTGCCACAAGAATGCAAGAGGGCAAATGTGTCACTTTTTTTTTTTTTTTTTTTAAATATCACGGGGTTTTTAAAATAAATGCTTAAATATTATTTCATTCATTCATTCATTGCCAGACGCCATGTATCCCAGACGGGGTGGCCAATGGCTTAGAGTTAATTGTTTTACAGGGAGGGGCACTAATCCTCCACTAACCCCACTTGACATGTAGGGATGCCAACAGCATCTGGTGTTCCCCGGCGGTCACCCATCCAAGTACTAACCAGACCCAACGTTGCTTAACTTCGCTGATCGGACGGGAAGCGGTGTACTCAACGTGGTAATTGATAATAATATTCAATAATATTAGAGAGCAGGGACAATGATTGTCTTGCTAAACCAAGCAACGATTCTCTAAGAATGAGAATTTATAAACTTTCTCGACAGTACACAGCAGAGACTAATCACTCAATTGCTGTTTATTTGTACTGTAGCCTCTGGAGAAAGTTACTTCACCCCTGACAATAAATAACTAATACTAATAATAATATCAGGTTCTTGCTGATGCTTAACTCCTAGGAGGCACAACGGATTTTGGGCTTAATACAACAAGACTGGCCTAAGTACCAGTTATGAATAGCAAACGTTTGTGCAAGCTAGGAGCTATATGAGAAATAAGCTTAATTGCAGAGAAATGAAACAAGAGTTTACTTTACATTAAGCTCAAGAAAAAGAACTATTAAATTTATTACAAAAATAAATTTAACGTTACCTTTCAAATCAAATTTATGAGATCGCACTCACTCACTCACACAAGAGCTAAATCCTTACGCCTAGGAAAAAATACCTTAATTAAACTCTTAAGACTAGGAAAATACAAAAAGAAATACTGGTCGATGAATGCTGTGTATCACCCAAAGCTGGAGAGCTAAGGCTGGGAGCACTGGAGAACTGTGAAGTGGAGTTTGGATACTAGCTGACCTCTCACACTGCTGGCACAGGACCTCTCTCCGTCACAGCAACAACTGGACTGAGTAAGTCGTGGGAAAGAAAAGGGGAGTACTAGGCCGCATTTTTTAACGGTCGAGTGAGCGGGGGCGAACAATAAAGAAACAATAGTATCGCTCAGTAGAGCACTTAGTGACGTGCATTAAATCGGTCACTTTTGAAACAGTGACGAATGTTTTGAAAAGTGTACCCCGAAATGGAGAGAGAAACGGTTAACTGAGCGATACACAGTGAGTTTTCCACTAATAGTTCGTGGCTTCTCACAAAAAGGAAATGTCGCGAATTTGATTCGTGACATTACGCCCCTACAAAATTAAATTTTTTCCTTATGGGAAAAAATTTGTGGATATATATATATATGTACACATCCTAACTCAGTCACACAAGATTCACACTGTGGTGTGTGTGCTATCCTGCTACAGGAGAAAGTCACAGTCGCCAGTGAGCGAAAAAACCTCGTATTTACGTTAATAGAAGCAAGCTTGAGGGAAAAACTCCGTGACGACAGTAAAAATCCTGTACTCAGGTCAAACTGAGCGAAAATTCGCTACATTTACACTGACAACTAATTGTTGTGTAGCGTGGTGTTTGTAATACACGGTGTAGGTGTGACAGTTGTACCTACGTGTAAAATGGCACAGTAAATAATAATATGGCGACGACAAAGGCAGAGGAGAAGAGGCGGCAGCGTGCGGCAGACGATCAGCTGGCCCGCACAGCAAAACTGCTACGCCCATTGCTGTACCTGCAAAATCAATTGAGGTGGAGCATCAAAAGTGTCAATGAGACAAAATTTTATTATGTTAAAATTACTCTCTCTGCCTAGCAGTCAGCGCTACGACGTTCATTCGAGGTCGCCATTAATTATAGCACACGATTATGGACGGCAAGTTGAGAATCCTTGTGCAAACTCGGGTCTTCCATAGCCTCGAACTGCACACGGGTCCTCAACCTGTGCCTTAACCTACAGTACTTATATTAATATTGGGAAGCTGAGAATCCTTGTGCAAACTCGGGTCTTCCATAGCCTCGAGTCGCCTCTGCGGAGTTCTCTCTCGAACTTCCCCCTTAACCTACAGTACTTATATTAGTATCGGGGAGCTGAGAATCTTTGTGCAAACTCGGGTCTTCCATAGCCTCAAGTCGCCTGTGCAGAGTTCTCACTTCCCCCTTAACCTACAGTACTTATATTAATATCGGGGAGCTGAGAATCCTTGTGCAAACTCGGGTCTTCCATAGCCTCGAGTCGCCTCTGCGGAGTTCTCTCTCGAACTTCCCCCTTAACCTACAGTACTTATATTAGTATCGGGGAGCTGAGAATGCTTGTGCAAACTCGGGTCTTCCATAGCCTCAAGTCGCCTCTGCGGGGTTCTCACTTCCCCCTTAACCTACAGTAATTATATTAATATCGGGGAGCTGAGAATCCTTGTGCAAACTCGGGTCTTCCATAGCCTCGAGTCGCCTCTGCGGAGTTCTCTCTCGAACTTCCCCCTTAACTTAAGGTACATAATATGTATGTACAGGCCCTGGACATACTGTGTCCTGTGGGGCCAATGGGCAAGACATCAGGTCTGCGCCCAGTTCACCACTACCCTGTCTCTCAGCTGACTCAGAGATTACAGGTGTGGTTATGAATGGCACAGGAAGGACATGTCCCTGATTAGTGGTGTTACTTTGACACACACTGCAGGAACGGACAAAACTGTCTATGTCTCGTCCCATCCCTGGCCAGAAAAAGTCAGCTCGGATACGGCCCTGGGTCTTCCTTTTGCCCATGTGACCTCCTGAGGCTGAACAATGACCCCATTGTAACACTGCTAGGCGGTACTTGGCGGGAATGACAAACTGCAGTCGAACCTCGCCCTCGGGAGTTCGTGACTCACGGTAGAGCCGTCCTTGTTTGCGAAGGAACTTGGCTCGACCTCCCCGTGAATACTTAATCACTCGACCCTTTTGTTTGTTCCGCACGGCAGCAAGTGTCGGGTCAGAATGTTGTTCTTGTACAACAAGTTGACTACACATCAGATCTTGTGGCGATTCAATGATCACTGGGGTGACACAGTCTGGAGCCTCAGCCATGGCTTGTGTTACCGCAGCAGCCGAAGTCTGAGTAGCGTCATCATCGGAGCAACTATCCTTGACTCCGTGAATATTGCCAATGATGAGGTCAAATAAAGGTTCTGGCATGACAACTGCAAGTGTCGTACCAGTATAAAATGGAGATGCCACCTGGATACATGCCTCAGGGAACAATCTCACTGATCCATCAATAAAGTTTGCATGGATCTGTCGACCTGTATACTGCTCAGGCCGAACTAAACTCTGCTTAACAGAGCAACCTGAGGAACCATTCTCTCAGGACCTTCACAGGAATGTCTCCCACAAACCCTGGCTGAACAAGGAAGGTACTGTCACCTGTGGGAGGGCCTGTGGAGGAAGCAGCTAGCCACTCATGAGGCTGCTGAATTGATGCGGCAAACATTGTGCCTTGTGAATTATATTGGGAAGATGGAACATTGGCCATCTGTGGAGGGGGGTTCACTGTCACTGTGGGACTAGTGAACTGTGGGGAAGTACCCACACTGGTAGGGACATGACCACCGTGCTGCTGCTGAGGAATGAAGGCTGCATTCGCTCCCTGCCTCTTTTGAGCTGGTGGTGAAAAAGTTTGTCCCGACGGTCGGTTGCGTGGCTGATACTGCTGCTGGTTAGGGTACTTGTTGTACCTCTTCCACTCAGGTTTCTGAGTGTTTTGCCCCTGGTCCTTTCACTGCGGTTTTGGACCTTGGCCATTACTCTGAGAACGGCCTTGTTGCTGGGGTTCAGTCTGAGACGGCTTCCCAGACTTATCAGCTTTTCTGCTGTTCCAGGTGTTTTGGTTACGAGTTTGATACCCGTATGCAGTAAAGAATGCGTCAGCCTTTTCTGCCATTTGGCTGGCATCTTTCACCTGGCAGATCTTAAGCTGTGCTATGAGCTCAGCAGGCCACGACCTCTCTAGCTGTGTACGCAGCATAAGGTCAATTATCCCCTCACGCGTGGAAGGAGTTTCATCTTTCTCCATCCACTCATTTAAGTGAGCAGTGAGACGATCGAGGAACTGAACAGCTGTCTCCTTGTCTTGGAGACGAGCTCGCATGAACTGAACTTTGGCGTCGTCTGCTGTGAGATCATTCGCCTTAATGAGTGCAGCTTTCATCATCTCATACATGAGATTGTCTCCACGAATTCTATGGAGAATATCGAGGGCAGGGCCCTCAAATAGGCTAAGAAACTGAAGCCGCTTAGCTGCCTCATCCAGTTGATACATGTTTGCCATGTCCTCAAAATGAGCTATGTACGGCTCGATTCGCTCGCTTTCCTTGTATGAAGGAAGCTTGATGCGTGGGGTCGCCAGGACATGTGTAGGAAGAGTGCTAGTGGAGCTTGGACCAACTGCACCGGATGTGTCTGAAGCCAAGGAATCTCGCTTGAGCTTCAGCACTTCAAGTTCATGTTTTTCGCGTGCTCCTCGCTCGGCATGTTCGTGTTCTCGTTCTCTCTCGCGTTGTTCACGCTCGTATTCGCGCTGTTCTCGCTCTTGTACTAGCTCGTGTTCGCGCTGTTCTCGCTCACGTTCATGTTGTTCGCCCTCGTATTCGCGCTGTTCTCGCTCACGTTCATGTTGTTCGCGCTCGTATTCGCGCTGTTCTCGCTCATATTCGCACTCTTTCTCACGCTGCTCCTGATTATGCCGTGAGAGTATATACTCTTTAATTTCGGTTGGGTCCGAAAGACCCATTTCTTTGGCTTCCTGTAAAAATAAAGTGGTAGCCATGATGCTAATTTACTAAGCAAACCGAAACTGAGTACTGACTGCTTCGCAAACGAATGCTAATAACACAAATAAAGAATACAGACACAAGCTAGTGGTGACCAGTCTTATCTAGTTAACTGGCAAAAATAAAACAAAATTTTGCAAATAACTGAGAAAACTCAATAATTAACACAATGGGTACGGCGGCTACCCAGGAGCGAATAAAATCGTCTGGCGTTACAAAAAATAAAGTACTAAATAGAGTTAAGTACTCTTTGGATTAATAAAGCAAAAATTCACTTGCTAAATTAACGGTAAACACCAGTAAACTTGTGCCTGTAAACTTTAATTATAAATAAGTAATCCCTCTAATATCCAAACGCCCAATATCCGAACATCCCCACTAACCGGACATAATCCTCCTGGGATCCAATATTCCCAAAATGGGCCAAAAACCGCAAAAAATTCGAAAAAAATCTGACTTTTTTCCCTCCCATAACTTGAAATTCCCGCCTGGCGCCGAACAGCTGTTACACCATGGTCCCTTCACCCCTTCCTTCCTCCCCCTCCCCCCTCCCCTGTCAGGTTGCCATTTGGTATTTTTCGTTACCAAGTGTGGGCCAATTTTTTAATGAAAAATTCGTTTGGTAATGAATTAGAATAATGCATTACCAAATGGATTTTTCACATGTATGAGGATACACAGGATGGAGATGGTGGATTGTTTGCTCTCTCTGATTAATCTGCTACCCTACATAGTGTGAAAATAATCAACATGGTGTTAGTTATAAGGAGAGTGATTACATGTATTTCCACTTGTATATATAATTAGTGAAGAATATATGCTAGCTTTACGAATTTGGTAATGAAAAGTTATATTTGACAATGAAAGTTGAGGAGATTGGTAATGTGGCTGTTGCGATCTGGCAACTCTGTTACCCCACCAACATCAACAGTCACAGCTTAACTCCGATGGAGAGCAAGCCACAGGTGCTTGTTTTTTGTGAATAAACAGTGAATAAACTGCAATACCTTGCCACTAGAACACACAGGAATTTACAGTGTTGTGCAGTGTTAAGAAATTAGAATTTAGAGTGCAGAGGATTAACTGTGGACTGCAAACTGGCGGTTCAAAGCAGTCCAGGAGCAAGGGACTTGTAAGTACCCAGAATGTTTAATATTGTATAAACTCACCTCTAAAACCTCATTTTATGGTTCTTTTGCATTTATTTCAGTCTTTTATGTGCCTTATTGGTGTGATTTGGGTCTTAAATAGGTGCAATGCATGTCCAGAGGGAGTTGTATAGGTGTTTTTCAGAGTTAGGGTCCATAAGTACAAGTCCATAAACTGGGGCCCAATATCCGGACAGGACCACTATCCGGACCTGCCTATGGCTCTGTTACGTCGGATATTGGAGGGATTACTGTACCTAAATATGAACGAGTGAGCACTATCTCGTGAATAGCTTTAGAGCTAGGAGTTAATATCCTGGAATGAGGTCGTCAATTGTCACTTTTTTTTTTTTTTTTTTTTAATATCACGGGGTTTTTAAAATAAATGCTTAAATATTATTTAATTGATAATAATATTCAATAATATTAGAGAGCAGGGACAATGATTGTCTTGCTAAACCAAGCAACGATTCTCTAAGAACGAGAATTTATAAACTTTCTCGACAGTACACAGCAGAGACTAATCACTCAATTGCTGTTTATTTGTACTGTAGCCTCTGGAGAAAGTTACTTCACCCCTGACAATAAATAACTAATACTAATAATAATATCAGGTTCTTGCTGATGCTTAACTCCTAGGAGGCACAACGGATTTTGGGCTTAATACAACAAGACTGGCCTAAGTACCAGTTATGAATAGCAAACGTTTATGCAAGCTAGGAGCTATATGAGAAATAAGCTTAATTGCGGAGAAATGAAACAAGAGTTTACTTTACATTAAGCTCAAGAAAAAGAACTATTAAATTTATTGATTACAAAAATAAATTTAACGTTACCTTTCAAATCAAATTTATGAGATCGCACTCACTCACTCACACAAGAGCTAAATCCTTACGCCTAGGAAAAAATACCTTAATTAAACTCTTAAGACTAGGAAAATACAAAAAGAAATACTGGTCGATGAATGCTGTGTATCACCCAAAGCTGGAGAGCTAAGGCTGGGAGCACTGGAGAACTGTGAAGTGGAGTTTGGATACTAGCTGACCTCTCACACTGCTGGCACAGGACCTCTCTCCGTCACAGCAACAACTGGACTGAGTAAGTCGTGGGAAAGAAAAGGGGAGCACTAGGCCGCATTTTTTAACGGTCGAGTGAGCGGGGGCGAACAATAAAGAAACAATAGTATCGCTCAGTAGAGCACTTAGTGACGTGCATTAAATCGGTCACTTTTGAAACAGTGACGAATGTTTTGAAAAGTGTACCCCGAAATGGAGAGAGAAACAGTTAACTGAGTGATACACAATGAGTTTTCCACTAATAGTTTGTGGCTTCTCACAAAAAGGAAATGTCGCGAATTTGATTCGTGACAATGTGGTACCAATTTATAAGGGAGGAAACAGGGAAGAACCCCTGAATTATAGACCAGTGTCTTTAACCAGCATGGTCGCAAAATTGTGCGAGAGAATCCTGAAAGACAGATGGATAAAATATCTAGAAGAGAGGAATATTTTGGCTGAGTGTCAGTTTGGATTCAGAAGTGGAAGGTCATGTGTTTCTAACTTGTTGAGCTTTTATTCAAGAGCGATTGACATGGTACAGGAGAGAGATGGTTGGGTGGATTGTGTGTACTTAGACTTAGAGACGGTCTTTGACAAGGTACCTCATAAGAGACTAATGTGGAAACTAGAATATATTGGAGGACTGAAGGGGAAACTCTTGGAATGGATGAGAGACTTTTTGAGAGACAGACAAATGAGGACAGTAATAAAGGATAGAATGTCTAGATGGAGAGAAATAACAAGTGGAGTCCCTCAAGGCTCGGTGTTGGCGCCAGTAATTCTCCTGATTTACGTAAATGATATGGTAGATGGAGTGAACAGTTATGCAAGTCTGTTTGCTGATGATGTACAGATCTTGAGGAAGGTAGAGGTTGAGGAGGATTGTAAAATGCTGCAGGAGGATCTGGATAGGATACATGATTGGAGCCGGACGTGGGAAATGAAATATAATGTAAAGAAATGTAAAATATTGGAAATGGGTAAAAGTACCAGGAGGCCAGTGCTGAACTATTTGTTGGGCAATGAATTAATCACAAAAATGAGAGAAGAGAAAGATTTGGGAGTGCTGGTCCAAGATAGTTTGTCACCTGAAAAGCACATTAACAAGATAGTTAGAGAGACTTATAAACTCTTGACTAACACAAGAGTAGCATTTCATTATATGGATGAGGAGATGATGAAAAAATTGATAGTGGCCATGATCCGTCCCAGGTTAGAATATGCAGCTGTAGTGTGGTCCCTACACAAAAAGAAAGATATAAACAAGATTGAGAGAATACAAAGAACAACAACCAAGATGGTCCCCAGTCTGGCAGATCTGTCATACAGAGAGAGGCTAGAAAAGCTGGATTTGCCTTCCTTAGAGGAAAGGAGAAAAAGGGGAGACATGATTGCAGTGTTCAGGACCATGGTGGGAGTAGATAAAATTGACCGAGATGATTTGTTTTTATGGGACAAGAGAGGAACAAGAAGACACGGAATGAAATTGAAAAAGTCAAGCT
This sequence comes from Coenobita brevimanus, assembly GCF_032717465.1. Lineage (NCBI taxonomy): Eukaryota > Metazoa > Arthropoda > Malacostraca > Decapoda > Coenobitidae > Coenobita > Coenobita brevimanus. The sequence goes on along the minus strand of NC_137053.1, from coordinate 4,845,057 downwards.
GCTTGAAGGATATCAAGAAATATAGCTTTCCTTACAGAAGTATAGACTTATGGAATAGCCTGGACAAAGAGATTGTCCAGTCTAAAAACTTAAACGAGTTTAAAGCTAAACTTGACTTATTGAGATACAGCAATGGGAACCCATGAGCATAGCATATTTTATGTGTATCACAATTAGGTATATTGGGTAAATACATAAGTATTTGGAACGACTTAGACGAAAAGGTGGTGCAGGAGAAAAACATTCATGCGTGTAAAGGTAGACTAGATAAATGTGGATATGGAGACAGAACAACATGAGCATCACTCAATTCCTGTATACTACAAATAGGTAAATACACACACACACACACACACACACACACACACACACACACATATTGCATGCATTTTCATTACATTTTTGGTTGGTACTATACCAGAGTTTGCACTGATGTCAAATGCCCATCCTCACACTTTATTTATTAAGTTCGTGTTCTGTTTTTCCTGTTTGGGTATGAAGCCCATAGTTACTACACAAAAATTTCCTAAAGTTTCATTGTTTCCTGTAAGGCTGATTATCAGTCCCCCTCCCCCCAGCTTTACAGTACCAGATGTATGGAAATTAATTGTGTGGAAGTAATGGAAATTGTGCTTTGGAATACATTGCTGACATACAATGAAGATTGCTAGTACTGTTGCAGTCTTTCATATTTGATGGTGGCAGTAAGATTATTTATTTATTTTTCCAATGAGAGATCTTTGGCCTGAAACTTGCTTATATATTGATGTACAGGAGTTTTGGCAGTGGAAGATCTTTTGGACTGAAACTTGCTCCAGTATAGGTATACAGTAGAAATGTGACGACTTTACTGCGTAGTACATGCAGTCCAAGCAGCCCAATATAGTAACTACTTTGATATTGGTGGGAGGCAGATTCTACTCAGGGTTTCCCCCCCTGTAAATTCATGTCCTTGAAGTGATTAAAATACCTTGATTTAGATTATCCCACCCCATTTAAGCATTAAGTTAGGATGATGGTGATGATGATTTCATTGTAGTGTTTGTTGGGCTAATGAATGATGGCAAGTATCTCGAGTGTGGCTAATAATAATTGTGTCCTTACTGTCAGGCTAAGATACCGTGATAGTGAGAGTCTGGAGTCCCGGCGGCGGCGACTAAGACGCCATTCCAAACCAGAGAGTCAGGAGTTCATCTCTCTTCCCCCGCGGCGACACAGTGTCCCACCCAGGAGGTACAGGTTAGTCATGGAAATCAGGATGTTGTTACCAACTGTGATAGTGAAGCTGGTATTGTTTTCAATTTGACTGTCTGTCTGTGTATCTGTTAGCAAGATAGTTTTGCAGCCACTTATGATATCATCGCAAAACTTGACAGGTAGGTATGTAGTAGGGATGAAATCTCCTACAAGTTAAAAATTGGTGAAAGTAGGTCAAGGTGTGTTTGTCTGTTTACACTATAACTTCGCAACATTTTTTTTTTTTTTTTTTGTATGCGAGGAAGAAGGAACCAAAGGCCATGAGCCTGCAATAACAGTTCCCTCCAAGAGAAAGACAAAATACAAGAGAGAGCGAAATTCAAGATCTGGTCATTTCGAGATGCCTGGAGACATTGCGTTTGAAAGACTGGAGATCATAGGAAGCAGGAAATACAGACAGAGGAAGACAGTTCCAGAGTTGACCTGTTGCATAAATGAAGGACTGGGAGTAACGGTTAACTCTTGCATTAGGGAGTTGGACTGAAAAGGGATGAGAGTTTGCTGCTAGACGGGTGCTACGCGCCTGTCGTAGAGGTGGAGGAATGCATGCAGACAGTTCAGAGGAGCAGTGACCATTGAAAAGAGATAAAGATGTATAACAGTGCGGCGAAGAGACAGGTTGAAGGGAGTCAGTAAGAGGAGGAGAGTTATTGAGACGACAAGCCTTTGACTCCCTGTTGAAAAGAGCTGTATGTGGGGAGCCTCCCCACACATGAGAGTTGTACTCCACACGGGCGGATAAAACCCGTGTATACAGTCAACAATTGTGCAGGAGTAAAGAAGGAACGGAGTCGGCTTAGCACACCTAATCTCTTGGAAGCAGATTTTACAAGAGATGTAATATGATCTTTCCAAGATAAGTCCTGAGAAAATGAAACCCCAAGCATGTTCAAGGATGATGCAGGGTTAAGCTGAATATTATTAAACATTAGTGGGTATACCTGTGGAAGATTTTGTAGGGTTGATGGGTGCAAAAACTGAGTCTTATATGCATTAAAAACAACCAGATTATTTTTACCCTACTCAGAGATACGAGCCAAGTCAGACATTAGGTGTGCCATAGCCTTATCCCGTGTTTGTTGAAATAACTGCCGAGATGGGTGTTGTGGGAACCGAATGGAAAGGTGAAGGGTGGAGTCATCAGCGTATGAGTGGACAGGGTTAGATGTACAGCTTAGAAGGTCATTGATGAATAAAAGGAAGAGAGTTGGTGATAGGACAGAGCCCTGAGGAACACCACTGTTAATAGATCTAGGAGAAGAACGATGGCCGTCTACAACAGCGGCTATAGTACGACCAGAAAGGAAGCTGTAGATGAAGGCACAGATAGAAGGATAGAAACCTTAAGAGGGCAGTTTGAAAATGAAAGATTTGTGCCAGACTCGATGGAAAGTCTTTGAGATATCAAGTGCAATGGCAAAGCTTTCGCCAAAGTCCCGAGAGGAGGATGACCAGGAGTCTGAAAGGTAGGTGAGAAGATCTCCAGCGGAGCATCCCTGAGGGAACCTGTACTGACAATCAGAAAGAAGGTTGTGATAGGAAAGATGCCTTAAAATTTTTCTGTTAAGAAATAACTCGAAAACTTTTGAGATACAGGATGTTAAAGTAAGTGGACGATATTTAGAGGATTGAGAATGGTCACCCTTCTTTGGGATTGGCTGAATGAGAGCAAACTTCCAGCAAGAAGGAATGGTACAAGTTGACAGACAAAGGCGAAAGAGTTTACCTTGGCAGGGTGTAAGCACAGAAGCACAGTTCTTGAGGACAACAGGAGAAACTCCATTAGGCCCATTTGTCTTGTTCGTATTGAGGCCAGTGATGGCAGAAAATACATCAGGTGAAGAAATTTTAATGTCAGCCATGAGGAAGTCAGAGGGGGGAAGTGATGGAGGAACAGCACCGGAATTATCTAAGGTGGAATTGGAGGAGAGTGTCTGAGCGAAGAGGTCTGCTTTATCAGTAGAAGAAATAGCTACACAACCATCAGAGTAGAAAAGAGGATGGATGGATGGTGAGGTAAAGGTGTTAGAAAGGTTTTTGGCAAGGTGCCAGAAGGAGCGGGAAGAATTCAAGTTGGGGAGTTGAGAGCATTTAGTATGGATGAAATTATTTTTAGCAGAGTGAAGAACAGAGTTAGCACGATTCTGGGTAGAAACACAGAGATGATGTGGTTCAGGGGTGGGTTGGTTCCGGTACCTTTTGTAGGCCCTGTCCTTGTTGCGGACAGCATTAGAACAAACCAAGGCTTTCTTGCGTTAGATGTAGGATACGAGAAACGAATACATGCTTCTATGCCCGAAAAAAAAACCTCCATAATGCGTAAGGCACACTCAGATGGCTCCCGGCCATGGAAGCAATAATCATTCCAGGGAAAATCAAAGAAGTACTGCCTGAGGGCCTCCCAATTCGCAGCTCCAAAGTGCCACAGACAATGTTTCTTTGGAGGGTCCACAGGCTGTACCGGAGTGATAGGACAGGTTAAGGTGATAAAGTTGTGATTGGAAGAGCCCAACGGAGAGAAAAGATTAACAGTGTAAGCAGAAGGATTAGTTCTGAGGAAGAGGTCAAGTATGTTGGAGCTCTCTCCAAGGCGGTCTGGGATACGGGTAGGGTGTTGTACAAGCTGCTCTAGGTCATTAAGGATAGAAAATATGTAGGCATGTTCACCAGGTGCATCAGTGAAAGGAGAGGAGAGGCAAAGGTGGTGGTGAACATTGAAATCTCCTAAAATGGAGATTTCAGAGAAAGGAGAAATGGATAGAATGTGCTCAATATATTGTCACAAAATTGTACAGGTTTGTAGTAGGGATGAAAATCTAGGAGTTTGAAATTGGTGAAAGTCGGTCAAGGTCAAGGTCATATTCCAAGCTGTGTTAGATATGCATCGGCTCGCGACTGGTGTGATTCCACCCTTGGAGGGGCCTCTAGTTGTTGTTGTGGGCCAAGCCGCATCTGGACATGAGCCCAGTCTGCTGCTGCCCACCATCATTCTCCTTGGAGCTAGGAATGAAGTTGAAGATTGTACATATAATGAGGAAGTGAAAGCATTTGGTTATAGCAGTGCCAGCAAAGAAAGGTGTATCTCTCCAGCACCAAAATCAGGATGGTTATTCACAAACAAACTTATGACCATTACTGACCTACAACCCAGGTTTTGATTTGGAGGAAGAACAATGACTGTAGAGCCTTTAGTGTCTTATTCTTTGTGGAATGACAGATCTAGTTACAAGAGAGAACTTTTCATTATCAGTGTCTGTATTGCAGGAAGGCCATAGGAAAGAGAGAGTTGAAATTTACCATGTCTCTTTTTCTTCTTGCAAGCCAAGATTGGCATTATGAGAGGGAGTTGTTTGTATGTTTGTGAATACAGGTCCAGAATATGGCAGGGAATGGTAGAAGTGATCGCCTTCCATAGATTTGATCCCCAGGAGATGACTGGAGGCATTTTGGTCATGTAATGCCATGAGAGGAAGTAGGCTGGTCTCTCTCTCTCTCTCTCTCTCTTTAATGCGAGGAAGAAGGAACCAAAGGCTAGGAGCCTGCATAACAGTTCCTTCCACGAAAAAAACAAAAACAATACAAAAGAGAACCAAATTCAAAATCTGTTCATTTTGAGATGCCTGGACACTGCGTTTCATAGATTAGAGGTCATAGGAAGTAGGAAATACAGTTGAGGGAGAGTTCCAGAGTTAACCTGTTGCATAAATGAAGGACTGGGAATAACGGTTAACTCTTGCATTAGAGAGATGGACAGAAATGGGATGAGAGTTTGTTACTGAAAGGGTGCTATGTGCCTGTTGTAGAGGTGGAGGGATGCAAGCAGACAGTTCAGAGGATCAGTGACCATTGAAAAGAGATAAAGATGCAACAGTGCGGCGAAGAGACAGAGGTTGAAGGGAGTCAGTAAGAGGAGGAGAGTTAATGAGACGAAAAGCCTTTGACTCCACCTAATTGAGAAGAGCAGTATGTGGGGAGCCTTCCCACACATGAGAGCTGTACTCTACACGGGCGAATAAAACCCAGGGATAAAGTCAACGACTGTACAGGGGTAAAGAAGGAACGGAGTCGGCTTAGCACACCTAATCTCTTGGAAGCAGATTTTACAAGAGATGTAATATGATCTTTCCAAGATAAATCCTGAGTGAATGAAACTCCAAGTATGTTCAAGGATGATACAGGATTGAGCTGGATATTCAATCAATCAATCAATCATTTCCTGTGGCACCCTCGGGGATGCATAGGGCCTCGATGAACTCACACCACCACATCCTATCTTGTGCTAGCTCCTCAAGATCTCCCCAACACTCATCTCCAGCTTCCCGTCTCATTGTCCTCACCCACGTCTCTTTTGGCCTTCCTCTACCTCTCCTACCGGGTGCCACCCACCCTGGTGTACCTCGTACTATTCCCTGTCTCCTATACACATGTCCTAGCCACTTCCATCATGAGAATCTAACATATTCATCGATCGGCTGCACTCCCGTTATTTCTCTAATTCTACTATTTGGTATCCTTTCCCACCACTTAACTCCTAATATTCTTCTAAGTGCTTTATTTTCAAACACCAAGAATTTATTTTCCATAGTCACTGTGCTGTACCAAGACTCGTGTCCATAAATTAAGATACTCCTAACCATTACCTTATAAAGTTTGATTTTTGTATGCACAGAGAAATTGTTATTATTCCAAATATTTTTAAGCATTCCCATTGCCTGATTAGCCTTCTTTAACCTTTCCTCGAATTCAAAGTTCAAAGAACCATCCTTGGCTAAATAAGTACCTAAATATTTAAACCTATCAACTTGCTTTACAACCATACCTCCAATTACACATTCCTGCGCATTTTCCATATTCATATTGATTATTTAAGTTTTTCCACAATTAATAACCAAACCCACCTTGCGACCTTCACTCACCAAACAGTCCAATACTCTCTGCATCTCTTCTGGCCCATCACAAATCAAAACTATATCATCTGCATAATCTAAATCCAAAAGTTTCCTGTTCTCTCCCCAAAGTATACCTGCACCGGTTTCTGTTCCAACACGTTTCATAATGTAATCAATGACCAATATAAATAGTAAAGGCGATAGAACACCACCTTGAATTACTCCGGACTTGACTTCAAACGAATCACTCAGACAACCATCAACCATCACTTTACAAAATGTGTCCTCATGCATGTTCATAATGACCCTCACAAACTCCTCTGGTATTCCATAATGTCTCATGATCTTCCCCATAGACTCTCTCGAAACACTATCAAAAGCCTTTTCAAAATCAACAAAACAAAGACTTAACGGTACTCTCATTTCATTAACTTGCTGCATCAAATGCCTAACTATAAAGATCTGATCATTGCAACCACGTCCCTTTCTAAAACCAGCCTGTTCATCCCTCAGAATACCCTCAACCACCGGCTCCAACCTATTTAACAACACTCTACTGAAAACTTTCAAAGCTATCGGTGACAAAGAGATTCCCCTCCAATTACCACATTCACTCAGGTCTCCTTTCTTCGGAACTTTAACAATTACACCATTCTTCCAAACTGATGGTAGTAACCCCGTCACCCATATCTTATTGAATAGCTTGGTCAAGATCATTATTAATCTATCCCCCCCACTTTAAACATTTCCGGAAATAAACCATCCTCCCCTGGTGCCTTATTATTCTTTAACTGTTTTACTGCTTTCTCCACTTCTGCAAGCCTCAACTCTCCTGTTTCTATATTTAAATCTTCCTGAGCAGACGGTATATCCTCTTCTGGTGGTATTGGTCTATTAAGAACTGTCTCAAAATGCTCTTTCCATCTATTTTTAATATCTCCATCTTTGGTCAATAAATTTCCTTCCCTGTCTCTAATTGGTATTTCCTTGCGTTTACCTGCATTACCACTCAGTTCTCTAATCGATTCATATGCTATTCTTTGACTCTGTCCATCATTTTTGTTTATTAGGATTTCAGTCTCTGCAACCTTTTCATCCACACATCTTCTTTTATCTCTCCTAGCTAACCTTCTTACTTCTGAATTCAAACTCCAGTACGCAGCTCTTGCTAATTCAATCTCTCGTTCATCAACGCATTGCATCTCACTCCTCAATTTAGCCTCACCTCTCTTTTTTATCATATCCCACGTTTCCTCTGATATCCATTTCTTTCTCCTGAATCTATGTCTCCTTCCAATCGTACATTCAGCAGTCTCATGCAAAACTTTGTTCACATCCTCCCACATCTCATCTACACTTCTCTCCCCCTCTTCCAACGTTTCCAACACCAAAAACCTATTTCTGCATTCTAATCTGAATTCCTCCTTTTCTTCTCCTTCTCTTCTAAGCTTAACAATATCGTATCTACCAACACCAGATTTTTCCTTCTTCTGATTTTTAAGTTTAAACCTTATTTTTGCAATGCTGAGTTGATGGTCACTACCAATATCCGCTCCCCGTTTAACATGAACATCTAGCAGAGAACTTCTATGCCTCCTACTGATAGCGATGTGATCAATCTGATTTTTATATTTTCCACACGGCGACACCCAAGTTGTCTTGTGTATATTGCAATGCTGAAAGAGTGTGCCCCCGATGACTAAGTCATTTGCTAGACAGAAGCTTCCAAACCTCACTCTGTTTTCACTCATCCTACTACCAACTCCCATCTTACCCATACATGCCTCAAATCCCTCATTTGAACAGCCTATTACTGCATTAAAGTCTCCAACGCAGATCAAAACATCATGTCTAGGTACCCTTCCTACTCCTTCTTGCAACTTTTCATAAAATGTGTCTTTCCTTTCATCGAGTGCATCATTAGTAGGTGCATAACACACAAACAGACTGATGTTGCCATGATTTGATTTAAACCGTGCGTATAGCAATCGCTCATCTATAGGATCCCACTCACATAAAGCCTTATTTGCTTTACAACCCAGCAACAATCCTACTCCCTGATAATGCATTCCGTCCTGTCGGCCAGATATCAATAAACGTATACCATCCTCCAAATCCAACTTATCGACTCCAGTTAATCTAGTTTCTGTCAGAGCACAAATATCAAGTCCGTAATTTTGAAAAACCTTCACTAACTCATCGATTTTACCGTCATGATTTAGCATTCTCACATTCCAGTTACCAATTTAAATTGTATTTTTTGCATTGACAAAGGAATTAGATTGTAACTGAGGCAACCGTTAGATTCTTAGCACCCCCTGCCCATTTAAGGGCTGCACGGGACTGGGGGCCATTATTGTTCTTTCAGAGTCCATCAAGGTTTCTTTGGCTAACTTCCTGAACACCTCGCCATTGTGTTGCAGTCGCAGTAGGCAGCTAACTTGCCTGATTGCCCACACCCGAAAGACCCAGCTATGCTGTAGCCAGTCACGTGCCGGCATGCTTCCCAGCCATTTCACTCTCAAGGAGTTCCTCTGCCTGAGAAAGCAACCACCCCCCTGCTCCCGAGGGCTTTTGATCTGTGTAGGTAGAGGGCGATCACTCCCTCACTAGCCATATACAGTGTATATACAGTGTATAGGCTACATTCACCACTGGATATTATTAAACATTAATGGTTACTCCTGTGGAAGATTTTGTCGGGTTGATAAGTGTAAGAACTGAGTCTTTGATGCATTAAAAACAACAAGATTATTTTTACCCCACTCAGAGATATGAGCCAAGTCAGACATTAGGTGTGCCATAACCTCATCCCTTGTTTGTTGAAGTAACTGCCGAGATGGACGTTGCAGGAACCGAATGGAAAGGTGAAGGGTGGAATCATCAGTGTACGAGTGGATAGGGCTAGATGTACCGCTTAGAAGATCATTGATGAATAAAAGAAAGAGAGTTAGTGATAGGACAGAGCCCTGAGGAACACCACTGTAGATAGATCTAGGAGAAGAACGTTGGCTGTCTACAACGGCGGCTATAGAACAACCAGAAAGGAAGCTGTAGATGAAGGCACAGATAGAAGGATAGAAACTGTAAAAGGGCAGTTTGGAAATAAAAGATTTATGCCAGACTCGATCGAAAGCCTTTGAGATGTCAAGTGCAATGGCAAAGCTTTCGCCAAAGTCCCGAGAGGAGGATGACCAGGAACCTGAAAGGTAGGTGAGAGGATCGTAAGTGAAGCGTCCCTGACAGAAAGAAGGTTGTGACAGGAAAGATGCTTTAAAATTTTTCTGTTAAGAATAGTCTTGAAAACTTTCAAGACACAGGATGTTAAAGCAGTTGGATGATAGAGGGTTGGGAATGGTCACCCTTTTTTGGGACTGGCTGAATGAGAGCAAACTTCCAGCTAGAAGGAAAGGTACAAGTTGACAGACAAAGGCAAAAGAGTTTACTTCGGCAGGGTGTAAGCACAGAAGCACAGTTCTTGAGGACAACAGGAGGGACTCCATCAGGCCCAAATGCCTTGTTAGTATTGAGGCCAGTGATGGCAGAAAATACATCAGGTGAAGAAATTTTAATGTCAGCCATGAGGAGGCCAGAGGGGGGAAGTGATGGAGGAACAGCACCGGAATTGTCTAAGGAGGAATTGGAGGAGAAAGTCTGAGCAAAGAAATCTGCTTTATCAATAGAAGAAATAGCTACAGAACCATCAGAGTAGAAAAGAGGATGGATGGATGATGAGGTAAAGTTGTTAGAAAGATTTTGGCAAGGTGCCAGAAGGAGCGGGAAGAATTCGAGTTGGAGAGTTGAGAGTATTTAGTATGGATGAAATTATTTTTAGCAGAGTGAAGAACAGACTTAGTACGATTCGGGGCAGAAACGAAAAAAAAGATGTGATTCAGGGGTGGGTTGGCTTTGGTATCTTTTAACCTCTAAAGGCCGCAATTGTTTCAGGCAGGGTACCTCTCACAACCGCAATTTGGGGGTGTTTTTGGCTACTTTCACCAAGGGCTAATTGATTGTGTTCTGGATAAAGAGGAAGAATTTACACACCTGACAACACACTCTGTACTCCTGTAGGCCTAATGGTTACCACACAATCGCGCATCAAAGTTAAAAAAAAGTTTATGATAGTTACCCCTCGAAAACAATTGAAAACATGAATATTTTGAAAACTACATATTTTTCTTATTGAAACAGGTAATTTTACATTGTTTTGTCACACCAACCATGAAAACAGGTGTTTGTAGGTGTGGGGAGATTACTAGGCTGTGGAGAGTTGACCTATAGGTACGTGGGTTGGAAGTAACAAACTTTTTACATGAAAAGAAAGCACTTCAATGTGCTGTAACATCTACCATGAAAACAGCTGTGTATGTAGGTGTGGGGAGATAATTAGTGTGGGGAGTAGGCCTACAAGGCCTTGTTGGTACTTGGGGAGAAAAATTTCGGCAGCAACCAAATTCTCATGTGGAACCCTCCATTTCAATGGGATTTGTCATACCAGCTATAAAAACAGGTGTGTATGTACAGTAGGTGTGGGGAGATAAAACAGGTATGGAGAGTAGTCCTACAAGGTCTCATACCAAACCTAACACAGACTCATAAAAATGTTTACAATCATCAAGGACGTCAAAGTAAAGTTGAATAATGCTATAGATGTATGCATAAGAAAGGCAAAAAGGAAAAAAAGGAAAAATTTGTTTCTGATTTCTCTTTTTACTGTCCTGACTTATCATTACACATTTATCACACTTACCATTACAATTATCACATTATCATTACACTTCATCACACTTATAATTATAATTTTGGTAACAACCAAATCCTCTTGTGGAAACTGTCCATTTCAGTGGAATTTATCACACCAGCCATGAAAACAGGTTTGTTTGTAGATGTGGGGAGATGAAACAGATGTGGGGAGTAGTCTTACAAGGCCTCATAATCTTTCGAAAACTAACACAGACATATATAAAATACAAAGGAATTCATAAAAATAAGTAATCAGTAGTCAGTCATGAAACATACATGCACATAAGTGTTTGTTGTGAAGGGAGTGCAAAAAAAAAAATGCTAACCAACATTATCATGCGTAGCATTGTGTGTTCGTAATATAACGTTGAGGAGAGAAGAGACGTATACAAAATCTGGAACGAAAGTAATATCTATTAGCAGCCTCAAACTATTGGTTTGAAAGGAATTAGCGCAAAAAGTATGCAATACTCTGAATCATGAGTTATTTGTTATGTGCCATGAGTCACTAACTAACAAACATGCAGATAAGTTGACCACGAAAGGCTGGCGGTTGTGTTTACCCAGAGCGAATGTTTGCTTAGAGACGGAAACTAATCAGAGGTACTAATCTGGGCGGGTAGGTAGAAAAAAAAAAAATGCTCATATGTAGTACAACATTCTCCAACCATGTACGTATCGTAACTGGTAGATACGACGTGAGAAATGAACAGAGTGAGGTGTAATTGTATATAAATTTGGGAAGAAGTAGAAATAATATGAAACAGGTACGTACATCCAACATACTTGACCTCTTCCTTACAACTAATCCTTCTGCTTACACTGTTAATCTTTTCTCTCTGTTGGGCTTCTCTGATCACAACCTTATCACCTTAACCTGTCCTCTCGCTCTGGTACGGCCTGCGGACCCTCCAAAGAAACGTCGTCTGTGGCAGTTTGGAGCTGCGGATTGGGAGGCCCTCAGGCAGTACTTCTTTGATTTTCCCTGGAATGATTATTTCTTCCATGGCCGGGAGCCATCTGGGTGTTCCTTGTGCATTACAGAGGTTATTCTCTCAGGCATGGAAGCATACATTCCTTTCTCATATCCTTTGAGTAATGTACGAAAGCCTTGGTTTAATCACACTTGTTCTAATGCTGTCCACAACAAGGAGAGGGCCTATAAAAGGTACCAGAGCCAACCCGCCCCTGAATCACATCTTTTATACGTTTCTGCCCGGAATCATGCTAAGTCTGTTCTTCGCTCTGCTAAAAATAATTTCATCCATACTAAATGCTCTCAACTCTCTAACTTGAATTCGTCCTGCTCCTTCTGGCACCTTGCCAAAAACCTTTCCAACAACTTTACCTCATCATCCATCCCTCCTCTTTTCTACTCTGATGGCTCTGTAGCTATTTCTTTTACTGATAAAGTAGATCTCTGCTCAAACTTTCTCCTCCAATTCCACCTTTGATGATTCCAGTGCTGTTTCTCCATCACTTCCCCCCTCTGACTTCCTCATGGCTGACATTAAAATTTCTTCAGCTGATGTATTTTCTGCCATCACAGACCTCAGTACTAATAAGACATATGGGCCTGATGGAGTCCCTGTTGTTGTTCTCAAGAACTGTGCTTATGTGCTTACACCCTGCGTAGGCAAACTTTTTCGCCTTTGTCTGTCAACTTGTACCATTCCTTCCTGCTGGAAGTTTGCTCTCATTCAGCCAGTACCAAGGAAGGGTGACCATTCCCAACCCTCTAACTGTCGTACAATTGCTTTAACATCCTGTATCTCAAAAGTTTTCGAGTCTATTCTTACTAGAAAAATTTGAAAGCGTCTTTCCTATCACGACCTTCTTTCTGATCGTCAGTACGGGTTCCGTCAGGGACGCTCCACTGGCGATCTTCTCACCTACCTTTCAGACTCCTGGTCATCTTCCTTTCGGGACTTTGGCGAAAGCTTTGCCATTGCATTTTTTTTTTATTTTTTTTTTATGTGAGGAAGAAGGAACCAAAGGCAACGAGCCCACAAAACTGTTCCTTCCAAGAGAAAAACAAAATACAAGAGAGATCCAAATTCAAGATCCGATCATTTCGAGATGCCTGGACACACTGCGTTTGAAAGACTGGAGATCATAGGAAGCAGGAAATACAGACAGAGGGAGACAGTTCCAGAGTTGACCCGTTGCACAAATGAAGGACTGGGAGTAACGGTTAACTCTTGCATTAGAGAGTTGGACAGGAAAGGGATGAGAGTTTACTGCTAGACGGGTGCTACACGCCCGTCGTAGAGGTTGAGAATCTGTGCCTTCATCTCTAGCTTCCTTACTGTTCGTTATATAGCCGCTGTTGTAGATGGCCATTGTTCTTCTCCTAGATCTATTAACAGTGGTGTTCCTCAGGGCTCTGTCCTATCACCAACTCTCTTCCTTTTATTCATCAATGACCTTCTAAGCTGTACATCTAACCCTATCCACTCATACGCTGATGACTCCACCCTTCACCTTTCCATTCGATTCCCGCAACGTCCATCTCAGCAGTTACTTCAACAAACAAGGGATGAGGCTATGGCATACCTAATGTCTGACTTGGCTCGTATCTCCGAGTGGGGTAAAAATAATCTGGTTGTTTTTAATACATCAAAGACTCATTTTTTGCACCTATCAACCTGACAATTTCTTCCACAGGTATACCCACTAATGTTTAATAACATTCAGCTTAATCCTACATCATCCTTGAACATGATTGGGGTTTCATTTACTCGGGTTTTATCTTGGAAAGATCATATTACATCTGCAAAATCCGCTTCCAAGAGATTAGGTGTCCTAAGCCGACTCCATTCCTTCTTTACCCCTGTAGAATTGTTGACTCTATACAGGGGTTTATTCGCCCCTGTCGTGGAATACAGCTCTCATGTGTGGGGAGGCTCCCCACATACTGCTCTTCTCAATGGGGTGGAGTCAAAGGCTTTTCGTCTCACTAACTCTCCTCCTCTTACTGACTCCCTTCAACCTCTGTCTCTTCGTCGCACTGTTGCATCTTTATCTCTTTTCTATCACTACTTCAATGGTCACTGCTCCTCTGAACTGTCTGCATGCATTCCTCCACCTCTACGACGGGTGCATAGCACCCATCTAGCAGCAAACTCTCATCCCTTTTCTGTCCAACTCTCTAATGCAAGAGTTAACCGTTACTCCCAGTCCTTCATTTATGCAACAGGTCAATTATGGACCTGTCTTCCTCTGTCTGTATTTCCTGCTTCCTATGATCCCCAGTCTTTCAAACGCAGTGTGTCCAGGCATCTTGAAATGATCGGATCTTGAATTTGGCTCTCTCTTGTATTTTGTTTTTCTTTTGGAAGGAACAATTTTGCAGGCTTGTTGCCTTTGGTTCCTTCTTCATCATAAAAAAAAGAAAAGAAAAAAAAATCAGGCATGATAACCCTCGGGAGTCTGTAGGGGGTTGGAAGGGTAGTGAGGGACAAGGAGGGAGGGATGGGGTGGGGTTTGAGGTGGGAGGGGGACGAGGCTAGCAGGGAGGGAGGAGGGGCAAGAGAATGGTGGGAAGGGATTCAGGTGGTGGTGGGAGGAGAGATGCAGGTGCATGTAGGGGTGGGAGAGTGATGGGGGACAAGGAGGGAGTGAGGGAGTGGAGTAGAGGGTGGCATGAAGGCAGCCGAGAGGGGGGGAGTGCCCCCCCACCGCCCGGGTTAGTCCTATCCCCCCCTCACGCCACATCAGTGGCTCTCAATTGTTGCAATTAGGCATTTTGGCATAAAACTCAAACCACATCAATTGATACGATTAGGACTTTAGGGGTTAAAGGCCCTCTCCTTGTTGCGGACAGCATTAGAACAAATGTGATTAAACCAAGGCTTTCTTGCATTAGTCAGAGGACATGAGAAAGAAATGTATGCTTCCATGCCCAAGAGAATAACCTCTGTAATGCGTAAAGCATACTCAGATGGCTCTCGACCATGGAAGCAATAGTCATTCCAGGGAAAATCAAAGAAGTACTGCCTGAGGGCCTCCCAATCCGCAGCTCCAAAGTGCCACAGACGACGTTCCTTTGGAGAGTCCACAGGCCGTGCTGGAGTGATAGGACAGGTAATGTAATAAGGTTGTGAATGGAGGAGCCCAACGGAGAGAAAAGATCAACAGTGTAAACAGAAGGATTAGTTGTAAGGAAGAGGTCAAGTATGTTGGAGCTCTCTCCAAGGCGGTCAGGGATACGGGTAGGGTGCTGTACAAGCTGCTCTAGGTCATTAAGGATAGAAAAGATGTAGTCTTGTTTACCAGGTGGATCAGTGAAAGGAGAGGAGAGGCAAAGGTGATGGTGAACATTGAAATCTCCTAGAGTGGAGATTTCAGAGAAAGGAGAAATGGATAGAATGTGTTCCATCGTAGAAGTAAGATAGTCAAAGAATTTTTGAAAGTCAGTGGAATTAGGGGATAAATAAACAGCGCAGATATATTTAGTCAGAGAATGACAGGAAAGCCAAAGCCAGAGAGTAGAGAATTCAGAAGAATCAAGTTCAGGAACTCGAGAGCAAGATAAGTCGTTGCGTACATTTACACAACGACCACCTTTGGCCTTGAAATAAGTATAAAGTAGGAGGATATAGAAAAATGGATTTGCTGTCAGTTGCCTCAGACAGCTGAGGCTCGGTTAAGAAGAGAAGGTGAGGTTTAGAGGAGGAGAGTAGTGTTCAACTGAGAGAGAGAGTTAGAGGAAAGGCCAATAAATGCACAGTAGATACCAGAATTTGATAGCCTAGCCTTGGGCTCCTACCCTCCAAAAGGGGTTGTTGTTGTAGCTGTTGTTGTTGATGATCTACCCCAGTCTCTAATATGGGATTCTGTGTAATCTGTGTATGAGTGCTGTGAATGGTTCAAATGAGAATAAAGGTTTCCACTACTGTACTCACACAATATAAATGGAGTTGACTAAACCTGGTCTCATAAGGAAGATTTCTGATGCCATGAATGATTTTTTTTTTTTCTTTCTGAATTTCCAATATATTATAGCTATCCTGTAGTGTGGTGAGCAAAGGTTGCACCTCATAGTTCCACTGTGATCTGACTAGAGTAAGGTGAATTTGAATTATTATACAGTACTGTTGTAATGTTGCTCAGCCATTTAGATATGAACCTAAGAATCACTTAGCTTGTCTCACAACATATTAATGCACAAGTACTTTGGAAAGCTTCTGCTGTTGTGGTGAATTCAAGAATTTTGAAGGCTTGAGTGATGAATGATTGAATGTATTGCCCATTTCACTTTGCTTTCCATTGATAGCTTTCCTTCATTTACCCTGTTTCTGGTTTCTATCCACCTCGTTTGTGAGTTTTTTAGAACATTTAACTGAATGTTTTTTAATATTTATGTTGACAGAGAGACAGATCATTCAGAGGAGGAGCATAACAGAAGGAGGAAGACACACGTGAAGAAGGAAGTAAGTACAGAAGCCGGAGTTGAGGAAGTGAAGGATGAGGCTCCAAAGAAGGGTGGACGCCGTGGTACAAGAAGAAAGGAGGACAGAAGTACAAAGGCGGATGAGAGGGAGGCTAATGATAACAGAGAAGAGGGAGAGAACGATGGCGAGTGCTTGGGTCACGATGATGATGACGATGAGGATGACGATGATGAGGATATGCCTCAGAGACGTCGTACTACCAGGAGCTCCCTCATTGATGCTGGCCAGAAGATGGATGACACTGAAGAGGAAGAAGAGGTGTCAGAGCCGAGTGAGGTCAGGTTGATTGAACGGAGGAAGCGCATTCGTGACCCCATTATGGCCAGGAGCGTCCAGGGTTCGGTTAGTGTCTTGTTATGTTCATTAAGTTGTATCTAATTCCCTTGAATCCTTTGGACTTATTCTCCCACCTGTTTGCATTTTTCTGTAGCATCATCATTTTATCTTGTTTGTCATATTCACCCTGGGGCTCTTTGCCTTACTTGTTTGCATTGTTTGTATCAGCCTTTTATCATGTTTGTTTTCATCATGTTATCATATTTATATATTTATTTAATCCATCCTCAGACTATCCTCACCATTTCTTTTGCATCATTACTTCATGTCTAACCTTTACCTAAGCCACCCCAGGACTTTTCTTTAATTGTTTGCATCATCATCATCGTCATCATCATCAAGTAATCCTGTGTTGCCCCATGCAGAGCGTAGGAGCCCGGTCTAGCAAGTTGGTCCTGACATTTAAGAAGAGAGTGACCAGCTTCGCTCATCCCTGAGTGGCATTACATGAGCAAAAAACCCCAACCACCCCTTGGATAGAAAGCTGCACAGGCTCAGTCTGATTGGAGCACCTTAATTGCCCACTAAACTGCCAGGCGTCATAATTTGGTTATATGGTTGCCACCCAGCACAGTAAATGGTTTCCTGGTGTACTGCAATTTCTTGTCATTATTAGCTCACCAACCACTCACTCAATTTAGTTGCTGTTTGGGTGCCTGCCTTTCCCCTCTTCCTTCCATATTTCTTTCCTTCCTCTTCTATCTTTCTTTCCTTTATTCTTTCCCCTTCCTTCTGTCTGTGGGTGACTCAACACTGATTGACAAGCCAAATGGTTTCATGTACACCAGGACACCATTTACTATGCTGGGTGGTAACTATATAACCAAATTATGGTGCCTGATGGTTTTGTGGGTAATTAAGGTGCTTTAGTTGGATTGAGCAAGTGCAGGTTTATACCCAAGGGGTTTTGGGGGTTTATTGCTCATGTAATGCTACTCAGGGATGAGTGAGGTTGGTGACCTTAAATGTCAGGACCTATTGCCTAGTGCTGGGCTCCTACGCTCCTCATGAGGCAACACTGGATTAGATGATGAATGAGTGAATGAATTATTACGTTATTTTATTTTGTTTATTCTCAGTTATTATTTGCCTTGTTGGCTGAGTGTTCAGTGTTGCTGACTGTGAAGCTGTTGGCCCACTAATGACAGGGTTTGAATTCATGGTGCAGGCAGCTGGCATCCCTCGATCCAGGTGTCTATTGAACCATTAATCCATTATGGGTTGGTAGGTAAAATGAGTACTAAGGGTAACCTCTAGAGGAGGTAACTGTGGTAACCTGAGTGATGCTATTGCCATGTATCCCAGGATATTAGGTGAAAACCAACACTGACTCAGGGGCTTTACTTATGTAAATGAGCACAACTGCCAAGAGCCTTATAGTGTTTGGCTCCACCTTTTACCTTTACTCTCCATATAATCTATGCTGGGGCTCTTTCACTTACAAGGTCGGACATACTGTACCATTATTTTTTTTTTATTTATTCATTTTCATATATATATATTTTTTGGTATGGCACATTGTAGATTGAAACTTTGTTTTATCTTGCAGTAGTCTTATTATAGTTCCTCCACCTCCTCCTCCTTGTCATCGTCATCATCATCATCATCATCATCATCATCATCATCATCCGGACCTCCTTTCCCACCTAGGGCGGGGTGAGGAGTAGCACGTCCAGACAGCTTAAGTGTACCCAGTTCAGTGGGCCATGCTTCCACTCACTCATCATTCAAGCCCATGGAATCATGGCTCCGTAAGATAAGCCAGAAAAAAATTTCACCACATTCTGTAGCTTCATATATACCAATCTTCATCATCATCATCATCATCATCCGGACCTCCATTCCCACCTAGGGCGGGGTGAGGAGTAGCACGTCCAGACAGCCAAGTTTACTCAGTTCAATGGGCCATGCTTCTACTCACTCAGCATTCAAGCCCATAGAATCGTGGCTCCGTCAGATAGGCCAAAAAAAATTTCAACACATTCTGTAGCTTCACATTTACCAATCTGCTAGAGCCGATCCGAACACTGTCACGTTAAAAAGGGGTTGCTAAATTCCTGGTTATGTGCTACTCCGCACAAAATTCATCCCGCCAGCTCGGTCTCTCGTCAGTCCCTTATCCTCACCAACTTCCATACCTCTCTTCCTCACACACTCGTCCACCATATCCTTATCTCCACCTTCTTCTTGGACTGCCTCACCTCCTTTTTTCCTCATATTGTTCTTACATATCAATTTTTCACCCCTCTATTGTTATCCATTCTCTCCACATAACCAAACCATCTCAATACACTCTCCTTGATTCTGGTGTCCACAGACTTCCTTACTCTGCATCTTTCACGAATCACATTATTCTGTATCCAATCCACTCTCAGTGTTCCACATACATTCCTCAGGAGTCCCAGCTCCACTGCTCTCACTCGTGACTTTTCATTTTCATGCCACACGATAGTCTGATGTCTGTATGTTAAAGTTGACACTAACACTCCTCCATGTAAGCCTCGTGCAGCTGCAGTTCTCAAGCCTCCATTTTTTATCAAAGCCTTCATATCACTAGCTACTTTCCTTCTTTGTGTCACTCTGCTTTCTACTTCTTTTGCACATTTTCTTTTTCTATCACTGTATCCAAGTATATGAACTCTCTCACCAATTCCAGTCTCTCTCTATTCATCTTTCTTCTCTCTTCATTCACTGTAACATCACACTGGGAGTCACCTTCTCTCTTAGTAACCATCAGTTTACTCATTTCTGCATTTACTCTCAAGGCATGACGCTTACAGACATCTACAAAACTCTGCACTAGTCTACCAAGCTCTTGTCTGGTATTTGCAAGTAGCACTGCATCATCAATATACAACAAATTTGAGATATTTTATTCATCACCAATGCCATCCCTCTCTCCATTACTCATGCTTTTACTTCTCCCATCACCCCATCCATGTATTATTGAACATTCATGTGGACATCACACAACCATGTCGCACACCCACATTGATCATGGTCACTTAGATGTCCATTTACCCTTACACATGCCTTACTACCATCTTAAAACTCATGACGGCACCTAGAAGTGTAGTATAGTTAATATTGTATGAATGTTCATGAGCATATCAGTTTTAAGAGAAATGAATGGCAAGTGAGAAATTTACTAGGAGAGTGTGAATAAGGTGGAGGGAAAAGGTGGGAGAGGGAGACTGAAGATGGAATGGAGGGATGGTGAAGAAATATTTTATATTCATAGGTATGAGATGAGTACTTTATATGCATGAGAGTAGTGTAGGTGAAGACAGGGCCACTTAACCCCTTCGTGCCAGGCTGTTTATACTGCCATTGCCCTCTCAGTATGGGCAATTTTCTCAGAGTTGATTGTTTTCAAACCTTAATGTCTCGGAAAGTACAGCAGTTAGGGAAACAAATTAATAACCGTATTACTCACCAACCCTTCTTCTTGCGAATAAAACCATTCCCAGGTCTGTAGCTGGTTGCGTTGATGAGTAAGGACATTAAGTATACAGGCATACCGTGGTTTAACAATGCAGTTAGTTAAGTAAAAACCCATCACTAACCGGGGTGTCATATCTCTGGGTAGATTTAACATGTAAAGTATAGGGGTGTGTTTTTGAACCTTGGGTTTACCCTTGAACCAAATCCGAAACCTACCCAAATGATCCCCAAAACAAGTTTCTGGCTAACCCAAACCCCCAAATAACTCTAAAACAAGCTAAACTGAGCCTAACAGCAGTTTACAACTCACCTAAATCCAAAAATAAAATCTGAAAATCGTCAAAAATAAGAGGAAAAATCAAACTTAGTGTAGTAAACTGTACCCTATAATGACAATGTTCACCCCACCTATGACTAAGACAGATTAATCTAAGCCTAAAAACAGTTTATAAGTCAGTCTAAACAAAATTTAAATTAAAATGTCAGCAAAATTGGTTTTTAGAAAAAAAAAAATTATACTGGGGTTTTGCCATCGTTTGGCGGGGTAGGGTGGCAATGCTACCACTTTTGCTAAACTGGGGTGTCACACCTACAGGTATATTTTGGGGTTTGCCTGAATACGTAATTTTTGGCCGCGAGGCAGGCTGTATTCATGCTTGTATGCGTGGCATCGACATCTGCTTTGCTCTCAACGTGATAACTTCATCATTACTGGAGAAACTAGACAGTTGCATCCAAGACATGCCCTATGGCACTATCACTTAGCCCTTTCCTAGTATCCTGAGGAAGAGGCTTGGGAGGGGTGGATGAGACAAGGGTCCACATAGGGCGGGAATGGAATTGGACAAGAGAGGCAAGAAAACATCGTCCTACGCCTGGCAAAGTCACAGCGATGACTGAGGTATGCTTGCATCGGGTGCCGGTAGTCTATCCCCACCCTCTGGTGATGAGATCAAATGGTGGCCACTTCAAACTGTGGCGTGAAAACACTTGTGATTATAGGTGTCCCCCAGCAGCCATTTCCACCAATTGCTCGTCGGATATAACTGTTGGCCGGCGCTTAGGGGTTAATGGTATAGGACAGGGTGACATAGAGGTGATTTGTTTGTGGTCATTTCTTTTAGCATTGAGGCATCTGGCTATAGACTGATAGATAAGATATTAATGTACTTCAGGTTTGCTTATGAAGTGAGTCTAATGTTTCAGTTTGAGGACATGTACTCAAAAGTAAAGCGTCAACGTCGACCAGTGACACGCTTCACCTATGAAGCACCTACAAGGAGGTCCAGAAAGCATGTATCTTCATCAGATGACAGTGACAATGACAAGGAAGAAAGGGAGGAAGAAGGGAGGGAGGAGGAGGAAGAAGAGGAAGAGGAGGAAGAAGAGGGGGAGGAGGGGGGACAGACGAGATCCCCTTACTCGCTCAGGCGAAACTGCCGGGAAACTCGTCCATTGCAACTCTCTTCTGCAGGTATGTTGTCAGAGATAGCCACCCTGTACTGTGCCATCATTTGTTAAGGAGTTTGATGCAATTCTACCATTACATTTTTTATTTATGTTTTTTTATTATTTATTTTTTTGCTGGTTAAGATCTCACCCAATTTCTTTTTTAGTTTAAAATGGTTAATCGGCAGAATGCTTCTGCCCCACAAGCATTATAAGATTATTTTATTATCTGAAACTCATTTTGGGTGTTTTTTTGCTTGTGGGATGGAGCAGAAAATTTTGAAGTGTTAAGTGATGAGTGAGATGATGAATGGCCCATTTGTCTGGTAAGCCTTTTAATAGTTTTCCCACTTTTATATATATATATATATATATATATATATATATATATATATATACAGTCTGAGTAATACTTATGCAAAAAAATTTAAAAAATTCCTCCCAAATGGGTAAAAATTAGAAAGAAATTCAAATGTAGCGGGGGCCGCATGCATCTCGATCATCTGTTTGAAGTTCCCTCCAACTGGGTATGTTTATGCTCACCCAGTCTTCCTTCCGCCTAGCCTGACCCCAAAGTAAAAAAAAATTAGCATGTAAGGTTAGATTTAAGAACTAGTGTTATAGACTTCATAACTTAGTGAACTTATTTACATAGTGCCATCTATTCTACTTCAACCTGCCAGCTAACTTACCTGGACTACTGTACAGTAGAGTCACAATTTAAGACTAAACGAAACAATGATCTTACAGTAACAAGAGCATTTAATTTTCCCATAATTATATAATAGCTTAGTAATACCACTCAATTGCGTGAGAGAAACTGTGGGAAATGGGTGTCTTGGTACTGGATTTCCAGATACAACTCGTGTGTTATGTTTTTGTCAGTCACTGATTGGTTTCCTCGACCTGACCCGACCTACGTTACCCCCACCTCAATACCACCAGCCACAGCCTGCTGCCTACCTTAGTGTTGTGTGAACGGTCACTGTGATGAGAAGTTTATTTGCTTATTTCCTTGCTCCTCGTTTCCTCTCAGAACTGAGCACGTGGTTCCAAACTAACTTTAGTTATGCCTAAGCACCCTGAAAGTGCTATGAACACAAGAAAAGTCCATCCATCCATCCATCATCCAATCCTACATTGCCCCAAGAAGAGTGTAGGAGCCCGGGGCTAGGCCGTTGGTCTCGACATTTAAGATGAGAGTGACCAGCCTCACTCATCCCTGAGTGGCATTTATTTATTCTAAATGAAAATGTAATATTGTTGGACGAAGTGGCGTGTAGCATTGCAGCTTAAATGCAAATAATCAGACAGATAAAATGAATCAGGATGTTTACAATGTGGATAGTTTTCTTTTTTGGAAAAAGAAGTTAATGCTGGAGCAGTGAAATTTATGTATTCACCTTTAGTGCAACGAGTGTGAAAAAAAGAAGAAAAAAAGGCTTTGTGCTCGATCTTTTTGTTATAAACTGACGATCTTTGGTCAAGTAAATTCCGATCTTATGATATGTGAAGACACTACGTGTTGACATAAACAGGCAAGATAATTATGTGAGTTCAGTTCTTGTGAATTACACTGTCTTACAATTTATACTGTTTGGCTGACTTGTTTATTTTTCACGATTTCTGCATTTGTGTGTATCTGAGAAGTGAGATGCGCACTCGCTCCATGCTGACGACTTCTTTATTTTTTATTTATTTTTTTTTTTCCTTTATTGTTGATGACTAACAGCTTTCAGAAAGTTTCACACTGCATTTTATATATATATATATACAGTATATATATATATATATATATATATATATATATATATATATAAATGTATGTATACTACCGAAAGTGATTCGTGATGAAATATGCGTGATGCTGGCTGACCATTATTCACGTGTTGTTTAGGTCACATTTATGCTTGATCTTTAATGAGGACTGTCAAGAGGCTTAGTGACAGTCCTTGGTGATTCTGGTTTTTATGGGGAGTATTAGGGGGCAAAACTAATCGGTTAGGTTAGGTTAGAATGCAGTAGCTATGCATTGATGTGTCCAGTCGGTGAGGTCGTATGTAAACACAATGTCTTCGGTATCTTAAGGCGGACGTATTTCTAATAATGTAATCTATCTTGAAATATATTTTCAACAAAAAATATGAGGCTCCTAGAACCTAACCCCCTATTTTAGATGTAAGTATATGTCACGTTTTAGCGCGAAATCGATTTTGCATGTGGTTCTTTATAACCTATCTTGCGTTATATGAAGACTTAACTGTACTGTACTTATCTGGATTACTGTACTGTACTTACCTGGATTACCGTACAGTACTTTACAACAACACCACACCTACCTGCTTTCTTTTGTTCTAAATATAAAAAAAAAATTTATTGATTTGGTATGTCTGCACATGTTTATATGCTTAAAAGTGTGTTAAAATGTGTTAGCGTGAGTTTTGGGAGTATCGATAGGTGTAAGCCCCAATCTAACAGAATTTCGTTTTTTTCGGCATGCTCAGGGCCCCCTAGGGTGCCATTAAATCGATATTTTACTGTAATAACAGAACAGAAGAAGGAAAAACAAATGAATAAAAAAAATACTTCTTACACCAGATTACTATTCATAAAACGTCTGTAACAGTTGGACTTAAACAGCTGTAGGTTGAAGTTTGGGGGGAAACAACTCTGGGGCAGCGAGTTCCAAAGAGATGCAGTTTTGGGAATAAAAGATTTCTGATAGGCGAAAGTAGTAGTAGTAGTAGTAGTTGATCTCTAGGCAGTCTGGCTGAACAGCCCTGAGTCCCTAAGGAAGGCCATGGCCGAGACTAGGCTTTCTTACAAAGCTCTCAAGGAATGTATATTGTGTTGTTGGCGTAGGTGATTGTGTGCAATGCAGTCTTCCATGATGTCTATCTATCTGTCTATTGCCAGACGCCTCAATCCTGTTTGGGGTGGCCACAAACAAATCGCCTCCACGTCGTCCTGTCCCCCACCATTTCACTGCCCTGCTCCCAACTCACACACCCCTCTCTCATATACCTTTCCACCCCATCCCTCCATCTCATCCTCGGCCTCCCTCTTCCTCTACCGCCCTGCACCTCACTCACTCACACTCTCTTCGTCAGTCTTTCACCCTCCATCCTCTCCACATGACCAAACCACCTCAGTGTGTTCCTCATAACACTTCCTATCACATCCACATCCACACCACAGTGCTCCTTTATATCCATAATGTGCTTAATAGTATGGGGTGCTGTGTTACGTTTTGGACAGGCATCAGCGACGGAGTCATCCAGCCTCTTCTGATAACTTAAGAGGGCTGGATGATGCCCACATCTTAGCCTGGCCAGGTGGACCCTGTCCTCACAAAGGACATGGGATTCAGAAGGATGGATATCAGGAGTCTGTGCATGCAGCTGTGTGTTGTCTTTAAGTGACTGAATGGAGCGGCGAGTGATCTGAGTATGGATATGCTTCAGGGAGCTGCTCTGAGGCAGGCGAGGGGGCAGAGATGACAGTGCTGTATTTGTGTATGATATCGTGTGCTGGGTGTTGTTTTGACGTTCCTTGGTGTGTGTGGATGTGCTGCCATGTAGTGTAGTGAATGTTGTGGGTTTGTGGAGGCTGCAGCGAGAATTTGGGTGCCTCTCATGTCTTAGATGATCCTTGACTTTGAGGACTTTGGTTTCTTGATGTAGGTGGTCTGTGGGTGTAGTAGCTGTGCAGCCTGTGATTATTTTTAGGGCTTTGTTCTGTATGGTCTGTAGAGTGTTGTGTGTTTTAGTGAGGTTAAGAGCCCAATCAGGGCTTGCGTAATTCATCACTGAACGGATATACTGTTTGTACACTGTGGTGGTGGTTTCTTTGTTGTGTCGAAATGTTTTATGGGCAAGTGACCTCCAGACATTGAGTCTTGGTGTTATTTTATTTTTAAAGTTTGTGATGTGTTGTTTAAATAACATTTATGTATTGTATGTTACACCAAGTATTTTTTTAGGGGGTATATGTGTGGTAAGGGAGTGTTGTTTATGGTGAGGTGTGGAATGTGACTGTGCTCTGCTGACTAGTTTGTGAGAAGGGTCACTATAGATTTGGCTGGGGCTATTTTGAGCCTGTTTGTGGTGAAACGTTCATGTAGTGTGTTGAGGTACGGTTGGAGGATGTGTGCAGCTGTGTTTGCATTGTGATGTGTACATGTGTTATGTCAATTTGCATAGGAAGCTATGTGTATCTGGTGTGTAGGGTGTGAGTATGTCGTGCATGTATAGGTTAAAGAGTGTAGGGGACAAAACAGGTCCTTGAGGGACGCCATTTGTGTAGTTTCTGATGTTCGAAGACTGACCAGCAAATGCACATCTGCCTGCTAAATAGTTTGCCAGCCTTTCTTTTGTGTTATTGTGCATGTTATTTAAATACTTTGTTTTTGAGGTTGTGGTGGGGGATGGCATCTAAAGCTTTGCTAATGTCTAGTGTGATTAGGAGTGTTTTGTGTGGTGGCCTAGCTGATTTCATGCCATCAAAAACTCTCTTTGTAAGGTCTGTAAGAATGTTTGTGGAGTGTAGTGGCCTAAAGCCATGTTGTGTTGGGGCTAGGGGGGTGTGAGGTGTAACTAGTTGTAGTACGTCTTTCAGTGACTTTAGAGAGGGCGTAGAGGAGTGTGATGAGGCAGTGTGAGGAAGGGAATGTGGGGTCTTTGTTGGGTTTGGGGATAGTGATGATAATGCCATGCTTCCAGATGTTGGGTATTATGTTGTGTGAGTAGCTGTAGTTTGATATGTTGGTGAGTGCATGTTTTTGCCATGTGGTCCAAGGTGTTTAAGGTGAATGTTGCATATGTTGTCTGGTCCACAGGTAGATGAGTGCTTAAGATTGCTAATGATGTGCATCATCTGGTTGTAAGTGAATGGTGCGATGTCTGGGTCTGTGGGGAACTATCTGTTACATTGGATGATGCATTGGTCGTCGTGATGGGGGTTGAGATGGCTGACATGTGAAAAGTGATTGATGAGAGTGTTTGCTTGTTGTTTGTTTGAAGTTATGATGTCTGTTGTTGTGATGGCAGCATGTGCTTGTGTAGTGTTGGTGTTGGAGAGAGTGATGCTGTTTAGTGTTTTGTAGACTTTGCTGATGTTTGTTTTGTGGTCAAGTGTTTGGAGATAATTATTCCAGTTCAGTGTTTGCTGTTGTGATAATGTATTGTTTATTTGAGTGTTGTGTTCTTGTATTTGTTGTACGGTGTCTTGTGTATGGGGTGTTGGGGAGTGTCATAGTGTGTCCTGTTGACTGATGAGGCCTTGAATTTCTGGTGTGAAGTTGGGGTTGTGTCTCTTTCTGTTGCCTCTAGAGATGTGTCTTTTGTCTGCATTTTCTATAATTTTATTGAAGGTGTGCACAGTGAAATGGCGGGGGACAGGATGACGTGGAGGCGATTTGTTTGTGGCCACCCCGAACGGGATTGAAGCATCTGGCAATAGATAGATAGATAGATAGTGCACAGCATTGTTGATGTTTGTGATGGATGTACTGTTTAATGTTCCAAAATGTTGTTCTGTTTCAGTGGTGAAGACCTCCCAGTTGGCATTCTTATAATTAGTGTATGTGTGTGTGTGGCCAGCTGGGGTGATTCTGATTTTGATAATGATGATGATTTTGGGAGGTGATCAGATCCAAGGGTTTTGACCACTCTCCATGATGTAGGAGGGGCGAGGTTTGGGGAGCAGAAGGTGATGTCTGGGGATGATGAGAGTAAGAGGGCTTGGTGTGGGATATGGGTATGTTGATGGAGATTATTCAGTATGAAAAGATGATCTGTTTTGGATTGTAGTACTAGCCCTCCATCTGTGTCAGGGTTGTTAATATGCCAGGTCAATGCCCTGGCGTTGAAATCACCACCCAGGATGATGTTGGGTATGTTAGTGATGTGGTGTATTTGTGGAGAGTACAGTGAGTCCTTGATGTACGAAAGGGATAGGGACCAGAAAAACCTTACGTAATTCGAAATTTCGTATATCAGAACGATTTTCCCCATTGAAATGCAGTATATTTATAAATTGGGGGATGCGTCCCAGGACCCCCTCGGACCCCCACCTAAACTTCACCCCCCCCCCCCATGAAGAAGTAAGCAGTACCTGTATACAATTGTAGAGGAGGTGGCCATATTCTTGTATATCTCCGTTTTCTTCGTCACAGTCCCAATGGTGGAACCAGCAAGGCCTAAAGCACTGCCAATCTCCAAGACTCCCTGCCCCTCCTCATGGGGTCTTATAATTTCTAATTTCCTTTCCAGAATTAGAGTACAGTGCTGCTGCTTCTTTGCAGTGGGCTCCCCCAATGCTGGAGAAGATGCAGGGCGCTTGAGAGGCATGGCGAAACAATATGAAAAGGTGAAGGGCTGCGAAAATATCCTCACGTACAGCGAGGCTGTGAGGAGAGGAGGGACGTGGACTGAACTGAGAAGCGCGCAAAAATTTGTTTACCAGAGAGGGGTTAGTTCGTTTTCTCTCGGCAAGCGAGTGTGGCGCTATGGACCGCGCCCATTTTGAATTTTTCATACAGTATTCCATTAACCCCTTCATAGCTGCCGGCCTTGAACAACACTTCACTGTTTCGGTGTCATTGACATT
Organism: Coenobita brevimanus; assembly: GCF_032717465.1. Lineage (NCBI taxonomy): Eukaryota > Metazoa > Arthropoda > Malacostraca > Decapoda > Coenobitidae > Coenobita > Coenobita brevimanus. The sequence goes on along the minus strand of NC_137053.1, from coordinate 4,816,871 downwards.
GAGTTAGGGCATTATCAAAAACTGCGAACAATTACGGCAAGGGAACGAAGGTCACTGGTGTGTGTACATGACCCTACTCTACCATCCCATCAGTCAGGCGTTCTCTTCACTTCAGATGTATTTGCCGATGTTTACGTGCTTATGTTACATGCGCCCTAATTTTGAGTAAGTTTCTTTCAGCAAGAGAACATCATTTACCACCCTCAAAATAGTCAGAAAAATATAGAAGACAAACTTGAGGAATATGAACTGAATTGGTAAGGTCTTTAGGCTGTATGCTTACACGAAAGATTATGGGTTTTACAATTTTAAGAGATGATATGGAACAAAAATGTTTGCTAATCAGAAAAAAATTACTGTTTCGTCCCACATGTTCTCGTAGGTTAGCATTCAGTTCCACATTCTTCGTTCGGTATCACTCTTTCCTATATATTTTGGACCGACTGATCACAGTTACCGTATTTCGTGGCATTTTAGATGCTGCAGTGTGATAGACGCACCCTAATTCTGGAAGGGAAGTTCTAAGAAAAAAAGTATGTCTTGACCAAAACTACAGAAAGGTTGCTTGATATGAGTATTTTTCACTAAAATACACACTCACCTTTCAGAACCCCTATTCAGTACTGTATATCTGTCTATGGTTTCTTTATTTTTAAGTAAAAGAAGGATACAAGACATGAAAACAAACAACCCTTTCCTTACATAATGGTACTGCATTCCATGACACTATCTTAACACATTAGTCTATCTCTTCAGTACTATATATATATGTTTGGTGTCTTTATTTTTATGTAAAAGAAGGGTACAAGACAAGAAAACAAGCAAACAACCCCTGCCTTATAAAATGTTACTCCATACCACGACGCCATCTTAACACGACCGGTTTGTTTATGAAATATGAAGTCCAAGGTGTCCGATTCCTTTCGTACAATAATTTGAGACTTCATGTTCATCACTGTTTAAGTACACTAAATATGTATCAGTATATAAAGATAAGTATTATATTCGTGAAATGAACTTAAAAAAACAAAACTCAATAAAACCCGTTCATTCATTCATTTAAGAAAATACAAAGGCCATTAAGTGAAGGAATACACTATATCTCCAAAACAAATGCCTGCATGTACTGAATTTTAGAATCAGACAACACAACCAGGTTTTCAAAAATCAATTACAAGGAACGTTTACACCATTTTATGTACCCAAAAGTACCAGAAGCCATCCTAACATGGGGTGATCGACTTTCCATATCGCTAGGCGCTAAATTGCTAAACCGCTAATAATGCTGTAATTTTTCTCTTTGAAGGTTGGGTTGAAACAGGGATGTGTCATGTCTCCATGGTTGTTCAATCTGTACATGGATGGGGTAATAAAAGAGGTACAAGATAGGGTAGTGGATGTTGGAGTGGCCCTGGTGAGAGAGGATAGTGTTTGGAAACTCCCTGCACTGTTGTTTGCAGATGATACTGTGTTGTTGAGTGAAGACGAAGGGGAGCTGCAAGGCTTGGTGGATGAGTTTGGGAGAGTGTGTAAGAAATGGAATCTAAAGGTGAATGTAGGGAAGAGTAAAGTGATGGTCTTTGAGAGAGGTAAAGTCAGTGAATGTACAGCGAGGTTGGATGGTGAAGAATTAGAAAATGTGAGTACGTTTAAGTACTTGGGTAGTGTGATGAGTAAGGATGGAGGTTTGAAGGGTAAAGTGCTTGAAAAGGTACAGCAGGGAAGAAAGGTTGCTGGTTCTTTGAAAGCAGTGATAAGAAACAGGGAAGTGAGCATGGAAGTGAAACAGTTACTACATGACAGTATTGTGATACCAACTCTAACGTATGGAAGTGAAGCTTGGATGTTGTTGGAAGGACACAAGTCAAGAGAGAGCAGTGGAATTGAGTTATTTAAGAGGAGTCTGTGGAGTCACATGGAGAGACAGGCTGACGAACGAGGATATAAATGAGCGTTGTGGTGTGGATGTGGATGTGATAGGAAGCGTTATGAGGAACACACTGAGGTGGTTTGGCCATATGGAGAGGATGGAGGGTGAGAGACTGACGAAGAGAGTGTATGTGAGTGAGGTGGAGGGGGGAAGAGGGAGAGGGAGGCCAAGGATGAGATGGAGGGATGGGGTGGAGAGGTATATGAGAGAGGGGGGTGTGAGTTGGGAGCAGGGCAGTGAAATGGCGGGGGACAGGGCGATGTGGAGGCAATTTGTTTGTGGCCACCTCAAAGGGGATTGAGGCGTCTGGCAATAGATAGATAGATAGATAGATAATTTAATGTTGCAACTGTTTTTCCCATTTTTCACCAACAATAATATAAGACTGCTTCCTTCTATGATGCCCTTATTTCGAATGAAACAAAATATCAGTATGAGATACCAGCCTAACAAGGGTTTTTGAATTTCCATATGAAACAGACGTCTGTTACAATGACTGAACAAAAGTAATGCTAGCCAACATCTTCAATATGATTCCCTTGCTAGTTAGTGATTGGATAGCAAGTGATCATTATTGCCTTTCTGAAGGTTAGCAAGGGGTTCAGAAGTGATCATGTTCTGAGAGTTGGGGGAATGCTACGTGTGAAACTGCTTAAAAGCTGTAATTTCAGACAGTACTGTTTAATGTTGCAGTTGTTTTTCCCATTTTTCAGTAATGGTAATATAAAACTGTTTCATTCCATTATATTCTTGTCTCGAATGAAACAAAATATCAGTAAGAGAAGCCAGGCAAACATGGGTTATTGAATTTCCATATGAGACAGATGTCTTTTACAATGACTGACATGTCATGCTAGCCATCATCTCCAGTATGATTCCCTTACTAGTTACTGAGTGGATGGCAAGCAAAGTGATCATGACTGCATTTCAGAAGGTTAACAGGGAGTTCACCAGTCATCTTGTTAGCCTGCTAATGTAGGATGTATGCAAGTTGCTAAATTGCTAAACTGCTATACCGCTAAACCCCCAGACCATCACATGGCCAGTTGTAAACAAACCCTAAATTTTTTCCTGAGCCTGGGAGTTTCTAATAGTAAAATCTGAGTACAGTACAGTGAGTCCTTGATATACGAAAGGGACAGGGACCAAAAAAAAAATTTCGTATTGCGAAATTTTGTATATCGGAACGATTTTCCCCATTGAAATATACATAGAAAAAGGGGGGATACATTCCAGGACCCCATTGGACCCCCCACTTAAACTTTACCCCTCCTATTTTGAAGTATGCAATACACGTATACAGTACTATACTATTGTACAGACATTAAAAAATAAAACATACAACTAATTACTGTAGTATTAGACAGTGCAAGGCCTAAAGCTTGCCCAGTCTCCAAGACTTCCTGCCTCCTCGTGGCATCTTATTATTTCCAATTTCCTCTCAAGAGTGAGAGTACGATGCTGCTTCTTCCTTGCAGCTGGTCCCCGGATGCTGGAGATGATGCAGGGCGCTTGAGAGGCATGGTGAAAATATGAAAAGGTGAAGAACAGCGAAAAACAGTGTAACATACAACGAAGCTGAGAGGAGAGGACGGACGTGACTCGACTGAGAAGCGCACAAAAATGTGTTTACCAGAGAGGGGTTAGCTTGTTTTCTTGCCGCAAGCAAGAGCAGCGCTGTGCAGTGCACCCATTTTGAATTTTTCATATTTCCTCCCGTATCGCTTTTCGTACCATCGAGACAGAGGCTTTTTGTATTGTGGAATTTGTCCTACATTCATCACTTTCATACCATCAAAAATTCGTACATCGAGTTTTCGTATACCGAGGACTCACTGTATATACACAAGTGAATGTAACTTTTTACAATAAATCAAAGGTGTTTATACTCTAAAAAATACTTGACTGCCAAACAGTGAGATGATCCTCTGTATAAGTGGTTCTTCTAAATGGAGCCAAGGTCTTAGTCTCGGCTCCAGGACGCAGAGTTTTGACATCCCCTGTATAACTTCATTATCAGTGGATTGGCTCTGCTTAGTAGGTTTTGTAATGTGAAGTGCATTTGTAAAGAAAAATACCCCCAGGTATGTGCACGTTATTAAGTCATTGAGGTAGAGCCATGATTCTGGGAGCTTGAATGATGAATGAATTAGTATTTGGCTCTGCAGTGAACATGATTATACTTCAGCCACTTGTGCTTTCTCTCCTTGTTTTCTGAATTCAGCTGCACCCTGTTGCTTGATGGGAAAGTGAGTTGATGATGATTGTGGTCATGGTTTTAAGTGATCCAATTTTTACATTTTTATGATGATTATAAAAGATTAGGAGAAATACACTGAGGTGGTTTGGACATGTGGAGAGAGTGGAGAATGAAAGACTGACTAAGAGGGTGTATGTAGTTGAGGTGGAGGGAGGGAGAGGGAGGGGTAGACCGAGGATGAGGTGGAGGGATGGAGTTGAGAGGTATATGAGGGAGGGGGGGGGTGAGTTGGGGGGAGGGGAGTCAAATGGTGGGTGACAGAGTGACTTGGGGGCGTTTTGTCTGCGGCCACCCTTTGCGGGATTAGGGCGTCGGGCTATAGATAGATAGATAGATAGATTATTATTATTATCATCATCATCATCATCATCATCATCATTATCCGCATCTCCTTTCCCACCCTAGGGCAGGGTGAGGAGTAGCGATGTCCAGACAGACCAAATTTGCCCAGTCCAATGGGCCACACTTCCATTCACTCCATTTCATTATTGTTATTTTATTTATTTTTTAAAGGACAGAGAAGGATTGTGGAAAGTTTTGCACATGTACGTTGTAGATGGTAAGCTGCTAGGTGCTACCAAGAGTTTTTATGATGGTAGTGAAGCATGTGTAAGGGTTAATGGGCATCTAAGTGAATGGTTCATGATCGGTGTGGGCGTGCGACAAGGTTGTGCGATGTCCCCATGGTTGTTCAGTTTACTGTATATATGGATGGGATGATGAGAGAAGTAAAAGCACGAGTAATGGAGAGGGGGATGGCGTTGGTAATGAATGGTGATGGATAGAGTATCTCAAATTAGTTGTATGCTGGTGATGCAGTACTACTTGCAAATACCAGACAAGAACTTAGTAGGCTAGTGCAAAGTTTTGCTGATGTCTTTGAGCGTCGTGCCTTGAGAGTAAATGTAGAAAAGAGTAGTGATGGATACTGAGGGGGAAGGTGACTTCCAGTGCAATGTTACAGTAAATTGAGAGAGACTGGAATTGGTGAGAGAGTTCAAATACCTGGGTACAGTGATAGGAAGAGAGGACAGTGTACAAAAGAAGTTGAAAGTAGAGTGACACAAGGAAGAAAAGTAGCTGGTGCAATGAAGGCCCTGATAAGAAACAGAGGGTTTAGTGTTGCAGCTGCATAAGGCTTACATGAAGGAGTGTTAGTGCCAGCTTTAACATAATGGATGTGAGACTATGGTGTGGCTAGAAAATGAAAAGTCAAGAGTAAGAGCAGTGGAGATGGGACTGCTGATGAATGTATGTGGAGTACAGAGGGTGGATAGGATACAAAATAATGTGATTCGTGAAAGATGTGGAGTGAGGAAGTCAGTGGACACCAGAATTGAAGAGAGTGTACTGAGGTGGTATGGTCTTGTGGAGAGAATGGATAACAATAGAGTGGTGAAAAAAGTATATCTGAGCGAATTCGAAGGAGGGAGGAGGTGAGGTAGGCCAAGGAGAAGATGAAGAGATATGGTAGATGAGTGTGAGAAAGAAAGGTTTGGAAGTCAGTGAGGCTAGGAAACTGACAAGAAATCGAGCTGGCTGGATGAATGTTTTGAGGAGAAGTGCAGGATGAGGGATTTGGCACCTCTTTTTAACGTGGCAGCATCTGGATTGACTCCATTGGATACGATTATATGAAGCTACAGAACGTGGTGAATGTTTCTGTCATATCCAATAGAGCCAGGATTCCGGGGGCTTGAATGATGAGTGAATGGAAATGTGGCCGATTGGATTGGGCAAATTTGGGCTTTGGTGGGAAAGGAGGTCTGGATGATGATGATATACTTTAATAGATGATCTTGATATTTTAGCATTTTACTGGTAGCAGACATTGTAGGTCTTATAGGGTATATTGGTAAATTCTGATATATACAATTTATTCTACAGAGAGCTCTAGGAATATGGATTATCGTGAGGAAGCTCCACCAAGGAAACGTCATCACAAACGCTATGTCAACTCGCCAGCCAGAAAGCACTTGTTTCACCATAAACGCATGGTAAGTTCTGTGTGCACTGTGTTAGTCTTTATTACAGTTTATATATATATTTACATTTCAGGACACCTAAAAAAAATTGTTGCCAATCCCAGCTTACTGTGACCCCTATCAGTGTCTGAGTCAGTTTATATGAAGCAGCAGTGAGCTGCATGTCTCTGATATGAGTAAATAAGGATATGGCATAGAGAGGGCTTGAAGGTTCATTTCGTTTCATTTTGTTTCATTTGTAAAGGCTCCACCATGCTTGCATGTGCAGTGTCGACCTTGGTTTCCTAATGGCGGCTCTCCTTGCTGCTTTATCTCTGGCATTTTCCCCATTCAGACCTTTATCCCTGAGGTCACACTCAATGACCTCGTCCCAGGTCTTTTTCAGTCTGCCTTTCGGCAACCCTACCCCTAACGTTAACACCTCTCACTTTCTGTACCTAATTGTCATCCCCCATCCTTTCCACGTGCCCAGACCATCTTAGTCTGCCTCTTCTCATCACAACTCCAGTACACTCCAGTCCCATCCTACCTCTTAATTCTTCCATTGTAAACCTAGCCCTCCCAGGCCTCACATTCAAGGATGCATTGCACATCCACCTAATCATTGTCATTTCTGTATGTTTGAGCCTTTGAATATAATTTTTCTTTATTGCCCAGGTCCCACTACAAAACAGCATTACCCTCCTAATACATGCCACGTACAAAGATCCCTCAGCTTGGAGGGAGAGCCCTATCAGTGTTAGGAGAGGCAACATCTTCCTGAACTTCTTCCAACTACCCAACCATTCCTCACTCTAGCCTCAGAGCTGGCTCCAACCTCACCTCCTGCATGTAACATGTCTCCCAAATAACAAAACTCTTTAACACACTGCAGATTTTTTTTTTTTTTTTTTTTTTTTTTTTTTTTTTTAAATAAATAAATAACAGAACGGAGGAAGGAAAAACAAATGGGTAAAAAAAATAATCCATACACCAGATTACTGGTGTCCTCTGTTCATAAAATATCTGTAACAGTTAGACTTGAACAGTTGTGGGTTGAAATTTGGAGGAAAACAACTCTGGGGAAGCGAGTTCCAGAGAGATGCAGTTCGGGGAATGAAAGAATTCTGATAGGCAGAAGTTCTGCAATATGGTTGAGTGACATTCCAGTCATGAGCGCTACCAGATGCCCGTGTAGCACGAGGGAAGGCATGGAGAGGTGGCACCATGGACGCAAATACGTCTGAGCATTTGCCAAAAAAATATCTGTAAAATAATGCAAGGGAGGCAACATTCCTTCTTACTTGCAGGGGAGGTAGTTTATACGTAATGGCAGGGTTGTTAATGATTCTAACAGCTTTATTCTGAATTTTGTCTAGTTGTCTTAATGCAACCTCTCCACAACCATTCCACAAGGGTGACCAATATTCAAGCTGAGAGCGCACATGACTCTTATAAATTATAGCCAACTGCTCATCGGCAAAGAAGTTACAGACTCTGTACAATAATCCAAGTTTCTTTGAGGTGGTTTTAGCAAGTGATCTGACATGAGAGGTCCAGCTGAGGGCACTGTTAAGTGAGACACCAAGAATTTCAATACTTTTGGAGATGGGAATATTAGTAGCACCGAAGGTAATGTACGAATCTGGCAATATCTGTCTATTTGTAAACTGTATATATTTAGTTTTACTAGCATTAAAAGAGACAAGGTTGTTTTGTCCCCATTCACTGATTGTAGATAGATCTTGATTTATGGAGATGGCTGTACTGAGTTGAGAGGTAGAGATATTAGACTTTGTAAATGGATGTCTGAGTGTGAATGAACTATGTAGTGTTGAGTCATCTGCATATGAGTGAATGGGATTGTGAGTGACAGATAAGAGATCAATAATATGAACCAGAAATAGGGTTGGCGCCAGAACTGATCCCTGCGGCACGCCGGCGTTAATTGAGTGGAAATTCGAATATACATCATCTTCTTTTACTCTTATTTTCCTGTCACTAAGATAAGAAGAAATCAAAGAAACAAAAGACGTTAGTCCATAGCAAGGGAGTTTGGACAGCAGGGAACGGTGCCATACTCTGTCGAAAGCTTTAGAGATACTCACCAGCAAGATCAATCCAGTTATGCCTAACAGTCTTCACATGCTTACCCCGACACACCGCCAGCACATGAAATCAGCATTATTTCGTAGTCTACCTCTAATCCCACTACATCACGTATGCACCCACTTATTACAAACACTACACAAGATGGAATTAGTTCCTGCGCTCTTGGTGCAAGCCGCACATGGCCACTGTCCCTCTTCTTTGACAGTATTGCCACCAACCCTAGATATCATAACTTTTGTTTTATCTGCATTTACTCTCAAGCCCTTGAGCTGCATACCATCCCTCCACTTCCTAAAACTTTCCTTTGCCTTCCTTGCATGCTCTGCAATCAACACCAAATCATTGGCATGCAACATCTCCCACAGGAATCCATTTCTGATGTCATGTGAGAGGACTTCAGGCACCATGATAAACAACAGGGGGCTCAAGACTAACCCCTAGTGCACACCAGCATTCATGGAAAACTCATCATTCATATGTCCATTCACTCCTACCTGGGTGCATGTATCCACATGCATAGCCATAGCCACCCTAACCAGCCACTCCTCGATCCCAAACTCTCTCATTGTCTATTTTACCCCTTCCCTAGGGACTATCAGAGGCTTTCTCCAGATCAAGGGTGGTGATGAGGGTTAGGATTGATGACATAACTGATGTGGACGATCTGTCGCATCTGGCATACGATAATATGGTGCATAAGTCTCAACTTATACTTTCATCCCTGCCACCTCTGCCTCAGTCCCAGGTCGTATGTGGTTTTGTTTGCACTTAACATGGATGCACCATATATCTATCAGCACCCTGGCTTGTGTTCACATGCTATGCAGTGTCATGTATCATGAACCACGGCAGTGGTTCATAGTAGGGATCACCCAGGAATTTGCTGTAAGCCATAATAGAACAGTCACCGAAAAACTGTCTTAGAAAGCAAACTTATTCTTAAAGCAACATCCAGAGGGTTCTTTTTCACTAGTTTAGGTCAGTCAAGCATTGATAATTCAGAAAAGAAGTGTTATAAAAAAGTTTTGTACATTTGAAATTTGCCAGTTTGTTCATATTATTATATTATTGTTTCACAGGCCTGTAAGAAAATCTGTTCGGTGTATCGGGATAAAACTGGCCAGTTGTACTTAATGGGTCACTGCGCACATTCACGAATAATCTGTTCGGTTTATCGGGATAAAAACAGGCCAGTCGTACTTAATGGGTCACTATGCATGTCCATGACCTATTTTAAAACACCTAATCGAAAGATGGCCATCCACCTTTTGGATACGTGGAAATTCCTTTACGCCATTGCAAGCATGTGAGAAGCCATTCAAGTACGGAATTGCCGTTAGGTATCAATAGTACATCACTAGCAATGTGACTACTGTATATTAAATTTTATATTGTACCTTGCTACACCTCACCCTGCCTTAGGGTGGGAAAGGAGGTCCAGATGGTGATGATGACTGCATTATTACTAAGTGGAAAACTCTAACTAGTAGATTACTTATGCAGGCAATGAAGCGTCATTATGGGAAAAGGTCTTTGCATAATTTACATGCACCAGTGCAGTTTTATGCAGTTGCATTAATTTTTAAACCAAAGCTTTATTTAGCTTTTTTTTAGTTCATCCCTGAAGTCCCAGCAGGCTTTTGTGTAGATGTCACTTGAGACAACTGAAAAGCGCGGGTTTGTGCTTTGCACTCAGATTGGAAGTGACCACACTGTGATATCATGACCATTTCTTAAAGTGAATTGACTCCAAACTTGCATCAGTTTTTCAACATGATTAGAATTCCTCATGACAGTAATCATCTCACGAATCAACTGGAGGGGAGTGCAGAGGAGGGGGGAGAGGAAGAGGCAGAGAAAGAGGATGAACAGGGCATGGGGGAGGCACAAGAAGTGCCCCCTACATCAGTTAGTTATTACTGTAACTTGGGTAGTAATGTTGCCTTTTCAGTTTCACAAAAAGTAAAAAATCAGATAAAAAAATGACCCACTATTTTGCAAAATAGTCATGCAAAGCACGCAACAGCAGATTTTTATTGTGTCTTGTAATCAGTTTGAATATACAGCTTTTCAGATTTCACTCAATGGGGCTTCTTAAAAATTATCTTTGTTTAATCAGTTTGCAAAATATAGAGGTTCAGAAATAATCATTGTCCATTATAAGAGGCCTCACAACTATACTAAACAAAATGAAGACCTGTATTTAATATAACAACCAACAATCAGTTTGTCCAAAGCCATAACAACACAGCAATGAAGATTATTAGAAAATGCCAAGTTTTTAGTGTCATAACATAGAAGCTTTAATGGTAACTGAAATGCAAGAATTTTGATTGTATAATTAATAAATGGATTATCAAAATGTAAGGAAACTGGGTAAATAAAAAATAAGTAATTTAAAAATGGGGGGCACTCACCATCCACTCACTCATTGTAGTGCTGCTTTGAGTGTCCGCCCTTTCCTCTCTTCCTTCCATCTTCTTCTGTCTTTCTTTCCTTCATTCTTTCCTCTTCCTTCTGCCTATAGATGACTTTATACTCCCTCTTCTGTCTTTCATTCTTTCCTCTTCCTTCTGCCTATGGGTGACTCTAAGCGACAAGCCAAATGGTTTCTTGTACACCTGGAAACCATTAACTACACTGGGTGGTAACCATATAGCCAAATTATGGCCCCTGGTGGTTTAGTGGGTAATTAAGGCACTCCAGTCGGATTTAGTTGGTGCAGGTTTATATCCAAGGGGTGGTTGGGGTTCATTGCTCGCATTATACCACTCAGGGATGAGTGAGGCTGGTCACTCTCATCTTAAATGTCAGGACCAACTTGCCTAGCCCCAGGCTCCTATGCTCCTCATGAGGCAACATAGGATTGGATGATGGATGGATGGGTGGATAAAAGTGGGGAATAGGGATTGCTGGAAAAGTAAACTAACAGTGAAGGATCCCTGGAGAGCATGCAAAACCAGCAAGGATTCAAGTAACATTGACAATGTAAACCCACTAATCCCTTTTTTGACTCTACAGTTTGTTAATACCAGAGTCAAAAGGGATTAGTGGGTTTACATTGTCAGCATTAATTCTTGCTGTTTTTCCGTGCTTTCCAGCAATCCTTCCTTGTATGTTTTCTTTTTTTAGTGATCCCTGTTCGCCATTATTGAATTACTGACATTTTATTTACCTAGTAATGTTTCCTTAATTGGAAAATGGGGCCACATTTGCTTCTTTATTCCTCTGTCATATCACTGTCTTATGTCTGATTTTTCTGTGTCTACAGTAGTAGGGTATATCTTTAAAAGGCACATACAAATTCAAGTTGAGGCCATACATGGTTTTTAGGGGGACAGTAAGGATCAGGCATGAGGTGGTTAACAGTTTTTATGTATGCAGGAGTCAAGGTCGACACATTAATTGTGTAACCTTTGGGATGAGGCCTATATGAATTTTGTAGATGATGGATGGATAAAATTTTTAATGTATATCAGGTATGAGTAATGTTGTATGTTGTTGTAGGCATTGGTGGTATTTTTAATGTGTATGTGCAGTGTTACTGAGGCATGTGCATTTTGGCAGGCTACTCACCAGTCCTCCAGTAGTAGCGGTGGTGGTAGCAGTTCTGATGAGACACACTTTGAGAAGCGACGTTCACGGAGCATGAACAAATCCCGCAACAGATGCCTCCCCATGAACCTCACTCCTCAGGATATCCTCACCACTACGCTCAAGTAAGGCTTTGTCTAAGTAGTAGTAGTAGTTGTTCCCTAGGCAGTCTGGCCGAACAGCCCCGAGTCACTTAGGAAGGCCATGGCCGAGACTGGGCTTTCCCACAGAGCTCTCAGAGAGTGTATGTTGTGTTGTTGTCATAGGTGATTGTGTTCAATGCAGTCTAAGTAATTGAATTCGGTGATCTCCTCCCCCTCCCATCCCTTTTTTTAATACTATATATACATGGAATGCAATTCAGAAAAGGAAAGAGGCTAAGTTAAGAAGTGAAGAACATGTTGATGGCCAGGTAGTTGACGTACTTAGAGCAAAGTACTGGAGTTTACATTCTGAAGTAAAAACTTGTTAGACGTGATAAGAGGAGACTATATGATGAAAAGGCGACAGAGACAGAAATTAAGTTAAGTAAAAATGACGGTCAGAGCACAAGAGCAGCGTATCAGGCCATAAAGGAGTTAACTGGGACTGAAAAGAGAAGGAAGGAAATACCTGTACGAGATCGTTTCGTTTTTCGTTTTTAAAGGCTCCAACATGCACATGTCAGCCTTGGGTCACCTAATGGTGGCTCTCCACGCTGCACGATCCATTGCAGCCTCCCTGTTCAGTCCCTTAACCCTGAGGTCACACTTAATGACCTTGTCCCATGTCTTTCTTGGTCTACCCCTCATAACCCCACCCCCAACATTAACACTTCTCACCTTCCTCACCCAATTATCATCCCCCATCCTCTCCACATGTCCAAACCATCTCAATCTACCTCTCCTCATCACAGCACCAATACACTCCAGTCCCATCCTACCTCTCAACTCTTCCATCGTAAACCCAGCCCCTCCTGGCCTGGGATGCAGGGACGCACTGCACATCCACCTAATCATTGTCATTTCTGTATGTCTGAGCCGGCGAATATCTTCCTCCTTCACTGCCCAGGTCTCACTACCATACAACATTACACTCCTAACACATGCTACATACAAAGACCCCTTAGCACGTAGAGAGTGTCCTCTCAATGTCAGGAAAGGCAAGAGCTCCCTGAACTTCTTCCAACCACTTCTCACCCTAGCCACAGAGCTAGCTCCAGCCCCACCTCCAGCACACATGTCTCCCAAATAGCAAAACTCTTCCACACACTCAAGAGATTCACCAGCAAGTTCAATCTTTTCACGTCTGACGATCTCCACCTGCTCATCCCGACACGCCGTACACATAAAATCAGCATTATCTCGCAGTCTACCTCTGATGCCACTACATCTCTTATGCACCCATTTATCACAAACACCGCACAAGATGGAATTATTGTACTTCTCACGCCCTTGTGGCAAACTGCACATGGCCACTCTCCCTCGTCTTTGACATTACCCCACCAACCCTAGATATCATCACTTTTGTTTTATCTGCATTTGCCCTTAAGCCCTTGTGCCCCATACCATCTCTCCACTTCCTAAACCTTTCCTCCGCCTCCCTTTCGTTCTCTGCAATCAACACCAAATCATCAGCATACAACAACTCCCACAGGAGTCCGTTTCTAAAGTCACGTGAAAGGGCTTCAAGTACCATGATAAACAACATGGGACTCAAGACTGACCCCTGATGCACACCAGCATTCACGGAAAACTCATCACTCAAATATCCATTCACTCTTACCTGGGTGTGGGCACCCACATACATAGCCATAACCACCCTAACCAGCCACTCCTCCAAGCCATGCTTTCTCATTACCCAATTCACCACCTCTCTAGGGACTCTGTCAAAGGCCTTCCAAATCAACAAAAACAAATTAAGATCCCTTCTCCTACCAATATATTTTTCCTGAAGCTGACGAACAATGAATATAGCATCAGTGGTCCCCCTACCTGGCATAAACCCAAACTGCATCTCATCAATTTTCACTCTTTCTCTAATCATACCTTCTAAAACTCTCTCCATTACCTTCATTATCTGATCTAGAAGCTTTATACCTCTATAATTTCCTTTTTCCAGGGCATCACCCTTCCCTTTATACACATTTACAATTACACTCTTCAGCCAATCATCTGGGACAACACACTCATAAATAATCCTATTTATCAGATCACTGACTAAACTCACCCCTACATCGCCTGAGGCCTTCAACATTTCGGCAGTTGACCCAGACACACCTGCTGCCTTCCCCACCCTCATCCTGTCTATTGCCTCACTCACAGTAGCAGTATCAATCAAAGGCCAAGGCTTTAACATAATCTATATAAAGACTCTGCTGCAATGTAAGGCTTTAACATCATCTATTCAGTCATCCCTTAACATCCGCGGGGTTAGGTAACAGAGACACCCACGAATGTTAAAAATCCGTGGATATCTGCTGCCCCCCCTTAAAAACACCTCTGGAACCCCCATTTCCTGATAAAACTAATGAAAAACCCTATGTGCATGTTTACAACCACATTATTTAATACATGAACACTAATGAACCACTTTATTTAATACAAGCACACTGAAAGTTAAAAATAAGAAATACGGTCATTACTCGTTTTACGATGTTTCGGTTTACGATATTTCGCTACAACGATAATAGAAAAGTTCCACCCCTAAATTTGATTTACAATAAATTTCCCGCTATAACGATGTTGCCATCAGAAAGCGCCAGGCACACGGAAGGTGACCTTCGCTTGTCTCAGGCAAGATGGCGGCCCCGGCGTGCAGGCATTGTTATGGTTCATGTCCCGCCACCATTCAGAGCCCCATCTTTTCAACTTGTTCACGTGTGCACCCCTGTTATCGTCACCTCTCAGCCAAACATCGTACTACAGTACTGTGGATTTGTGTGCCCAGTGGTAAGGTCAGTGCCAGTGTAGGCCCCAGTGCAGGCATGGGTCCCAGTGCTAAGGTTGGTGCAGGTATGGGCCGGATTCCCCTCCCCCTAACTTGTTCCTGTCTGATTCAGAGCCTGACCACTAGTGCCTGTAAGCACAGGCAGTCGCCCAGGCTTTTGGGGGGGATGACTTGGAGACGACTTGGACCAACACAGGAAGGAATGAAGGTGGGTTGTCATTTATGGTTCAGTGTTGGTTAGGTGACTTTGGGAAGTTGAGTTGACATAACCCCCCTTTTATGATGGGTTTCAATGTACCAATTTACGATGAAATTGGTATACGACAAGGTATGACCTGACTTAACCCCATTGTCAAACGAGTAATGACTGTAGTGTACCCCCGCATGGCCTCTTCTGACTACTGTACTCATCCCAGCTACCTCCTCCAGCCTGCCCATCATCAACACTGCCAACAACAAAAACAAATGTTCCGTGAGTACTGTAACAGCAACCCCCATTTCCTATGTACTGTACATCTTTACAAACAATAGCACTGTAATAAGGGCAAGAAAAGCTATAAAAACAGTTAAAATTTCCACGTCACTGCATTCCACAACGGGAGGTGAAGCAGGGGGTAGTGGCAAGTTGAGAGGATTCAACACTACTGACATTAAAAAAAATAAATACAGGTATTTGTTGTGGAGTAGACTGTAGCACCAGTCGAGCAGGGCAGTACTCCCAAGGTGGATGGAAAGCTGATGACAGGGAGTGCTGGAGCTCCCGTTTCATCAGCCCTCAGGACTAGTTCCTGACCATCCCCCTTTGCTGAACTTCTTCAGTGTCTCAGTTACACAGAGAGTAGGCCAGCATGCTCTCCAGTACAAATTTCTCTAACTATCTTCACCAAACTACATGCAGAGTACACACTACACTTCCTATTCAAAATTACCAAAAATGGCGTCGATTAATCAAGCCTCGGAGTCCTCGGGGGGGGGGGGACCATAAATGCCCCTGCCATCTGCCCCTCTCCCGGTGACGACTTGAAGTGCCTGGAACCACTGTCTGACTCTCTTCTTCTTCATTTCTGCAGCATTTGCGGCCTTTCATCTAACTTTCGCTCTGTTGAGCACCACCTCTCCTCCTCTAAACCTCACCTTCTTTTTCTAACGGAGACTCAGCTGTCTGAGGCAACCGACAGCAAACCCTTTTCTGTATCCTCCTGCTTTCTCTATACTCATTTCAAAGCCAAAGGTGGCTGTTGTGTATATATATGCAACGACTTATCTTGCTCTCGTGTTCCTGAACTTGATTCTTCTGAATTCTCCACACTCTGGCTTCGGCTTTCCTGTCATTCTCTGACTAATTATATCTGTGCTGTTTACTTATCCCCTAATTCTACTGACTATCAAAAATTCTTCGACTATCTTACTTCTACGATGGAACACATTCTGTCCATTTCTCCTTTCTCTGAAATCTCCATTCTTGGAGATTTCAGTGTTCACCACCACCTTTGGCTCTCCTCTCCTTTCACGGATCCACCTGTTGAACAAGCCTACATCTTTTCTATCCTTAATGACCTAGAGCAGCTTGTACAGCACCCTACCCGTATCCCTGACCGCCTTGGAGAGAGCTCCAACATACTTGACCTCTTCCTCACAACTAATCCTTCTGCTTACTCTGTTAATCTTTTCTCTCCGTTGGGCTCCTCCGATCACAACCTTATTACCTTAACCTGTCCTATCACTCCAGTACGGCCTGTGGACCCTCCAGTGAAACGTCGTCTGTGGCATTTTGGAGCCGCGGACTGGGAGGCCCTCAGGCTGTACTTCTTTGATTTTCCCTGGAATGATTATTGCTTCCATGGCCGTGAGCCATCTGAGTGTGCCTTGCGCATTACGGAGGTTATTCTCTCGGGCATGGAAGCATACATTCCTTTCTCATATCCTTTGACTAACGCAAGAAAGCCTTGGTTTAATCACGCTTGTTCTAATGCTGTCCGCAACAAGGAGAAGGCCTACAAAAGGTACCGGAGCCAACCCACCCCTGAATCACATCATCTTTACGTTTCTGCCCGGAATCGTGCTAAGTCTGTTCTTCGCTCTACTAAAAATAATTTCATCCATACTAAATGCTCTCAACTCTCCAACTCGAATTCTTCCCGCTCCTTCTGGCACCTTGCCAAAAATCTTTCTAACAACTTTACCTCATCATCCTTCCCTCCTCTTTTCTACTCTGATGGTTCTGTAGCTATTTCTTCTACTGATAAAGCAGATCTCTTCGCACAGCTTTCTCCTCCAATTCCACCTTAGACGATTCCGGTGCTGTTCCTCCATCACTTCCCCCCTCTGACTTCCTCATGGCTGACATTAAAATTTCTTCAGTTGATGTATTTTCTGCCATCACTGGCCTCAGTACTAACAAGGCATATGGGCCTGATGGGGTCCCTCCTGTTGTTCTCAAGAACTGTGCTTCTGTGCTTACACCCTGCCTAGGCAAACTATTTCGCCTTTGTCTGTCAACTTGTACCTTTCCTTCTTGCTGGAAGTTTGCTCTCATTCAGCCAGTCCCAAAGAAGGGTGACCACTCCCAACCCTCCAACTATCGTCCAGTTGCTTTAACGTCCTGTATTTCAAAAGTTTTTGAGTGAATTCTTAATAGAAAAATTTTAAGGCATCTTTCCTATCACAACCTTCTTTCCGATCGTCAGTATGGGTTCCGTCAGGGACGCTCCACTGGCGATCTTCTCACCTACCTTTCAGACTCCTGGTCATCCTCCTTTCGGGACTTTGGCGAAAGCTTTGCCATTACACTTGACATCTCAAAGGCTTTCGATCGAGTCTGGCATAAATCTTTAATTTCCAAACTGCCCTCCTACAGTTTCTATCCTTCTATCTGTGCCTTCATCGCTAGCTTCCTTTCTGGTCATTCTATAGCCGCTGTTGTAGACGGCCATCGTTCTTCTCCTAGATCTATCAACAGTGGTGTTCCTCAGGGCTCTGTCCTATCACCAACTCTCTTCCTTTTATTCATCAATGATCTTCTAAGCTGTACATCTAACCCTATCCACTCATACACTGATGAGTCCAACTTTCACCTTTCCATTCGGTTCCCGTAACGCCCATCTCAACAGTTACTTCAAGAAACAAGGGATGAGGCTATGGCACACCTAATGTCTGACTGGGGTAAAAATAATATGGTTGTCTTTAATGCATCTAAGACTCAGTTCTAACACCTATCAACCCGACAAAATCTTCCACAGGTATACCCATTAATGTTTACTAATATTCAGCTTAATCCTGCATCATCCTTGAACATGCTTGGGGTTTCATTTACTCCGGACTTATCTTGGAAAGATCATATTACATCTCTTGTAAAATCTGCTTCCAAGAGATTGGGTGTGCTAAGCCGACTCCGCTCTTTCTTTACCCCTGCACAATTGTTGACTCTATACAGGGGTTTCATCCGCCCCTGTGTGGAGTACAACTCTCATGTGTGGGGAGGCTCCCCACATACAGCTCTTCTCAATAGGGTGGAGTCAAAGGCTTTTCGTCTCATTAACTCTCCTCCTCTTACTGACTTCCTTCAACCTCTGTCTCTTCGCCGCACTGTTGCATCTTTATCTCTTTTCTATCGCTACTTTAATGGTCACTTCTCCTCTGAACTGTCTGCTTGCATTCCTCCACCTCTACGTCGGGCGTGTAGCACCCGTCTGGCAGCAAACTCTCATCCCTTTTGTGTCCAACTCTCTAATGCAAGAGTTAACCGTTACTTCCAGTCTTTCATTTATGCAACAGGTCAGCTCTGGAACTGTCTCCCTCTATCTGTATTTCCTGCTGCCTATGATCTCCAGTCTTTCAAACGCAGTGTGTCCAGGCATCTCAAAATGATCGGATCTTGAATTTGGCTCTCTATTGTATTTTGTTTTTCTCTTGGAGGGAACTGTTACTGCGGGCTCATGGCCTTTGGTTCCTTCTTCCTCGCATAAAAAAAAAAGAAAAAAGAAAAAGAAAAAAAAAAAAAAAGAAACTAAAGATAATCTCTATGTACATTTTTACAAACAATAAAAATGGCAAATAAAGCTATAAAAATGAAATGGCTAATAAAGCCACAAAAAGATTTAACATTTTCACTTTACCTCTCCTTGGTGATGGTGGTGGGTTGAGAGGATTCGGCACTGCTGACAGTAACAAAATAAATATTTATTGTAACTAAAGATAATCTCTATGTACATTTTTACAAACAATAAAAATGGCAAATAAAGCTATAAAAATAAAATGGCTAATAAAGCTATAATAAGATTTAATATTTTCACTTTACCTCTCCTTGGTGATTTTCAATTAGCCAATGATGGAGGCTCTTACACACAAAACTTTGGTATGACCAACCAATCACAGAGCTTTTGCCATGTATCAGCTGGTAAACACAACAAAGCCCTTCAGCACGAAGATTGCAAGGGAGAAAATGGAAGGAAAGAAATACAGTGGGGCACCAATTTTCGCGCCTAATTGGGTCCAAAAATAATGCGCGAAAGTGGAATTAGCGAAAGTTGGGGCATTGTCTTTATGGCAAAAAGGCTAATTGGTTCCCGGTTATCCTAAAGTAACATCAGATTTTCATTTTCACTTGCAACACAGTACATCAAATCACTATTGTACATTGCATTGTGAGATACAAACAATAAAAACTGTACAGTACACATTATATGAGGAGAAACATACCACAGAGACCAGGTTACTCTCTTTTAGCCTTGGCCTTTCCTCCCGACTTTGAATGTCCCGGCCACTTTTTATCACCACCACTGCCTCCCGGCCCTCCCCCCACACCACCAGGCTCTCCCCCCACACCACCAGGCCCATTCCCCACACTACCAGGTATAGTAGAGGCCATTGAACCGTGAGAATCCAACACAATGGAGCTAGCACGCTCGTACACAATGGCGGGAATGGGTGGACAGAGTGTTGACATGACGTCATTCAAGATGGCGGTGGGTTGCTGGCCGGCGGTGCAGGAAATTCAAAGTTCAAAATATTGTCCCAAACCCAAAATTTGTGCGCGAAAATCGATTTTTTTCAAGCGAAAGTGGAAGTTAGGGAATATTTGGTGCATGCCGCGAAAGTGGATTCCGCGAATCCTGCTGTAGCGAAAGTTGGTGCACTACTGTACTGTACAGGTAATCCCAGCCCATCCTAACGTTTCCCCTGATGAATTAATGACATTAATAAATGAAGTGGCCAAAAGGAAGAGTGTTACAGTATATTTCATTCACTGGATAACGCCATTACTAAAACAGCCATGAACTGTGCCTGGGATAATGTTACAATGTCAGCAGAGTTCAATGAGATTTTTTTTTTTTTTTTTTTTTTTTTTTTTTTTCTGTAGCCATCTGCGGATATTCAAAACCGTGTATGTTAAAACCGTGGATGTTAAGGGATGGCTGTATATAGACTTTACTGCAATATGGAACAGTTGTTACATTTCATTAGCATAGCAAAGACGCCTACTAAAACCGTAATTTTGTTAGCAGCTATTGCTCATATTTGTAAAAGTAAGGTAAATGGAGTCACTCACACCCACAGGCAAAGCTGTGTCCAGGACTTGTGACCTTCATGTGGTTTTCCTCCATCCTTCCTCACTAAATTGTTGCCAACCTTACCTAACCTTTAACCCTATCCCGCAAAGGGGTGAGCATAAATTCTGGCTGTGGCACGTAACTCTTGCACGAGAGCTTTCAGAACAGTCACATAGAGATATTTTACTTCTGACGCTCATAGGAAAGTTACTATTCATCATAGAAAGGTCACTTTGGTCTCATTTTGAAGATGAAGACTTTTGCTCTGTCGTACATTGTTCAAAAAGACAATATATACAAAATAAAATGCAAAAAAAGTGAGTAGAAGTTAGCTGACATGCTAAAGAGTTACACTCCTTTAAAAAAATATTTGCCCCAGAAAAATTATTCAAGAAGTAATAATATTTTTTGCTTCAATACGTAGCAGAATAAATTTCCTTTCCAGTAATGCATCATTTGTTTTATTTTATTAAATAATAACGCCGCATATACAGTATACGTAAGAAAAAGGAGTATAAGTGTTTGGCAGGAAGTCAAGAGGTGTACATCCTACCTGTGAGGAACCTCACACCTCACTGAGCCAGGCAAACCAAGTGAGCACGCACGCACCAGCCGTGGCAGGCTTAGCTCCGCCCACTTTTGCCCGTCATCTAACAAAAATGACGACTCCCTAAATATTTCTTTAGAGCTTACATCGAATGACGGGCAAAGTTGTCATACTGACGTGAGAGGTTGACAAATGCATGACAACCCAAGTCGTCATTGGTAAGTCTAAGGGTTAATTGTTGCATCTTATGGCATTTTTCTTTTCATCTATTACTGTGGTACATGATTTTGATTATGGCATCCAAATATCAAAAGAAAAGCATAAATTGAGTTCTATAGGAGCAAAAGAGAGTGTTGCACCTCCTTTAAGAGCTTGGAACAGACTGATTGAGTCATCAGATGTGCACCTTTATATAGGACCTCTGCTACCCGTAGGTTGCCAGATAGGGATATCCGAGGTTCTAGGGCACTCACACTTTACCATCTATAAAGTATATAGTCTCTGCTAGGATTAATAGGGGACAGTTTTTGGGGTAGCATCAAGATAAGACAGGCCCCAGGAATTGATGGAGTGTGTGGTGAAATGCTGAGGTATGGGGGTGAGATTGTAGTGGAGTGGATATGGAAGTTATGTAGATTGGCTTGGGAAGAGGGAAGGGTTCCGGAGGACTGGAAGTCAGGTATAATTGTTCCTTTATACAAAGGAAAAGGGGAGAGAGAAGTATGTGGTAATCATAGGGGTATTTGCCTTCTTAGTGTGGCTGGAAAAATATATGGTAGAATACTCATTGATAGGGTTAGGCATATGACAGAGGAGCTAGTTGGAGAAGAACAAAGGGGATTTAGGAAGGGAAAAGGGTGTGTAGATCAGATATTTTTTCTATGATGTTTAGTGGAGAACTATCTAGAGAAGGGAAAGAAAGTGTATGCTGCCTTCATGGACATGGAGAAAGCTTATGACAGAATAGATAGACAAGGTATGTGGATGGTATTAAGAATATAATTATGGAGTGAAGGGGAAATTGTTGAATGCTGTGAAGAGTATGTATGAAGGAGCTAGGGCTACGGTGCGAGTGGATGGTGAGCTGAGTGAGTTTTTTTTATCTCAATGTGGGACTGATACAGGGTTGTGTGATGTCTCCATGGCTGTTTAATATATACATGGTTGGGGTTGTAATGGAGGTGCAAGGTAGGGCAGTGGATGTGGGGATGGCTCTAATGAATGAGGGTGAGATTTGGAAGATTCCGGTGTTGCAGTTTGCTGATGATACAGTATTGTTGAGTGAAGATGAATGGAAGTTGCAAGGTTTGGTGAATGAATTTGGGACATTGTGTAAGAAGTGGAATCTGAAAGTGGATGTAAACAAGAGTAAAGTTATGGTGTTTGAGAGGAATGAAGTCACAGAATGCACAGTGAGGTTGGATGGTGAGGATATGGAGAATGTGAGTGCATTCAAGTATGTGGGTAGTGTGATGAGTAAGGATGGAACTTTGGGGGATGAAGTGCTTGAAAGGGTACAGCAAGGAAGGAAGGTTGTTGGTTCACTGAAAGCAGTGGTGAGAAATAAGGAGGTGAGTATGGAAGTTAAGAAGTCACTGCATGATAGTATTGTGATCCCTACCCTGATATATGGAAGCAAGGCATGGACCTTGCAAGAGGGGAACAAGTCAAGAGTAAGAGCAGTGGATATGAGTTACATGAGAGGAGCATGTGGAGTCACATGGAGGGACAGGTTGACAAATGAAGAAGTGAAGGAAAGTTGTGGGGTGGATGTAGATGTGGTTGAGAAGATAAGGAGAAATACACTGAGGTGGTTTGGACATGTGGAGAGAGTGCAGAATGAAAGACTGAGTAAGAGGGTGTATGTAGGTGAGGTGGAGGGAGGAAGAGGGAGGGAAAGACCGAGGATGAGGTGGAGGGATGGAGTTGAGAGGTATATGAGAGAGGGGGGAGTGAATTTGGGGGAGGGTAGTCAAATGGTGGGTGACAAAGCGACTTGGAGGCGTTTTGTCTGCGGCCATCCTTTGCGGGATTAGGGCGTCAGGCTATAGATAGATAGATGGATCTATATATAGTCTCCCTGCAATTTTTCAGTCTATTTTACACTGTCTGTATATAGTTCCACCACCGGCTAAGGGTTAAATGTATTGGACTGCAGTAGCATAGCCTGTGGACCTTTCACCTTGAATGGGGTAGTTTGGGATTGGCCAGATGTGAATTACCTTGCAGGAAGAACATGGATGTTATTACAGGGCATCCTTACTATAACAGTGGGTTGAGGTTGGTAAAACCCATCCTTGAGCCGGGTACTGTTAATCGAGGACGTTACAACGTAGAAAGGACAGTAAAAGCTTGATATATCGAACATGGGAAAAACAGAAGCTTGAGAGAATGGAACAGCTTTTTTCCGTAAGGTACTTGCAACATACTGGAAGTTTTCCGTTCTGTCGCGAGGCGTCAGGTTTCCGTAACGGAAACAAACCGGTTTGTCGGTGGCTGTGGAAAAATCGAGATGCACAAGTCATATCCTCCCCGTTTGGAGGTGAGTTTTTTTACTGTTTTATTTATTATTATTATTTTTGAGGGTTCTGTCTGCTCTGTGTGTGTCATTATGACTGGCATAGGCAGCATGTCTGTGTGTAGCAAAAGAAGCTATTTAGTAGCAACTGTGTATAGGCTTCAGGTCATAGGTTAGTGAAGAAATATCGGAAAAATTGCAAATTTCTGGAAAATTCTGTTCCATCTATGGTTTTGGAACGGAAGCTTGAAAAAGTGGAATATCTGATAAACGAAATAGGGGTTGGCTGAATTATTTCGTTATATCAAGCTTTTACTGTATAAGGATGCGTTGGAATGCCTTGGGATCCCACCCGAACCAAGGCCAAAGCCCACCCAAATGATCCCCCCCAAAAGGTTTCTAACTCACCTGAACCCCCCCCCCAAATAGCTTTGAAATAAGGTAAACCAAACCTTGAAGCACTTTATAGCTCACCTAAACCCCAAAATAAAATCTGAAAATCATAAAAAATAAATCTGGAAAACAAAAAAATGAAACTTAGGAAACTGTATCAAAAAATGACAGTGTTCACCCCACCTATGACTAAAACACATTCATCTAAGTCAAAAAACAATTTATAAATCAACCTAAACACAAAAATTTAGTTAAAAATATCATGGAATTCTTGAAAACACAAAAATATGCTATAATCAACAAACAAGTCTCAACACTTATTCTTTTCCATGTCCGGTCCTGGTCGTCATCCTGGCCACAGTATCCTCCCCGAAGCTAGGGTACATCTGGTGCCCCTGGGCTCTCACTTTTGCTCCCCAAACCCCCCAAACCCATCTCCATCAGGTGAGGGAAAATGTGGGGGGGAAGGCTGGCAAGGTGGTGTGGAGGCAGGAGACATGCGATGGCGTAGGCGGTGTTGAGGTTGCGGGAGACCAGTGCAATGGCTTATGTGGTGTGGAGGTATCGGGAGAGTGATGTGATAGCTTACTTGGTGTGGAGGTATCAGGAGACTGAGGCAATGGCTGACATGGTGTGTAGGGAGAGCAAGGCAGGCGAGAGCCAGGTTGTGAGAGACTGGGAGAGTGAGAAGTTGAAGAGGGAGAACACACGGAGGATGGAGACGTGGACCTGCTTGATCGGATGTCTATCACCAAGGGTGCAGCACATCTTCCTAGGCTGATGGAGGGCTGCAGAGATGCCTGGCTGGTGGATGGCCTGGGCCCATCTGATGAGATCGACATGGAGGATGGGATGCGCCTAAAGAAGATGGTGATGGTAGTGTGCCTGACTGCCATCTTCTTCTCATTTAGCAGCTCCCTGTTTAGTATCTGCATGCCCTCCTCAATGTGCCACACAGCATCTCTACACCTCCCTGGAAAAGGGTCCATATCCTGCATGATGGTGATGGCTTGGTCAACGTGGGAGACCCTCTCCTTCAGGGTCTCAAGCGCCAGCACTGGCAGCTCTTGCACGACTTCATCTTCAGACTCCTGATAGGTGTGTTGAATCTCCATGTTCATTAGCTCCTTGTTACTTAGCTCCTCCCTGTGACTTTTCAACACCTCTTCCACGTCCTCCATGTCATCATGGAAGCCAGCCTCATGAGAGAGCTCGATGATGTCCTACTGCACCCGCTTCACAGGCTGGACTTGCAGCTCCATGGGAAAACCTCTGAACAAGTGTACACCCTTGGGCCAGAGCTTGCACCGTGCACCATTTATTGTCGCCTGCTTTATGTCCCACCAGGCACCTGTGATGTTCTTGATGGCATTCCTGATACTGTAGCCTTGCCAGAATGGCTTCACAGATGCCCTGTCATCTTTATTGCACACCCTGACAAGTTGCTGCCTTGTACAGCAGAGGCAGTAAACCTTGAAAGTTGCTATTACCGCCAGGTCCATTGGTTGCAGCAGCGATGTGGTGTTGAGGGGCAAGAACACCACCTCAGTGTTCCTGGCCCAATCATTGGTTGTAGGTGGATGGGTCGGAGCTTTGTCTACCACCAAGAGAAACAGGTTGGCCAGGTTGTTCTTGGAGGCATACTTACGCAGGGCAGGTGAGAGTTAGGAGTGAAAGTAAGAAAGACAGATGGAAGAGGTGAGCAAGGCTTTCTTGTTTGACTTCCAGATCACTCCCAAGTTCTCCTTGACATAGCCAGCCAACATCCTTGGATTCTCTTAGTGGTAGACAAGGAGTGGCATTAGCTTAACCCGCCCCGTCCTGTCGACGTATGGGTACGTTGCAACGATTTGCATTTGCCAGTCCCGGCGACGTACCGGTACGTCGTGCAATTCCAAAGGCCCTAATTCGCACAATTTTCAATTTTCGTGCGTGATTTTTCGTATGTATACACGGGACACCTTCCTCTATTCCTCTACAAGATGCCAAGCAGGGACAATGCCTTACACCGCATAACCTCCCCCCTCCCCCCCTCACGCCATTGTCTTGGCAATTCACCTGTTGCCAGTGACCTGGCCAGTAAAGATATTCAGGGCCAGAGTGATTCCCCAATCGATGACAGTGTGGAGGACAAAGTTTACATAGCATTAGAAGAAGAAACAATCAGAAATTATGATCAGGTAATGTGGCAAAAGAAGGTCAGGTATGGTGATTAGTTAGTGAGTGAAACAATGCTTATAATGCCTATATTACTGCTTGAAAACCAATATACTCTCATACTACATATAAATTCGTACCAAGTAAGTAAATAAATACCGTTTATGAGTTGTGTGAAATAGTTACCCTCCCATAGAACTTGTTTTCTTTGGTGCCAGCATGTTAGAAAACCCAGTCAGGTAAGGAGGAACTCCTACCTGGATTGAGTATTTAAACCTCAGGTGAGCGATTTCTCTATGAATTTTCGATGTTTCTCACCAAAAGCGGAGGTTTTAGCACAAAAAAAAAAAAAAAAAAAAAAAAAAAAAAATGAAAATACCTCGGGATTGGGGGATGTCGGAGGTGTGGAAAACTTCGGGACGTGACGGGTTAAGTCACCCTCTGTGTTGCCCCCAGGACAAGTGTGTCAGTCCATGGCAGCCTTGAACTTTGATGTTGACTTTATCGCAGGGAATGTCTTGGAAGATGTACTCTTCCAAAATAGGCCTGTCTCGTCTAAGTTCAACACTTGCTTCATCCTGTAGCCTCCCTTCTCAATTTTTGCCCTAAGCATAGGTGGGAATGCCGCTGCAGCTTCCTGGTCAGCACTTGCCGCCTTCCCAGACATATTTACTTGACAGAGGCCTGCACGCTTCTTAAAGTGGTCAAACCAGCCATGGCTGGCTTTGAATGCTTCCTTTTCCTCCAAGCTATGCTTAGCTTTCACCTTTTCCCACAGAGAAAGAGCCTTGGTGCATATGATAAACATGCCAAGGGGTGCCTTTCTCCGGTTCTGGTCCTTTACCCAGGTCTTAAGCATCCTCTCCATCTCTTCCATCACTGGTTCCCGAATCCTGGTGAGGCAAGTTGCTGTCAGGGTGGCCACTTGACATACAGTAGCCTTGATGACGTCACTCTTCTTCAGGATGGTGGACACTATCAACTGTGGCAAGCGGAGAGCAGGGGTGATAGCACATGCCCCCTGGCCCTTATTGTGACACTTTAAAATGTCCAGCTTCACATCCATTGATATGCTTTTACACTGCTGCCTATCCTTCCCATTACCACTAGCACCTTCAGAGGGATGCACGGAACCATGCTTGGCACCACTATCACCACTAACACCACCACATGGAACACCTTTGCCAGACTTGATTTCCATATTTATGCCCCCAGAAACACACAAAATCACTCTTAAAATATCATTAAATATGCTGCACTAATCACTAGCACTGCAGTACCACAGTCACAGTGAACAATGATACGTTGCAATGCAAGATGAGGTTGGGTAACATGATGTTGCAAAGGCAAGCGCTAGGAAGTCTTCACTTGGTCGCAGACACAACAAGAAGGACAGTTCAGAGAACGAGACCCTGCACTACGAGACAGAGATGGTGCACCAACGCTGCAATTGGCAATTAGTTCTATGCATGTAAACAATGTTGGCCATCCTGCAGGGCATGGTTGGGCACCAAGTGTGCGTGGTTCAAAAACAGACCCTCAGATAACAGGAGATTGGCTATCAGTAGGTGAGGAAGAGTGTTAATTTTTCTTTACATTGCTATGGCTTGGTATCATATTGTGATTGATTATATAGTGGGATATGCCTTTATTTTTCACATTTTAGGAATAAAAAAATGACAAATTGCATTTTCTGTCTCAAACAAATGAAGCATATGTAAAGGAATTGATTTTGTGTGTGTGAAGTCCATTTCACTGGGTATGCTATTGATAACTCGTGTGTGTGTGTGTGTGTGTGTGTGTGTGTGTGTGTGTGTGTGTGAGACCCTACTCTACTTGACTGCTGTAGGTGGGATGATATGAATGCCTGCTCAGTTGGCAGTGGTAATGCAAGTTCCCCCCCCCCCCAAGACATTCATTCATTAATTCTTCATCCAATCCTGTGTTGCCCCATGAGGAGCGTAGGAGCCTGGGTCTAGGGAAGTTGGCCCTGACATTTAAGATGAGATTGACCAGCCTTACTCATTCCTGAGTGGCATTACATGAGCAATAAACCCAACCATCCCTTGGATGTAAACCTGCCCAGGTTCAATCCGATTTGAGTGCCGTAAGTACCCACTAAACTGTCATGTTTATAAACTTAAAATGTACATATTCCAGAGATCGTGTCAAAATTGGGTCAAGCCTTGCTGACATTGACCCAATGACGGTGGACAGATCAGTAACCTTTGAGAGTGTGGGAGGTTTGGCACACCATGTAAAGGCCCTCAAGGAAATGATCATCTTCCCACTACTCTACCCTGAGATATTCCACAGGTTCAACATTGATCCACCAAGAGGTGTTCTTTTCTATGGCCCACCAGGTTAGTCATAATTTTTTAAACTTTTTACAGTTAGAAAAATAATGAGCAGAAAGTTAATTTTTGCATGGAGTTATATTCTACCACAAATTAGGATTACTGTTTGCTTTGCTTTTTTGTTTAGGTTATACAGTACAGTACTATTCATGTTACTGATCCTTGATTGTGTATATTGTGACAGGAACTGGTAAAACTCTTATGGCAAGAGCTCTTGCAAATGAGTGCAGTATTGGTGGAAAAAAAGTTGCATTCTTCATGCGTAAGGGTGCAGACTGCCTCAGCAAGTGGGTTGGAGAGTCGGAGAGGCAGCTGAGGCTTTTATTCGATCAGGTAAGTCTGTGTTATCCAAGCTGTTTGAAATCATATCTTTTATCTTTTCCATATACAGGCATTCGTCATTACAAGTCGGGGGATATGTTCCAAAGTGGTAAATGTTTTTATGCAGCTGGCACTGGATTTTTTTTTTTATTATTTTTTTTTTTTTTATTTTTTATAACAACAACAGGAAGGAAAAACAAATGAGTAAAAAGATAAATAAATAATAAAAATTGAAACAGGCAAATAATTATGGTAGGTAGCAGTGGAGCTCAGTTACCATAGGCAGTTTTCCAAGTTTTCCGTACGTCCATCCATCCATCACCCACTCCTATGCCTCCCCATGAGGAGTGTAGGAGCCTAGGGCTCAGCAAGTTGTTCTTAACATTTAAGATGAGAGTGACCAGCCTCACTCATCCCTGAGTGGCATTATGTGAGCAATAAACCCCAACCACCCCTTGGATATAAACCGACACAGGCTTAATCTGATAGGAGTGCCCTAATTACCCGCTAAACCACCAGGCACCATAATTTGGTTATATGGTTACCACCCAGTGTAGTAAGTGGTTTCCTAGTGCACAGCAAACCATTTTGCATGTCACTTAGTGTAGGGTCACCCATAGGCAGAAAGAACAGGGAAGAGTGAAGGAAAGAAGACAGAAGAGGGAGTGTAAAGTCACCTGTAGGCAGAGGGAAGAGGAAAGAATGAAGGCAAGACAGAAGAGGAAGGAAGGAAGAGATGAAAGGGCAGATACCCAAAGCAGCACTACATTGAGTGAGTGGATGGTGAGTGCCTCTGCCTACCGCTTGCAAGGAAGAAGGAGCCAAAGGTTAGAAGCCCGCAGATTGTTCTCTCCAAGAAAAAATAAAAACAGGATAATAAGAGCAGCATTCAAGATCCATTCATTTTGAGGTGCTTGGACACACTGCATTTAAAAGACTGGAGGTCATAGGAAGTAGGAAATGCAGACAGAGGAAGACAGTTCCATAATTGACCTATTGCATACATGAAAGATTTTTAGTATTGACCTATTGCTTACATGAAAGATTTTGAGTAATGATTAATACTTGCATTAGAGAGCTTGCTGCTAGACGGGTGCTGTGCATCTGCCGTAGTGGTGGAGGGATTCAGTCATACAGTTCAGAGGATCTGGACCATTGAAGGAGCATTAGAAAAGAGATGAAGATGCGACAGTGTGGTGAACAGATAGAGGTTGAAGGGAGCCAGTAAGAGGAGTTGAGTTAATGAGATGAAGAACCTTTGACTCCACCTTGTTGAGAAGAGCTGTATGTAGGGAGCCTTGCCACACGAGAGTTGTACTGCACACGGGTGAATAAAGCCCACGTATAGCCATCCACTCACTCGATGTAGTGCTGCTCTTGGGTGTCTGCCCTTTCCTCTCATTTTTCTTTCCTTCTTCCTCTTCTGATTTTATTTCTTTCATTTTTTCCACTTCTTTCTGCCTATGGGTGACTCTACATTCCCTCTTCTGTCCTTCTTTCCCTCATTTTTTCCTCTTCCTTCTGCTTATGGGTGACTCTGTGCAGAGTGACAATCCAAATGGTCTCCTGTACACCAGGAAACCATTTTCTATGCTGGGTTTAACCTTATAACCAAATTATGGCGCATGGTGGTTTAGTGGGTAATTAAGGCACTCCAATTGGATTGAGCCTGTGTAGGTTTATATCCAAGGGGTGGTTGGGGTATACTACTCACATAATGCCACTCAGGGATGAGTGAGGCTGGTCGCTCTCATCTTATATGTCAGGACCAACTCTCCTTGCCCCAGACTCCTGCACTCCTCATGGAGCAACATAGGAGTAGATGATGAATGGATATAAAGTCAGCAACTGTCATGGGATAAAAAAGGCATGGAATCGGCTTAGCACACTCAGTCCATTGGAAGTAGATTTTACAAGAGAAGTAATATGATCTTTCCAAGGCAAATCCCAAGAGAATTAAACCCCGAGTATGTTTAAAGATGATGCAGGATTGAGTTGGGTATTGTTAAAAATTAGTGGATATTCCTGTGGTAGATTTTGATGGGCTAAAAGAGAACCGAGTTCTTGATGCATTAAAAATAAGATTACTTCCACCCCAGTCAGAGATATGAGTCAAGTCAGACTGTGTGTGTCATATTCTCATCCCTTGTCTGTTGAAGTATCTGCTGAGATGGATGTTGCAGGAAGTGGATGGAATGGTGAAAGGTGGAATCATCAGTGTATGAATGAATACGGTTAGATGTACACCTTAGACGGTTACTGATGAATAGAAGGAAGAGAGTTGGTGATAGGACAGAGCCCTGTTGAACACCAATAGTACTATGAACTTAATAGCAAAAAAGGAATATGAGTTACATATATAGTACCAGTTCGTCATTAATACTCATTTTATTATTTTCATACACATTCAGTGTAATGCTGCTCTCAGGTGCTTTCCTTGTCCTCTCTTCCATCCTTCTTTCCTTCCTTCCTCCTCTGTCTTTCTTTCCTTCATCCTTTCCTCTTTCTTCTGTCTATGGGTGACTCTACACTGAGTGACAAGCCAAATGTTTTCCTGTATGTCAGGAAACCATTTACTGCACTAGTTGGTAACCATATAACCAAACTTTGGTGCCTGGTGGTGTAATACATAATTAAGGCACCCCAATCAGATTGAGCCAGTGCAGGTTTATATCCAAGGGGTGGTTGGGGTTTATTGTTCATGTAATGCCACTCAGGGATGAGTGAGGCTGGTCAGTCTCATCTTAAACATCAGGACCAACTTGCCTAGCCCAGGACTCCTATGCTCTTCATTGGGCAACACTGGATTAGATGATGATCAGATGTAGCCCTTTCTTTTTGTTAATTAAAATTGACAATTAACTGGTTCCATACTGAAATGATAAATGTATATATTGTTTTTCCTAAGAGCATATGAGACCCCTCATGGTACAGTGTGGTAAGTGACATTTTTTAAAAACATCAGAAATTGCAGTTAAAGATTGTGCAACTTCAAACAAAGATAATTCCATTGTTTTCATAGATAGAAGCTTCATTAAAAAAAAAAAAAAATGATTCATGAGGAATAAGGATATGTTATGACAGTTTGGGTAAAGTGTATAAAATAATTATTGAATAAATCCACTCACTCGATGTAGTGCTGCTCTCGGGTGTCTTACCTTTCCTCTCCTCCTTCCTCTTCTGTCTTTCTTTACTTCATTCATTCCTTGTCCTTCTACCTACAGGTGACTTTACACTCCTCCATTTGTTTTTTCTTTCTTTCATTCTTTCTTCCTCTTCTGCCTATGGGTGACTCTACACTGAGTGACAAGCCAAATGGTTTCCTGAACACCAGGAAACCATTTACTACCTTGGGCAGTAACCATATAACCAAATTTTGGCGCCTGGTGGTTTGGTGGGTAATTAAGGTGCTCCAATCGGATTGAGCTGGTGAAGGTTTATATCCAAGGAGGGGTTGGAGTTATTGCTCACCTAATACCACTGAGGGATGAGTGAGGCTGGTCACTCTTATCTTAAATGTCAGGACCAATATGCCTAGCCCTGGGCTCCTATGCTCCTCATGGGGCAATGTAGGATTGGATAATGGATGGATGGATTATTATAATTAAGGGTAAGATTTTGGAGTATACCCAATTGTGTTTTGGAAGCAAGCTAAAGTGCAGTTTATGTTATTTTGGTGGTAAGTGAACAAACTTATGTATCAGACTGAGCATTAGGTGAGTCAAAGTGCAGAATGAAAGTTATGCATTAAGAGGATTATTAGTAATGACTACGATAATGGTCAAACCAATCAAACTCATTATTTCTGTAATAAACAATATGCATTCCACTCATGTTAAGGATTAGAATCCAGTGTGTCATTATTAATTCATAATCCATTGCCTGGCCAAGATTGCACCTTGTCTTGGCCACATTACATTGCCATGTCTCAGGCCTACGTATCTGTGTACGACCTTGCCCATGGCCACCAGTGGAAGTATCATCACCACCTTCACCCTCTACACTAACAATATCACCACCAGGACCCACTGGGCCAGCCACAGAATCGGTAGAGAGGCAGCCTGCAGTCCTATGGACCCAGGTTCGAATACGGGCTGGGGCAGGGAACTGTTTAAGGATTTGAATTTCTTAAAAAGCAGACTTTTCTGATCTACCAGATGACCTGCCAACATGTCATAATAGTACCCCGGTGCACCAGTCCTGTATGAGACAGCCCTAGCATGTATTCAATATGGATGATGGGTGTTAGCGCTGAAGTGGTGACATGTGGAAATGTAGGAGGACTATTGGGCCCCAAAGAGAACTACTGAGGCTTGGGAATAGGCCCAGAAGCCTTTGCCCAGAGTTGGACATATAAAAAAAAAATAATAATAATAAAAAAAAAAAAAAAATCACCAGCAGGCACCAACACTGCTCACCTTCACCCAGACAAACCTCCACACCTGGTGATTCCTGATCACTGTCACCATGCTGACATAATGCAGCACCATCAGTGGTCTCACTCTCCTCAGAACTACCACTGTCATTGTCACTATCTCTGTTACTAATATCACGGGCTGAGCTATGGCCACCACGAGGCCACTTGGTGGTATGAAAATCACCCACTTTAAAGTACACACTTTCACCTTCCTTTTGCCCTCCATGCTTCAGTCCCGAAGGGCCTGGCCTGGGATCATTCACATTGCTGTTGGAAGACATCTTGTCGTAATAAGGAACACGTATTTTGCCCAAAGTTTAATGGAGATACAACAGGTTGCTGGTGAAGAAGGGCATGTGTTTACACTGGCTGCGCACAGTGAACCAACTCAGATACTTACCCCTCTCAACCTCCACTTACATAGCTTCAATCGCTACAGTATCCTTAGAACATGTAAAATTATCAAGAATACCGTGGGAAACAATTTTAAGACATCATTAAAGATAGATTTAACTAAATAAACAATAATGTTAGTAAATATTATGAAAAAAAGTTGCTGACATTCAATAGCAACCATAGCTGAGACCGGGACTTTAGCAACAATAAGGGTGCACATGAAAGGATGTTGCTTACCACTTCCTACTGTGCGCCCACTTGTGGCCTTGACTGAGCTGCAGGAGGTGCATTAACACCAAACATTTTCCAGGGACTTTCAGCCCTACTTCCAGTGCATTTCTGTGGTAAGTGATGTGCCTGGCTGAAGAAGAATGGGTCAAAATAGTGTTACATGGGTCAAACTCCAAACTACCAAAATTGGTGTTTACCACATTGTAGCATGCAGGGCCTCATACGTCTTGTTATATGTGGTGACTGGAATCTTTGACCCACAGCCATTGTATTAAAGTTTTGGCAGACATTGGTGAGAGTTGTTGTTGTCATTGCGTCTGCTGCTGTGGCCCCAGACTTATGTGAACATGAACCTATAAAAAGAAAAAAAAATATGTGGTTGGTTCAGGTTGTGAGGTGGAGCCAGGATTCTGGGGATATGATTGGTATGTGAATGAGTATCTGACCCATTTCACTGGTCATGCTGTTGATAGTTCTCCCATTTTCATATCTTATTTTTCCTTATTTCTAGATTCTACCATACCCTGTCTTTAGATGTGAATGAGAGTTAGGATGATGATGATATAGCCAAACAGATTATTCAACTACAATACATTGGATGGTAATCAGATATGGTAACCATTAAATTGTGTAGTGGGTTTTGTTGATCTTTCTGTTGGTGGTCCATAAGGGCTTATATCTTAGGGATGGATGCAGTTTATTGCTTACTTAATGCCACATGGGTAACTTAATGGTCACCTCTGCCATTAGTGCTGGAAGTGAAAGATTCTGTGTCCCTATGCTCCTGGTAATACAAGAAAGAATTGATTAATATGATTCTTGTGTGGATGTCTTGGTGTACTGTTCTGTATTATCTAGGAGTAGCCTCTGTGGTAAGCACAGTTTGAAATTAAGAAATTTAATTCGACAGACTATTAACAGTGAATCAATATACAGGCGTATCAGATGCGACCGTCAATCATCTTCTTTGATGAAATAGACGGCTTGGCACCAGTGAGGTCATCAAGACAAGATCAGATCCACTCGAGTATTGTGTCCACCCTCTTGGCTCTGATGGATGGCTTGGATTCCCGAGGTGAGGTGGTTGTGATTGGTGCCACTAACAGGATTGACGCCATTGATCCAGCACTCCGCAGGCCTGGACGTTTTGATAGGGAGTTCCCCTTTGCACTCCCTGCCATGAAGGTAATTATCAGAATTATAGATGGTTTTGTGGTAGGTGGGGGCACCCATCGTCCACCCACATAGTGTAGTGGTACCCTGTTTTTAGGGTAGCTCTACATCAAGTGGCAAACCAAATGTTTTCCTGTAAACCAGGAAATAATTTACAGTGCCGGGTGGTAACCTTATAACCAACCGACACATGTTCCCTACGTGACAGCAAGTGAGTTGGTGGAGGGTTAGTGCTTCTCCCCTGAAAACAACTAACTAAAAATACGAACAAGAAGCCTCGGACCAGGACTGACCAAAAGATGACGACTAAGGACCGAACAAAGGTCATGATACGGATGGCAATGTGGAATGTAAGGGGTGCAGATGATGAGGTGAAAGAGAGAGATATTGTCCAGGAGCCTGAGGGTGCAAAAATGGATGTATGTGGATTAACTGAAACTAAATGGAGAGGTGAGAGTGTGCTGGAGTAGGTGAGAATGAGAGGGCATAAGAAGGAGTGTGTATTGTCGTGAGTAACAAATGAAAGGAGAATATAAGAGAGTATGGATCAGTTAGCTTAAGGATTGTATGAATAGGACTGAAAGTTGTACTACAAATGTGGGCAATTGTGTCCATGTATGCGCCAATGCAAGATCATGCAAGCAGAGTGAGAGAAGAGTTCTGGACAAATGTGGAAGTGTGCATGGAAAAGTTTGAAAGGAATGAGAGAGAGTTTTTGATTTGTGATATGAATGGTGAAGTAGGGAATATGAAGGTGGGTGGAGTAGTTGGTGAGTGGGGTGTGCCTGCTGAGATAGATGAGAATGACAGTGCTTTAGTGGACATTTGTGCCAGGAGGGGGTTGGTGATAGCCAGTACCCTCTTCAGGCACAAAATTATCCACAGGTATACATGGCTAGTGATGAGAAGGGTGGATGGTGAACTGAATGAAAGGAAGGCAATGATTGATTATGTGTGTGTGGATGAAAGGATGCAAAGATGTGTAATGGATGCAAGAGCATATAGGGGCTGGGGGAGTAGACTTTCTGACCACCACCAAGTGGTGGTCAGAAAGTCAGACAGGGTGGCAATGAAGTTAGTACGGGAGTGAAAGATAAAAATGGTAGATTACTAATTGAGAAAGGAGAAAAAGTGAGCAGATGGAGAGAACACTTTAAGAAATTGTTGAACATAGAGAGTGAAAGTAATGTGAATATAAGTGGCTGGGAGGAGGTGGGAGGTGAGAAGAGAGGAAGAAATCAGTAGGATGGAAGTTGTGGAAGCAATGTAGAAAGTCAAAATGGGGAAAGCCCCAGGAATTGATGGAGTGTGTGGTGAAATGCTGAAGCATGGGGTAGAGATAGTAGTTGAATGGATGTGGAAGATGTGCAGATTGGCCTGGGAGGAAGGTAGAGTCCTGGAGGATTGGAAGTCAGGTATAATTATTCCCTTGTACAAAGGGAAAGGGGAAAAAGAAGTGTGTGGTAATCATCGGGGCATTTGTCTTCTTAGTGTAATAGGAAAAGTATATGGTAGGATTCTCTTTGACAAAGTTAGAGAAATAACAGAGAAATTTGTTGGAGAAGAATAACGAGGTTTTAGGAAGGGAAGAGGTTGTGTAGATCAGATATTCATTCTTAGATCTTTAGTGGAAAAGTTTCTAGGGAAGGGAAAGAAGTTGTATGTGGCCTTCATGGATTTGGAGAAAGCATATGACAGGGTGGATAGACAAGGATTGTGGAAAGTATTAAGAATATATGGAGAAGATGGGAAGTTGCTCAATGCTGTGAAGAGTACGTATGAGGGTGCTAAGGCTGCAGTGCATGCGGTTAGTGAACTGAGTGAGTTTTTCTGTATGAAGGTTGGGTTGAAACAGGGATGTGTCATGTCTCCATGGTTGTTCAGTCTGTATATGGATTGGGTTATAAAAGAGATACAAGACTGGGCAGTGGATGTTGGAGTGGCCCTAATGAGAGAGGGCAGTGTTTGGAAACTCCCTGTACTGTTGTTTGCAGATGATACTGTGTTGTTAAGTGAAGACGAAGGGGAGCTGCAAGGCTTGGTGGATGAGTTTGAGAGAGTGTGTAAGAAACAGAATCTAAAGGTGAATGTAGGGAAGAGAAAAGTTATGGTCTTCGAGAGAGGTGAAGTTAGTAAATGTACATTGAGGTTGGATGATGAGGGAATGGAAAATGTGAGTACATGTAAGTATTTGGGTAGTGTGATGAGTAAGGATGGAAGTTTGGCGGGTGAAGTGCTTGAAAGGGTACAACAAGGAATAAAGGTTGCTGGTTCCTTGAAGGCAGTGATAAGAAACAGGGAAGTGAGCATGGAAGTGAAAAAGTTATTACATGACGTTATTGTGATACCAACTCTAACGTATGGATGTGAAGCTTGGACGTTGTTGGAGGGACACAAGTCAAGAGTGAGAACAGTGGAAATGAGTTATTTGAGAGGAGCCTGTGAAATCACATGGAGACAGACTGACAAATGAGGATGTGAAGGGGCATTGTGATGTGGATGTAATAGGAATCATTAGGAGAAACACGTTGAGGTGGTTTGGCCATGTGGAGAGGATGGAGGGTGAGAGACTGATGAGGAGAGTGTATGTGATTGAGAGGGAGGGGAAGGCCAAGGATGATATGGAGGGATGGAGTGAAGAGGTATATGAGAGAGGGGGGTGTGAATTGGGAGCAGGGCAGTGAAATGGCGGGGAACAGGGTGATGTGGAGGCGATTTGTTTGTGGCCACCCCGTATGGGATTAAGGCGTCTGGCAATAGTGAATAGTCTCGGAACTGTGTGTTTGGGGTGAGTCAACTGTTCTTACAATAAAGAAGGCAGAACGTAGCATACGGGAGGCAGTGAGGGCTAGTGCACCAGACTGTGCTAAAGTGTCTCCACCTACGCCTGTGAACTGGCTCGGAACCGTATGTCAGGGGTGAATGAGTCAACTGCTTGGACAATAAAGAAGGCAGAATGTAGCATATGGGAGGCAGCGAGGGCTTGTGCACCAGATTGCTGAAGTGTCTCCACCTATGCCTGTGCTTGTCAGGTTTCAGTGTTAAATTTCTTACATTTTTGTTGTTTTTCATACTTTATGCTAGTTTATAAGGTGTATGTAGTGCATAAACAGTATTATTCAGATGTAATATACTTAGTAGACATCCGTAATCATGTGCACACAAGGGCAGAACGTATACGCGAATTTACCACATACGCGAAGGGTCTGAGAACGTAACCCTCGCGTGAATTAAGGGCTTACTGTATATATACAGTATATATAAAACACTTGAACACTTTACCCCTACAAAATGCTTTAAAACATAAAAAAACAGCTAATAAGATGTTCCCAGTAATAAAATACTGTAATGTACTGTTAATTACACTGTAGTTTTATGTACAGAAATAATTTCATGTTGATGATGGGATACTATGGAAGACCTCCCAGCTGGGAGACCTGTTTTCTTTCATCCGACAGTACTGTATAAAGACATGCATTGTAAAACTCTTTCCACATGTCTTGCATTATACAGCGCTAAGGTAGGATTACTAATGTCCATACCATACCAGTGCATTAATAATGTTTTGGAAGACAGAGTGCAAAGTAGGCACTTTTGTATATTGGCACTATAGTGTCGGTGGAATACAATGGAGAGTGAGAGAACATCCACCCACCTGCTGCCAGTCAGTGAAAAATCTGCATTAGAATTCTCCCTCCCCTACCGAGGCCAATCAAAACTTTTTCACTCCCTACCACTGCATCTCCCCTCCCTACTCACCACCAGCACCCTGTGAGCTGTGAGGCCCACCAACCATCAACCTTCCCTCCCTCAATACTCCACCACTTTCATGTTACAGTACAGTATAACCCTATTTTTTGTGTGTTTACAGTATGTGCAACACATAAAAAGCTTGCGAGAAAATTTTTGAGCTAGGAGGTTGGGAAAATTGTTTGTTCTTATTCAGGTTCCTTCCTTTTAAAAAAAAAAAAAAAAAAAAAAAAAAAAAAAAAGTGACATTGTTTATATAATGCATATTTTTTATAATCACCTTATAGACCATTCTTTTGTGAAGTCAGTGATATATACTGTTTGGCCACTAAGGAGATTCTAAGGGAAGAAAATTGACAAAGAAAAAAGTTTTACACGACAGGAGCAGCAGCTTCTGAGGCCGGTAAAGCATATCGTCACGGATTGAAAACTTAACTTATGCCATGTGAGAAAGGGTTAAGAGGGCAGCATATAACGAGAACTTCCTGTCCTGAGATGAAGTTGATTCAGGTTCAAAGTTTAGGGGGTTGGCATGACAAGGAATAGTGAAATATTATGGTGTTGTGGAACTAAGTAGAGTAGGTTGCAGTACAAGCAGGTTTGCTATGTATGATAGCATAATGGTCATGGACTGAGGGGAATCAGTACAGTATAATGTGAAAATTTGATGACGTAAAGACTAATGATTGTGTATTAATGTTGTGATTGATCAAAATTAACTATTTTACCTGGAATTTACATTGTTAGTGCTGTCTAATCGGTATCCTGTATGAGCGGTAGGTGTATGTGTGTGTGAGAGAGAGAGAGAGAGAGAGAGGTTATTGTCACTGTTACTCCAGGCTCATTTTAATGTGAACCTGGTGGCTTTATGCTGAAGTTGCCCGGGAGATGGGGAGGGACATTTGTATTCAGAGAGAGAGAGAGAGAGAGAGAGAGAGCAGTGTGGTGTCCAGAAAGTAATGTACTTCTTATTTTGATGGAACAGTCACGGCTGCACATCCTGAAGATTCACACACAAAAGTGGGCTGTAGTTCCAAGTGCGCGAGTACTGCGCTATCTGGCCGAGAGCACCACTGGCTACTGCGGTGCTGACCTCAAGAGTCTCTGTGCTGAGGCTGCCTTGGTAGCGCTTCGCAACAAGTACCCTCAGATATATGGATCAA
The DNA here is from genome assembly GCF_032717465.1 of Coenobita brevimanus. Lineage (NCBI taxonomy): Eukaryota > Metazoa > Arthropoda > Malacostraca > Decapoda > Coenobitidae > Coenobita > Coenobita brevimanus. The sequence continues at coordinate 4,777,111 of NC_137053.1, read as the reverse complement.
GGCAAAAACTCCTCATTGATGTCTCATCCATCCATGTGAGTCCATTGTTAATGTTCATCGTTTGTTATCAGCATGATACTGATTTTAACACTTTCATGGTTAGGACAGCTCTGATGTATTTCTGCCAACTACAAATGATTTTACACAGCTGAGAGTGGCTCCTAGGAGCTTGACTTCTAATGTAGCTCTAATTAACTTTACAGTAGGTGGTGGTGACCATCCTCTACTCACCTGATGTAGTGCTGCTTACTTCTTCCTTTACCTTTATCATCATTCCTTTTGTGTCTGCCCTTCTTTCTTCCTGTGTCTCCCACCTTTCCTATCACTTTTTATTATCACTTTACTACTCCTCTTTCCATGTCAGGTGGCTTTACACAGAGTGACAAGCCAAATGGTTTCCTGTAAGCCTGGAAACCATTTGCAGTGCTGGGTGGTGACCATATAACCAATCTATACATGTTCCTTACATGTCAACTAGTGGGTTGGCACAGGGTTAGTGCCCCTCTTTGTAAAACAACTAACTCAAAGTCAAGCTGCCACCCTTTACGGAATTATGGCGTCTGGCTATAGATAGATAGCTGATTAATGATCTGGTGAACTCTATTAGTTAATTTCATTTGCAACAGTAACAGTAATTTTAGTCATTTGAGTGGAGTTGTAAGTGCTTGAGATTGTTAATTTGTACATTTTTAATGTGAAAAGTATGTCTGACATCCCAGACTGCCATCCATCCAGCTACAACTCCATTCCATTGCAACTGGAGTTGTCACCAGACTGTAATGCATGCTATACATAAACCTCTTTCATCCCAGACTCCAGTCTGATCAAGTAGTATTAGTATTAGTAGTCATTCCCTAGGCAGTCTGGCTGAACAGCCCCGAGTCCCTAAGGAAGGCCATGGCTGAGACTGGGCTTTCCCACAGCGCTCTCAAGGAGTGTACACTATGTTGTGTTGTTGGCATAGCTGATTGTGTTCAATGCAGTCTTCCATAATGTGCTTAATAGTGCAGTATGGGGTGCTGTGTTACATCCTGGACAGGCATCAGCGATGAAGTCGTCCAGCCTCATCTGATAACTTAAGAGGGCTGGATGATGCCCACATCTCAGCCAGGCCAGGTGGACCCTGCCCTCATGAGGGAGATAGGATTCAGAAGGGTGGACATCGGGAGGCCGTGCATGCAGCCGTGTGTTGTCTTTAAGTGACTGAATGGAGGGGCGAGTGATCTGAGTATGGATATGCTTCTAGAAGCTGGTCTGAGGCGGGCAAGGGGGGAGAGATGATATCGTGTGCTGGGTGTTGTTTTGACATTCCTTGGTGTGTGTGGATGTGGTGCTGTGTGCTGGGTGTTGTTTTGATGTTCCTTGGTGTGTGTGGATGTGCTGCCATGTAGTGTAGTGGATGTTGTGGGTTTGTGGAGGCTGCAGCAAGAATTTGGGTGCCTCTCATGTCTAGATGATCCTTGACTTTGAGGACTTTGGTTTCCTGATGTAGGTGGTCTGTGGGTGTAGTAGCTGTGCAGCCTGTGATTATTTTTAGGGTTTTGTTCTGTATGGTCTGTAGAGTGTTGTAGTGTGTTTTAGTGAGGTTAGGAGCCCAGTCAGGGCTTGTATAACTCATCACTGAATGTATATACTGTTTGTATATATATATATATAATTTTTTACGTGTCCGACTCTGGGCAAAGGCTCAGGGCCTATTTCTTGGGGGCAGTGGCCTATGTCAAGGCCCAGTAGTCCTCCTACACCTCCACATGTCACCACTTCGGCGCTAACACCCACCGTCCATATTGAATACATGCTAGGTCTGTCTCATGCAGGACTGGTGTACTGGTATTAGCGGGGGTACTTTTACGACATGTCGGCGGGTCATCTGGTAGATTAGGAAAGTCTGCTTTTTAGGAAATTCAAAATCCTTAAACTGTTCCCTGCCCCAGCCGGGATTCGATCCTGGGTCCATTAGGACTGCAAGCCGCCTCTACCGATTCAGCCACCGCCTCCCCCAAAACGTCTGTGTATATATATATATATATATATATATATATATATACACACACACACACACACACACACACACACACACATACATGCATACATATATACTGTACTTTGTCTGGTGTTACCTCAGGTATTTCATGTGTCATCTGAATGGTTAGCTGTTGGTACTGCTGTCTTTGCTGCATACAGTTCTTTGTAAAATTTTTCAACTCTCTTCACCATCATATCTCTGCATTTAATGACTTCACCATTTTTGTCTTTCAGTGATACAATCTCTTGCTTCCCTGGTGCCATTTTACTTCGGACCTGTTACAGACTTTGTCCTGTATTGATGGTTTCTTTGATCTGATCCTTGTTTCTTTTGTCTGTCTCTTGTTGATAAGCTTATTTAATTCTGCTCATTCTAGTTCATCTTTCTTTGTTTTTACTTGCATATCCATTCTTTTTTTCATGATCTGGAGATGTGGTTGTATTACGTTCTCCACTGTCTCCGCTGATTCTTTCAGCACTTTTTTTTAGTCTGTCATTCAACATATCAATGTCACATTCAACATTACTCGGAGCCCAAAGTCTGTTCATTATTTCCAACGGAAATGCTGTGCTGTTTTCGTTTACTTGTATTTGGCATATATTTCTATTTCAAATAATCTTTCTTGTACTTCTGAAAATGAATTTGGCTGTGCAGCCCACCATTCTGTGGTCACTTCCTGTATTTACCTTGTTGATAACCGTGGCATTTGTGACCATGTTATTCTTATCTGCTATAATGAAGTCAGTTTCATTCTTTGTTTCTCCATTTGGACTTCTACGGACGCATTTCGTCCCTGTTCTTTTGTGAAGGAATGTGTTCATTATTCTCATGTTATACATTTCAGCAAAGTTTACCATGATTTCTCCTCTTTCATTTCTTTCTCCCACTCCAAATTTCTCATATGTGCTTCTCCATTTTTCGATTTCCCAACTTTTGCATTGAAGTCTCCAATGAATATAGTGTATGTGGTCTTTTCTTCTTCTTTAACCTGGGGGATGTTGTCATAGAATGTTTCTGTTTCTTCATCTGAGCTTTGAGAAGTTGGTGCATATACTGTGCTTGTTTTACGTTCAGGGAGTATTTTTTGCACAGTCTAATTACAATCCATGCTGCTCTGTCAGATACACTACTGAATTTTATAATGTTGCTCACCATCCACTCACTTGATGTAGTGCTGCTCCCAGGTGTCTGCCCTTTCCTCTCCTCCATCCTTCTTTCTTTCCATCCTATTCTGTCCTTCTTTCCGTCATTCTTTTCTTGTCCTTTTGCCTACAGGTGACTTTCCACTCCCTCAGCTGTCTTTCCTTCATTCTTTCCTCATCCTTCTGCCTACGGGTGACTTTACACTCCCTCTCCTGTCTTTCTTTCCTTCATTCTTTCCTCTTTCTTTCTACCTGTGGGTGACTCTACACTGAGTGAGAAGCCAAATGGTTTCCTGTACACCAGGAAACCATTTACATAAACAAATTTTGGCACCTGGTGGTTTAGTGGGTAATTACAGAGCTCCAGTCGGATTGAGCCGGTGAAGGTTTATATCCAAAGGGTGGTTGGGATTTTTTGCTAACATAATGCCACTCAGGGATGAGTGAGGCTGGTCACTCTCATCTTAAATGTCAGGACCAACTTGCCTAGCCCCGGGCTTCTATGCTCCTCATGGGGCAAAGTAGGATTGGATGATGATGATGATGATGATGTCTGTAAGATGTCCCCATGGTTGTTCGGTATATACATGGATGGGGCGATGAGAGAAGTGAAAACGTGAGTAATGGAGAGATTGATATCGTTGGTAGGGAATGGTGATGGATGGAATATCTCAAATTTGTTTTATGCTGATGGTGCAGTACTACTTGCTAATTCCGAACAAGAACTTGGTAGGCTATTGCACAGTTTTGCTGTTGTCTGTGAGCATCGTACTTTGCAAGTAAATGTAGAAAAGAGTAAAGTCTTGGATACTGGGAGAGGTGACTCCCAGTGTGGTGTTACAGTGAATGGAGAGAGACTGGAATTGGTGAGAGTTCAAATACCTGGACACTGTGATAGAAGAGAGAGGAAAATGTGCAAAAGAAGTGGAAAGTAAAGTGACAAAAGGAAGGAAAGTAGCTGGTGCAATGAAGGCCTTGATAAGAAACAAAGGCTTGAGTGTTGCAGCTGCACAAGGCTTACATGAAGGAGTGTTAGTGCCAACTTTAACATATGGATGTGAGACTATGGTGTAGCATGAAAATGAAAAGTCAGGAGTGAGAGCAGTGGAGATGGGACTGCTGAGGAATGTATGTGGAGTACAGAGAGTGGATAGAATACAAAATAATGTGATTCGTGAAAGATGTGGGGTGAGGAAGTCTGTGGACACGAGAATCAGAGAGAGTATACTGAGATGGTATGGTCATGTGGAGAGAATGGATAACAACAGAATGGTGAGAAAGGTATATCTGAGCGATTCTGAAGGAGGGAGGAGGCGATGTAGGCTAAGGAGAAGGTGGAGAGATATGGTGGATGAGTGTGTGAGGAAGAGCGGTATGGAAGTTGGAGAGTCTAGGGGACTGACAAGAGATCGAGTTGGGTAGATGAATATTGTGAGAAGAAGTGCGTGATCAGGGATTTGGCACCCTTTTTTAATGTGACAGCATCTGGATTGACTATTGGATACGTTTATGTGAAAATACAGGACGTGGTGAATGTTTTTGGCGTATCAGATAGAGTCAGGATTCCGAGGGCTTGAATGGTGAATGAATGGAAGCATGGTCCATTGGATTGGATGGATTTGGGCTGTCTGGATGATGCTACTCCTCACACTGCTCTAGGGTGGGAAAGGAGGTCCAGATGATGATGATGATGTCTGTAAGATTTCTGTTAATTAGAAATCCTACCCCACACACTCTTTCATTTTGCCTTCCATTGTAGTAAAGTAGGTGGTTGGCATCTTCAAGCTGAATTACTCTTTCTTCTTTTCTGCAGACCTCACTCAAACTTACAGTAACCCAACTAATGTTTTCCAATACAGTTTTTGTCATGTGAAAGAGTTTCAAGCACCATGACAAACATTGGAGGGGCAGCTAACTCACCGTAAGCAGTACCCATTGCTTGATTTTTTTCCACTCATATTACTGTGGCCAGATTTCACCCATTTCTTTTCACCAAATTGTATTGAATATTATTAACAATACCATAATTCAGAGATTATTATGTACTTTAGTGTAATGATGGTACATGGTCACACAACTGACATTCACTTCCTCTTGGTGTAACGTGGGTGAAAAACATTATCCAGGGATACTTTGCCTAATTTTCACCACTCATTTTGTTCACATCTTCCTTATTTCAAGTCGCTTGGGCACTCAGAATCTATTGAGTATCACTAACTTCATAATTCACTCATTGTAGCACCAGTAAACTGTGCTTTGTGAGCGTGTGACGAGCAAGCGAGCGTTTGTACAAATGCCTGTCATCATAGTGTCATTTCATATTGTGTATGGTAAATTTTTAATGTTTTTGGTGAGGTAGTTGAACAACAACAGAAGAATAATTGAGCTAGAATACAGTAGTTGTTTGATTTAATGAACACCAATTTAACGGAAGCTATTCTGTACACAATAATGCATTTCTGGGGGTTACTGCGGGTGACACTGCGCTGAGTAACAAGCCAAATGGTTTCCTGTACACCAGGAAACGATATACTGTACTATGCTGGATGGTAACCATATAACCAAATTATGGCACCTGGTGGTTTAGTGGGTAAGTGGGTAATTAGGTTGAGCCTGTGCAGGTTTATATCCAAGGGGTGATTGGGGTTTATTGCTCACGTAATGCCACTCAGGGATGTGTAAGGCTGGTCACTTTTTTCATAAATGCCAGGACCAACTTGCTTAGCCCTTGGCTCCTACACTCCTCATGAGGCAACACAGGATTAGATGATGATGATGATTAATTATGGGTTCAGACTGCTGTGTGTAGCATTGAGCATTAGCATGGTTTGGGTTGCCTTCAAGGATTTAGAAGAAAATACCTTGAAAGTACCAGAAAATTTTCCTTTATATTGAGCCTTGGTTACGGAACTCGATTTAGCAGAAAATTTGAGATAACAGAATGGAGGGTTGGCTGAAGTAGTTCGTTATATTGAGCATCTACTGTATTTACTTTTACGTTTTCAATCAGGATGTCCATGTAGCTAGGTAATTTAAATATTTATCACTTGTGCAATGTTCATTTCTCTGCTCCCGACTTGCTGTGTCAATGAACTGCGTTGGTAAACACTTGGCTATTGACCAGATGATAAAACCTAGAAATTGGGTGATTACCCTTGCTGATTTCGACCCCTAAACGTAGAAAAGAATGTACATGTAAAATTAGTAACATAATATCTGATATTTAATTGTTAGAATTCATGCAAGAAAACATAGTGTTACAACAGGAATCTTTTTTCATTTGGTTTCATAGTGGAACATGTCTGTTGAAGCCCTCAGTATATTCCCTTGGAATATATAGCTAAAAACAAAATTTATTGAATGTATCTACTACCTGCTTAAAGAATCTCTTCACAGTCTCACATAGTGGGAAAGTTATTAATCTCTGAAAACCATTGTGGTCGGGCCACTTATTTCTCAGCCCAACCTAGAGTAAACATCGTTGCACTCGCTTGCTTACAATCGTACAATAGAACACAGTCACATAGCTAATGGTGACAGTGCACCTAACATAAAAAATACATTATCTAGAGATGGTTAGGTAATTTCCCCTCCCTCCATGGTGATTGATATACTAGGACAAGCCGGTTGTATTTCTGGAGAAGGGATGAAAAATTGAATGTCATTGCCCTGGAAAATGGTTATCCAGGTACATTGTATATTAGGTTTTGGTTTTATATAATGTTGGCTGTATCAAATCAAGGAGCTGGTAAACTTCCTGACAAGTCGGTAGAGTGGTAACATCAATGAATCTGGGCTACCACCTGTATAAACCATTGTGATAGAGAGTATGTTGTTGAGTATGACTACTCTGAGGTAATTTTTTTTTGCATTGTGGCTGGACAAATCATGGTGAACATCATGAGCACAAGTAGAAAATGAAATGCTATTGTTTTATCAGTTTCCTCAACTGATTTTGATAACAATATTACAACCATGTTGTCAGTTCTTTAATAATTACAGTGCTGTACTGTATACCATATTTGCAGGTGTGACTGAAAAAATAAATCATCAAGGCTTATCAAAAGAAAATCCTAACCAAACTTCACAGCCTAAAGTTCTTAGCTCTTTGGTGTGGGTCACCTTGCTTGGGGGGGGGGGGGAGCATTTAATACCTTTTTTTTTTTTTTTTTTTTTTTTTTTTTTTTTTTTTTAAATGATGATCATACATACAGTACTCAGCCTTTGCAACAAACACAACTTCTCTATTACATTTGTTTCTTTTTTAACATTAAGAATTATGGTAATTTGTCAAAAAGTTTGCCCAGTTAAATAAAAGAAGGTAATGTGTTTGTGCTGTTTTTCATTTCGTTCTTTGGATTTGGATGATGATGGTGATGATTCCAGTTATGTGTTTTGGTGAAGATGGCAATTAAGATGATGTTGATGGTGATGATCATAAATTGCTAACAGATTAAGCTGTGTCACTTCCGTGCTGCAATGAGGAAAATGGTGGCAGCTGGACAGCGAACAGGTGGGAGTGTAGGACGGCGCCTCAATCCTACCGTCAGACCTCTTCTGCAGCCCACCCTTACCCGTGCACTGCATATTCTGGCTGAGAGTTTCCCACAGGCCTTTATTAGAGCACCAGGCTTCAGGTATTGATGTGATAGACATCATTTTAAGTGATGTACCATTTGCAGACAAATTTCATATATGAATTTTGAATATGTACTGCAGACAAATATTGAATACAGTATATTGGCCATGAACTTCCCTGAGGCCCTTTCTAGTGCACCATGCTACATACTGTTGTTGCTGTGGTGTTCATTCTTACATAGGATACTTTAAACAAGTATTTCTCTGGGCCTTACCTTAGATGGCATAGGAGGCTTCATAGTACCTCCTCCCTTGTGATTGTTTTCCATATTTCTTCTTAATAGTCTTATAAGTTACTGATGCCATCCGCATTTGTATTAGAAAGAACAGTGTACAAGAAGATTTTATGTGCATTATGCAAAATAAATAACTAAGGGACAAGAATATGAAATGTCCTATACTGCCCTGAATACAATACAGCCTTGTATCAAGCATTATGCCATATATACAGGAATCATAGTTCCCACCGACCACGACTGCTGCTTGCCGGCCTCCGCAGCCAGGGCCAGAGTACCCATCTGGCCCCTGCCTTAATCCACAGTTTGGAGCGTCTCCCCACACACACACTCGACCTGGCTGCACTCTATTCCGTCTCAGCACGGGCACCAGAGGAAGCATGTGCTCAGGTAATTTCCCCCTCCCCCTCATACTGTAGGTGTAGCTGAAGAACTTTAGGAAAACAATATTTGTCTATAAACTTTGCTCTTGATTGAAAATTTTTGTGGAGCAAAGTGCTTCAAGTCCTTGTTTTTATCATATGGTATTTAAATGCATGGAAATCCTCTATTTTATTTACTCCCCCCTCCATGTGTGAACAAATGATAGGTTTGAGATGCTTTGCCATACTTCATGTAATAGTTATCACTGCATGATATCATAGTTCTTGCCACACATAATGTTTTTCTTCATAATTACTTATCCATTTACTCAATACCACATATTGTGGTGGCACTGGGAAATTTCCCAAGTTTGGGATTAAGTCACTATCTGTACTGTATTTTGAGTTTTGCCACATAATTGGGAAACTTCCTGTGATCAGATGGTAACCAGAACTGTGGGGGATGAGTGCAATGAAGACATGGAAAGCTGTCTTAGCAGTAGTAACTGACATTATAGGTAGATATCTAATAAATGCTGTATATGCTATATGTATATATTTGTGCAGGTGTTCCATGAGGCCCGCCGCAGACTTCCTAGCATCATCTATATGCCACACATTGAGCAGTGGTGGGGCACAACCTCAGAGACCTTACGTGCTACCTTCACTTCACTGCTGCTTGACATTGATCCATCACTGCCACTCCTCCTCCTTGCAACCTCAGATGTTCCATATGATCAGCTTGATTATGAGGTGAGGCATGCTGATTTGTATCTGTTTTCATTATCATAGCATAGTGTTTCTTTTTTTAACTCAGTTTCTGCCAATTGTATTCATCGCCATTTGTTGCAGGTGTAGTGTAGGTGTGATAGATTATGAAATACAGTACTGTATTGTTTAGTAGAATCAATTTCATCTTACGTTGTTTTGTGAAGCTGTGTGTGTGTGTGTGTGTTTTCTTACCTAATTGTATCTTTACAGGAATAAGTCAAACTCATATTGTCCCATGTATTAAAGCAGTTTTATCATAGGTATCCTTAAATTTATGAATAGTTTTGGCACACACTGTTTCATTCGGTAGTGCATTCCAATGATCAGTTGCCCTATTTGGGGAACTGATTTCCTTTTGTCTTATGAGGGGTAGACCGAGAAAGACATGGGACGAGGTCATTAAGTGTGACCTCAGGGTTAAGGGACTGAACAGGGAGGCTGCAATGGATCGTGCAGCGTGGAGAGCCGCCATTAGGTGACCAAGGCTGACACATGCAAACATGTTGGAGCCTTTAAAAACGAAAACAAAAATGAACCTCTCTTTTTTTATGTAGTTTTTTGCAGCGTCCTCTTTCTGATGCTTCCCCATAGGTTATACTGTATATTCATTTATGTCTTTTCTCTTTCCCTGAGATGCATTTATATACCATAATCATGTCTCCTCTTTTCCTTCTCTCCTGTAGTGTTGATAGATTAAATTTTTCTAGGCTTCCTCATAGCTTAGATCCCTTAAGCTTGGTACCCATCTTGTAGCTGCCTTTTGTACTTTACTTTTTTAATCTTATATGTTTTTTGAGATGAGGATTCCAGACTACTGATGCATACTCCACGGTTGGTCTGATGAATGATGTTATTTTCTTTCTCAGCATGTCTTCATTTATATATGTGAATGCTATTCTCATATTAGCAAGCAGTGTATACATGTTACATGCCTTCTCACTGATTTGATCAGCTGGAGATAGTCTGTTATTGGTAGGCACTCCTAGGTCCTTCTTCCTTTCTGATATGTGTAAGGTTGAACTTCGTAACTTATAATCCCAGTCCGGTCTTTTTCACTTTTACCAAACTTAATTACATGACCCTTGTCCACATTAAATTCCATTTGCCATTTATTGCTTCATTCATGAACTTTAATTCTTGTGTGTGTGTGTGTGTGTGTGTGTGTGTGTGTGTGTGTGTGTGTGTGTGTGTTTGTGTGTGTGTGTGTGTGTATTTACCTGGTATTTACTTAGTTGTGATATACAGGAAATGAGCTATGCTCGTGGGGTTCCATCTCCATTTCTTAATAAGTCAGATTTTGTTTTGAACTTGTTGAAGTTTTTAGACTGGATGATCTCTCTGATTGTCCAGGCTATTCTGCAGGTCTGTGCATCTATATGGCAAACTATATTTCTTGATATCCTTCAAGCAACTTGGCTTTTTGAGTTTCATTTCACGTACTCTTGTTACTCTTCCATCCCGTACAAACAAATCTTCTTTGTCATTTTTTTTCTACTCCCATCATGGCCCTGAACACTGCAGTCATGTGCCCCCCCCCCCCTTCTCTCTCTCTCTCTCTCTCTCCTAAGGTAGGCAAATCTAGCTTTTCCAGCTTTTCCATGTACGACATCTGCCAGGCTAGAGACCTTCTTGGTTGCTGTCCTTTTTATTCTCACGATCTTGTTTATATCTTTCTTTTTATATGGGGACCACACTACTGCTGCATTTTCCACCCTGTGGTGGATCATGGCCACTGTCAATTTTTTCATCATCTCATCCAAGTAATGAAATGCTACTCTTACGTTAGTCAAGAGATTATATGTCTGTCTCGTTAATATGTTTTTTGGGTGACAAATTATCCTGGACCAGTATTCCCAAGACCTTCTCTTCTCTTGCTTTTTGGTTCATTACCCATCAAGTAATTCAGTGATGGTCTCTTGGTACTTTACCCATTTCCAATGCTCTACATTCTTTTATGTTGAAGTTCGTTTCCCACATCCAGCTCCACTCATGAATCCTATCCAGGTCCCCCTGCAGCATTTTACAATCCTCTTCAACTTCTACTTTCCTCAAGATCTTTGCATTATCTGCAGACTTGTATAACTGTCCATTCCATCCACCATATCATTTACGTAAATCAGTAACATTACGGGTGCCAGCACAAAGCCCTGCGGGACTCCACTTGAAAGAATAAAAGTGGAAAAAGCTGAGAAATGAATGAATGGTAGATGAATAACAAAGGGTGTTGGAGAGGTTAGGGTCAATAAATTGGCTGCAGATAGATTTAACAAGTAGGAGGAGTGAAACAGGTGGTGTTTGGTTAGGAATACTGTACTAAAGCTTTGTTTGGCATTTTAAAGGTGTCAGTTGGTAGGAAGTACTAGACAGGTAGATCCACATGTGTATGGATTTTTAGTAATGTCTGTTGAGTTTGGTCATGAAAATTTTTGAAGCCGAAAGTAGAGCTTTGTACTGGTTCTTGGTAGTATGTATCAACGGTACATTCCCTTTGGTATGTGGACTGGTTCTTCTGCTTTGCCCAAACCAGTATAATGTAGTGAATCAGTCTCAAAGCTTTATAAGCACATAATTAATGCACATTTGGAGAAAAATACAGTAAGGTTAATTTGGTAATGTCTTTTGAGTTTGATCATGAAAATTTTTGAACCACAAAGTAGGTGCTTTGTACTGATTCTTGGTAGACTGCATCACCAGTACATTCCCTTTGGTATGTGGACTGGTTCTTCTGCTTTGCCCAAACCACTATAATGTAGTGCAATCAGTCTCAAAGCTTTATGAGCACATAATTAATGCACATTTAGAGAAAAATATAGCAATCCCTCCAAGATCCGACGTAATAGAGCTAAAGGCATGTCCAGGACGTGGGAAAAATGCCCCTGGACAGTTACTTATAGACCCCAACCCAACCTAATGTTGAAAACCACCTGAATAACTCCCTACCGGACATGCACAGCACCAATTTAACCCATACACATACCAATGATGGGCTGGGCCTTCATACGTTTGTCAACCTTTGATGTCAGTATGACGACTTTGCCCGTCATCCAATGTAATCTCTAAAGAAATATTTAGGGAGTCGTCATTTTTGTTGGATGACGGGCAAAAGTGGGCGGAGCTAAGCCTGCCGCAGCTGGTGCGTGCGTGGTCACTTATTTTGCTTGGCTCAGTGTGGTGTGAGGTTCCTCTCAGGTGGGATGTACACCTCTTGACCTCTCACCGAACACTTACGCTTCTTTTTCTTGCGTATATATGCGGTGTTATTATTTAAGAAAATACAACAAATAATGCATTATTGGAAGAGAAACTTATTCTGCTATGTATTGAAGCAAAAATATTACTTCTTGATTTTTTTTTTTTTTTTTTTTTTTTTCCTCCATAAAGGAACGTGTAAAACATGAGCATGTCAGCTAACTTCTACTCACTTTTTTTGCATTTTATTTTGTATATGTTCTCTTTTTGGACAATGTGCGACAGAACAAAACTCTTCATCTTTAAAATAAGACCAAAATGGCTTTTCTATGATGAATAGTAACTTTCCTATGAGCAATAGAAGTAAAATATCTTTACGCGACTTCTGAAAGCTTTCGAGCGAGAGTAACGTGCGCAGCCAGAATTTACGCTCACCCCTTTACGGGATAGGGCTAAGACCCTATTCACACAAATTAGGGACAGAAACCATAAAATAAATGAAAAGGAACCAATGAATGAGAAATTAGAAGTGAGTATGGAAAATATTTAGCAGAGTACAGGGTACTTACGACATGCCCATGACTGTCACGAAGATTAACCTGCGTCCTCTATGGCTCTGACAGTGGTGAAGGTGCACTTGAAGCACGTACATTAATCCAGTGTTGCTCTGCACTTAATCCTTTGCACTGTCAATTATAATTGTTTAACACTGTACATTCTGTTCTTACTTGCTCCATGCCAGTTGCAACATGCCAGCGTTGCACTCTGCACTTAATCCTGTGCACTCTGAATTCTGATTTCTTAACACTGCACAACACTTTAAATTCCCATGTGGTCTAGTGGCGAGGTGTTGCAGTTTAGTCACTGTTTATTCATAAAAACAAGCACGTGGGCAGCCATGGCGACGAGCGTGGAGTCGCGACGTTAGGTAGGCAGGAAGTGGGGAGGATGCAGGGGCGTGCTAGCAGATGACACTGGAACTACAGTATGTGCCAAAACACAGCTGTTCGTCACCGCGTGGCAAAGTTAGATTAGGGATAAAAACATACTGGCTTTTTTTTTTTTTTTTTTTTTTTTTTTTTTTTTTTTTTTTACCCCAAGCCCAAAATGTCCGGGTCTTAATCCTTAGCCACTGGGGGGTTCCCGGCAACTGCACACTCCTCCCTACGGGCGATTTCCGAGATTTTGAAAAAAATTTCTGAAAAACTATAATAGCTAGAGAATTCAGTGAAAGTTCATAAGACTCAATTCTTCCTCTTTCCATGAAGGTATCCCGAGTTCTCTAGGTGGTCCTGTCGATGAGTAAGGATGAGTTGAAGACGAGTGGTTTTTCACCTTTTGGCACGCGGCTTCGAGCATGCGCCATTGGCAATGGCCTTGGCCCGGCCGGCTAGCGTTGGCAGCACTGACTGGAGTGGTGATTGTAACACTGCCCGTGCATCCTTGGAATGCGGAATATTCCACTTGTTTTTTCTACTCCTCCTTACTCACCACCGTGAAAATGAGTCATCACCTGGTTCGTGTGGCTCACCCCAGGATTTACCGCCCACACCACCATGCCACTATGCCTTGTAGGTGTGTGGGAAAGGAAATTCGTATCTCATTTTTCTGTACTCACTTCTTACGTAAATAAACATATTTCTCCTTTACTAAGACACTTAGAACTGCACTTTACATCACGATTACAGGTAATTGCACTTTGACAAGTAAGTGCTGTTGCTCTTTCATGCATGATCGTCAAGTATGAGGTAATTATTTGTACTGTAAATCAGACTGCTTTGTACTAATCAGGGTTATAGTGAAAATCATATAAATGTTTTACACAACTAACATTATTTGTACTTCACATCACAGATACACTGATGCTCATATTTGGCACAATCCCCTTGATTATTGAGTGAAATCATTTAGGTATAGCGAAGCAGGTATTGTTCATTGTGGCCTGCTCACAAGTGGTTTTCTTTCAGGTAACAAACTCAAGGTATATCCAATAATTTTCTAACCAGTATCCAATAAACAGCATCAACTCCTGTATTGCACTTACTATAAATCACGTGTATGCACTTGTAGAACTTATAAAAGACTTATATCTTAGCACTTTCTATAATTCACTTATAATATCACACATTTCACTCAATTATGAAAATACACAAACTTCTGCACTGCTGTACACTATTTACACTTCCCCACACACCTGCTCAGTACACATACGACTCCCGAAGGGCCTGATTGTGGAGATTCTGCCCTTGAAGTGGTAGGCTGAGGTGTGGGAGAGCGCTGGAGGAAGATACGTCGGCAAGCAGGCAGCGAGAGTGTGGGGGAAACGGTTCTGCGGTGTTTTTTTCCGCAGATGACCGCCAGGTCTACGTCACTTTCCTGATGTCCTGGGTCATCTTGCACCTCCTCATCTCCGAAATCATCACTCTCATAGACTGTCCCTTCCTCCTGGAGAAGTCGGTGAGCCCTGTCTGATGTCGGAGGGCAAGTAGGGGTTGGAGGGCGAGAGATCTTGCTCTCCACGTCGTAGATTTTTTTTCTCCTCAGAGGATGTACTCTAGCTGAGTGTACAAGAGGAGACAGTATTGTCAGGGGCACGTCCTATGGCACTATCATTAAGCCCTTTACGTGGCACTAAGGGCTGAATTTTCACGGGGGTTGATGAGGCAATCAGCCCTTCATGCAGTGGGACGGAATCGGATGATGTCATGGAAGATGACATGGTTCCTCTCGCTACCACTGCCGAGCACAAACTGAACCGCACAACTGCGGAGTACCTGGGGGTCCTACCTACCTCGTAGGTATCACAGAAAATGGTCTCGCGCTCAAACAGTGGCAGGAAGGTGAGTGCGGTTTATCAAGTCATCCGGTGGCCCTCCGCGCCCTGAATCCTGTCGTGCATACACGTCAGCCGGCGGATAGGGGTTAAAAGGATTACTGTATAAAAACTCACCATGTTTTCATGCCAGTGAGTTGAACCCTCCCCCCTCCTCCCCCGTTATGCTGATGATGTTCATGGCATTTTTGCATTTTGCACAGATGCATGCAAGCCAGTGATACTGCTTAGAAATTTTCAGTGGATTAGCTAGCATGCTGCTGTAGTGCTGTTCACAACTATAGTATTAATATTAGAAGTGATGGCACTGCAAAAGTTGGATAATGTATTTGTCGTCCAGGACAAATGCTTTTATATTTTACAATACATGTAATCCTTTGATTGATAATTTCTGTTTCCATTTATTCTTTTTGTTGCATGATATGTTATAGGTTAGGTTATTAATAATGTGTAAAGCAGTGGTGCATTGTTTCAGCCTATTGATGATGCATATGGTTTTGGTTCAGTTGATACAGACCTGTACCAGAAAGGTTAATATTTGACTTAGGTGCTGATGCCACTGTTTTTGTTCATGACAGCCATGTTGAATAAACAGCTTCCATCCAAGGTATTATTTAAATTAATTAATTATCCAAGAGAGATATTAAGAAAATTTATATATCTAAAGCAAAATATATTATTACGATGGAATTCCAGTTGTGTATAAAATATGTGAGAAGGGCTTTAAAATACTGTATACCGGTATACAGTATGAAACCAGGAAAAGCTCATGATCTGTTTTAGAGAGGGGGATAATGGAAGGAGCTACGATGCATCAGTATGGTGTACAGCCAACCCCTGCTATTCACGGGTTTGCATATTTGCACAAAATATCTGGGAAATTATTTGAAAAATTCTATCTATCTATTTATATCCCGACGCCCTAATCCCGCAAAGGGTGGCAGCAGACAAAACGCCTCCAAGTCGCTCTGTCACCCACCATTTGACTACCCTCCTCCCAACTCCCCCCCCCCCATCCCTCATATACCTCTCAATTCCATCCCTCCACCTCATCCTTGGTCTACCCCTCTCTGTCCCTCCTTCCACCTCACCTACATACACCCTCTTAGTCAATCTTTCATTCTCCATTCTCTCCACAGGTCCAAACCACCTCAGTGTATTTCTCCTAATCTTCTCAACCACATCCACATCCACCCCACAACATTCCTTCACTTCTTCATCCACAGGAAAATATTTCCTGCTTTTCCCACAGCATCAACTGTTACTAGTGGTTTGCAGGTGTTTTTTTTTTTTTTTGCATGTTTTCCATGAGAAATACAGTCCCGTACAGTTAAACTGTGCAGTTACCCTGTATACAGTAGGTATGTGCTGTTCAGAACAGGGCATTAGCACTCTGGAGCACACGATATTTCATAACTGATGTCCCACTCTTTTCTTGCAATGAGAGCTTGCCTGTGATTGGCTCCTAGATTAGCATCCCCTGTTATCTGCCTATGTGTCTTCTTTTTCCTTATCCTGTTGGCCTTTCAAAGAGGGGACCCAGTTATGTGCCACGGTGCTCTTTCTCTGTCAGTTCATCTCACGGGTTGTATGTCTGCCTGTGTTTTGCATGTTATTATGGCTTTCCTAATCACTTCCATTCATTATCCCTGTGAAAAGTGGGTCCTGAATATGCTGTTCAGGGTGCATCTGCTGCTAGAGAACCTAAGCAGCAGAAGAAAGTGGAAAATAAAGTTAAGTTACTGAACAGGATATGTGAGGGGCAGTTGTTTGTGGCTGTCAGCCGACGTGTGTATTATCCAGTACTGTACTTTTTTTTTTTTTTTTTTTTTTTTTTTAAGGCATTAATGTGTCATAAAATACATTTGCAGGTCTCATAGTGGGTCTGTAGGTAATGGGAATAGTTAAAACTGTGAAACAGACCAGTGCTGTTTGCTGATGGTATGAGTTATTTGCGGATTTCTTCCGTTCACAGGGAGTCCAGTACGCAACCCCCGAGAATAATGAGGGTCAACTGTATGTGTGTAATCCTTGAATATTCAGTCTTTAGGGTGGTAGTGAAATGTTTGAGTGCTTCATTTATCAGTCATTATGTAGGAATAATGCAGGTGAAGATGACATCCCATTCATAAAGTATATGTGCATGTGACGAACACACATATGAAGCACAACTTTAACCCCTAACCTTTGGGTGTCAGTGTAGATCAATGCAAAAGAGATGGCAGTAGGCTGGTGGGTGTCAGCAGTAGCCGAACTTGTTTTCATGGCACAGTTTTGCGGCAGCAGCCACGTGATCTCGTCACCAAAGGTTCGGGAGTGACTCCTCCCACCCGAGGCAAGCATACCTCAGTCGTCTCTGTGAATTTGCCAAGCATAGGACAATTTTTTCTTGAACCTCTTGTCTGATTATCTTCCCATTTCATGTGGACACCTTGCCTCATCCACCCCTGCCAGGCCTTTTTCAAAGGATACTAGGAAAGGACTCGGTGATAGTGCCATAGGGCGTGCCATGGATGCCACTATGTCCAGTTTATCTAATAATGGAGAAGTTGTCATGTTGAGACCAAAACCAATATTGGGGCCGCGTGCAATGCACGAACACATCCGGCTTCGTGAGCCAGAAATTACCCCTCTTCATCACGTCCTTACTCACCAGCGCTATGATCTACAGACAAAGGAGTACAAAGGAAAGTGAACAGCCACAGACCTGATGGTCCTTTTGAGGCTGCTTGTTACAGAGAAAACTATCACTGTGATATCTAATTCTACAAGTTGAAGGTAAGGATAGTAAAGCAAGAAGGCTCTCCCCCACCCACTAAACCCTCCAGTTGAAGCTGGCAGGAACAAAGTGAAAAAGACCACCATGCAGCTTGGAAAAACTAACCTAGAATTTTCATAGGAAAGACTGAAAAGTGGTAAACTATATTCTGTTGTACTATGTCTATACACAACAAGTGTCAATAAGTTACAATTATCATTATGATTGATTACATAGTAAATAGTTTCATCACATTCAGAATTAGAGAAAAACAGCTTATATTATTATTCAGTCATGAAGGCGTTTAGCTGGGGATTTGAAGCGAGATACTTATCTAAGCGGTTTTTGAATGTCACCACTGTACTGCAGTTACTGACATCCCTGGGCAGTTTATTCCAAATGTTAACAACCCTGTTAAAGAAAAAAATGTCTGGCTTCATTAGACTGGAAATGCTTTGCATTAATCTTATTCGCATTACCTCTAGTGTAGTTCGAACGATTAGTTGCAAAGTGCTTGTCAGCATGCATATTATCAGTTCCTTAAATAATCTTGAATAATTGAATCAGATCCCGTTGTAGTATGCACTTTGATAGGTTAAAGACCTGGGGATACATTCTTTTGCAAGAAGAAGAGTTAATGAATAACATGGCCTTTAATTTGTTTCCCTAAGTGCTATGGTTTCCGAGATATTAATGTTTGAAAACAGGCTATTTTCTGAGAATGCCTGCAGTGAAAGAACACCTGTGTTCTAAATAGTCCGGTGTGGAGGGGCTAAGCATATGGAACAAAAGACCTTCGCCATTTAAGTGCAGAGCTGCTTGGGCAACCCCATTAACCGTTGAAGGAGTCTCAATATAGTTCTGCAAAATTGTTGCTTTGGTCTCTCTCTCTCTCTCTCTCTCTCTCTCTCTCACACACACACACACACACACACACACACACACACACACACACACACACACACACACACACACACACACACACACACACACACACACACACACACACACACACACACACACACACACACACACACACACACACACACACACACACGTGTCATAACTCCTGAATGAAAAGGTACATGTGAGCTTGTTACCCACCAAAATGCTTCTTAACAGTTGAGGAAGTTTCCTTTTCATACATAGGGCAGCATTTGAGCTACAGTATGAAAGTTACTGCCTAAAACATTCTCTAGCACCAAGATCTCTTCTGTGAATATGTAAATCTCCACAGATTTGTGTTGCATTTGACATACACTGTATCAGTTATTGTGGTAGCAGTTATCATAAATTTGAAAGTCTTTTCTAGTGTAGCTAATGTGTAGTTGGTGGCTACAGTAACTGCAGAAAGTCTAAGGAATGGGTAATTAAAGCAACAAATACCTTTCAGTTTCTTTAGTACCTTGTCTGGCCACTATATGCCTTCAGATTAATTTGAGTATGTTGTGACATGGAGTCAGCAAGGTTTCTTCAGTAGTTAAGTTGAATTTCATGCACACAGTTGTCTCTGATGGCATCAAGAAGGCAAGGAATTGAAGAGTTGTCTGGAGTTTAAACTTCTTGTGAGACCTCAGCTCCTTGATGGGATTCAGGTCTGGAGAATTCCCAGGCCATTGAAGGATGTTCACTTGTTTTTCTGACAGCCATAGAATGACCTTCTTTGCCTTATGACTATCATGCATGAAGAAGTTGCAGTCATGGATCTTAAAAATTCACAATATGGTCACGAAGACCTTCAGTGTAGCAGTCTCCATTCATTGTTAGTTTCTTGGGAAGCACATAAACTCCCCCTCGACCCAACTCTCCACTGAAGCAACCCCAAATCATGGCTGAATCATGATGCTTGACAGTCATTTGCACATAACAAGGGTCAAGGGGATTTATGTGTGAGGGATGTTTCAGTTTGCCATGCCATAGTGCACCACACTGGAAAGCTGACTCATTACTCCATAAGACCCTTCTCCAGTCCTCAGTGGTGAAATCTTCATATTTTCCTGTGAAACAGAGATGGACAGCATGCATCTTGCGAGTCTGTAGCAGTTTTCTAGTTGAGAGGCGAAGAGGCAGGTTCACACATTTCTGGCAACACTCTTGAATGGTGCAGTCTGCTACACTTCCAAGGAGGGTGGGTTGGCCTGCTTCAGTCATCTTGCAGTGGTTAATAGATTTCATCAATGCCTGCCTCTTGATAAGCTTTTCAGTAGCTGCTGAAGTCTTTCTAGGACACTGTGGCACAGATTTTCAGGATGGAACTTCATCTTGAGGCATATTCATGGCTTTTGCCAGGAGGCAGAATATGGCTGACTTACACTTCCCTGTTTGCCGACAGATCTCCTTCACCAACATTTTTGCTGCCCTCAAGGCAAGACTCCGAGCCTTTTCTTGGTGGGTTAAATTCTTGTACCCCATTCTGAGGTATGGCTGGGTGGCAGTGGGACAAACAGTGAAGGAAGTGAAAAAGAAAGACTCTGGTCACTCCAGCAGTTCGCAACTAGCATGCTTTCTGGAGCTTATCCCACACAGCACTGATGCTGTTCACAACCTTTGGTGGTGGGAGCATCAAGGAGAGTTGCCAAGTACCAAGAATGTGAGATCTGAGCATTCAGTAGGCTGCTTGGTTCGGAAAGTCTGAGCAACCCCCAGCCACTCAATACAAGGTCCCCATAGTCAGCAGACTTTGAGCGGGACCTGTAGCATCCATAAAAAGATTATGAACAAGAAAATAACAATAATTTTATCCTGAAATGATTGTTAAGATGTAGGGGTGAAAAAGAGAAGAAACAAGAGATGGCAACAGCACAGAAATAAGAGACCATTTGGGATTCGAGGATATGCATTATTACATTCCACACTACTTGCAAAATGTTTGTAGCTGGGGGAATGTAGTAATGGGAGTAAAACTCCGAATCTCCTCCAGTTGTTAATGCTTTCGTTTCTCTGCTTATTCATCTCTTGTTTCTGCACTTTTTTTTTCCATGCCTGCATCTTAACAGTTGTTTTAGAATAAACTTCCTGTTCTAGTAGTGTTGGAGATAGAAGTGTGAAGTCTCCATTGTTACCTTCAACAAAGGTAGAGGAGGTTATGTATTCAATCGTTTGTTTACTGCTTGCTTGTTTGTGTGAAAGATACCTCAAAAAGTTAATAAAGGATTTCAATGATTTTTTTTTTTTTTTTTTTTTTTTTTGTGGGTCATGGACCAAGGATGAGTTTGTGTGATTAAATTTGGTTGGTGATCTGTGTTGTCTCATCAAGATGTCAGCGGATCCATGCGCTCTCTGAGTGCACTTGTTGAGTGTAACTGTATATATAGACTGATGTGTAAGAGGTCAAGACAGTAATTAAGGAAAGAGGATTGAGACTGGTTATGAATGTTGATGGATAGAGAGTATTATAAAAAAAAATTTGAGAAAAAAGTTAACAGATGTGCTAGTTAATGGATAGAAACTTGAAATAATACAGTGATAGAAAAAAGAGGCACTGTACATAGTAACTGAATGAACCCCGGTCCATTTGGCTGAGCAGAGCCATCAAGCCAACTGCTTCTGCCAGGCTGTCCCATACAGTGAACTGATGTTCCCATGCAGTTCATAGTGCCTAGTGACAACAAGCTGTGGGGAAAAGTGTGGATGGACATTGCATTTGCATTGCTCCACCCAGTTAGTAGGCACACCGTAGCAGGCTTCACGTCACCCCATTTTCTAGTTGTATGGTTACCACCTAGCGTTAGAAATGGCTTCCAGGGTTACAAGAAACCATTAGACATCTCACTTAGTTTTGAGCTGCCTGAACTGAAAAAAAAAAAAGTAATAAAAACATCAGGAAAGAAAGGGAGAAAGAGGAATAGAGGAGGTCAGCCTCAGAATGGTAAGAGTGAAGGAAGAATAGGCAGCACAGTGTTGAGTGGGTGATGTTCACAACCATCTGTCACCAGGTAAACATGTAAAGGTAATAAAGAGTAGGTTGGCTCAAACAAGACAAGTGACCATTGGTAGGAAGTGCCTTGATATGAACAAAAGATGAAGTACAGAGACAGCAATAGGAGTGCATGGAATATTGTTTAGAACTTCTTGATAATGTTTTCTGTTTTCATCATCATCATCATCACCATCATCTGGACCTTTTTTCCCACCGTAGGGCAGGGTGAGGAGTAGCAGTGTCCAGACAGCCCAAATTTGCCCAGTCCAATGGGCCACGCTTCCATTCGCTCACCATTCAAGCCCCCTGAATCCTGGCTCTATCTGATATGCCAAAAACATTCATCATGTTCTGTAGCTTCTCAGAAACGTATCCAATAGAGTCAGTCCGGACACTTTCACGTTAAAAAGGGGTGCCAAATCACTGATCATGCGCTTCTTCTCACAATATTTATCCAGCCAACTCTCGTCAGTCCCCTAGCCTCACCGACTTCCAAACTTCTCTTCCTCACATACTTATCCACCATATCTTTCCACCTTCTCCTTGGCCTACCTTGCCTCCTCCCTCCTTCAAAATTTGCTCAGATATACCTTTTTCACCACTCTATTGTTATCCATTCTCTCCACATGACCGTCCTATCTCAGTACACTCTTTTTGATTCTGGTGTCCACAGACTTCCTCACTCCACGTCTTTCACAAATCACATTATTTCATATCCTATCCACTCTCTGTACTCCACGTACTTTCCTCAGCAGTTCCATCTCCACTGCTCTCACTTTTGACTTTTCATTTTTATGCCACACCATGGTCTTACATCCATATGTTAACATTGGCACTAACACTCCTTCATGTAAGCCTCATGCAGCTGAAACATACAAGTCGTTGTTTCTTATCAAGGTCATCATTGCACCAGCTACTTTTCTTCCTTGTGTCACTCTACTTTCCACTTCTTTTTGACATTTTTCTCTCTTTTCTGTCACTGTACCCAGGTATTTGAACCAATTCCAGTCTCTCTCCATTCACTGCAACATTGCACCGGAAGTTACCTTCTCTCTCAATAACCATCACTTTGCTCATTTCTGCATTGACTCTCAATTCACAATGCTCACAGACATCGGCAAAACTCTGCACTAGCCTACCATGTTCTTGTCCGGTACTGGCAAGTAGTACTGCATTGTCAGCATGCAACAAATTAGAGTTATCCCATCCATCACCCTTCATTACCAATGCCATCCCTCTTTCCATTATTCATGTTTTTACTTATCTCATCGCCCCATCCATATATGTATAGAACAACCATGGGGACGTCACACAACCTTGTCGCACGCCCACACCAATCGTGAACCATTCACTCAGATGCCCATTTACCCTTACACATGCTTCACTACCATGATAGAAACTCTTGACAGCACTTAGCAGCTTACCATCCACACCGTACGTGCGCAAATCTTTCCACAATCCTTCTCTGTTCACTTTGTTGTATGCTTTTTCAATCCATGAATGCCATAAACACCTTATAGTCCTTCTCACAAGCCTTCTTCACTATCTGTCACACTGCAAATATTTGATCCACACATCCTCTGCCACTCCTAAAGCCACCCTGTTCATCACTCACTAGGACTTATATCTCTCTTACTTTCTCTATAATAATTCTTCTGTATACCCTCCCTACCACACTCAATAAACTTATGCCACAATAATTCTTGCACTCATTTCGCTCACCTTTATTTTTGTACAGAGGTACAGTCACTGCTTTTTTTCCACTCTGCTGGCACAGTTTTACTCATCCATGCCTTCTTACATACCTCCAACAAGCACTTCATTCCACTCTTTCCACAGCACTTAACCATCTCTGCATATACCTCATCAACCACAGCTATTTTCCTATTTTTCAGCTGCTTCACAGCGCTCTTCACCTGTGCGACTGTCATGTTTCCTGGCATTGCATTCCTTCTCTGCACACCCCCAAGTCCAATCATATTTACAGTGGCTTAGATCTCTCTATTCAAAATATTCTTTCCAAAATATTCTTTCCATCTGGTCCATACTTCATCCCCATCGGTTAATAATCGTCCACCTAGATCCTTCACGCCTTCACATTTTTTCCACTTTCACTTCTGTTTTAATTTTCCATCTTGACAACCAATTTTTGTATGTGGTTTGTAGTTATGGCCAGTATGGTATTTCCTAAGGATTGTAATAGTGCAGTGTAGTTGAAATTGGGCCACAGCTAAAGAAACATATGCATTTTGTGGCTGTTTTTGGTTTTATTGCTCAAATCTAAGAGCTGTACCAGTATTATTAAAATTGAGAATATTAAGTTGTGGATTACCCCTCAGGTTTGATGATAAGATCTGAAGACAGTGATGATAAAACATGTCTGACGTTTTGTATTATTGCTGACTACACTGAAATATGGGATGCAAAGTGATGTCATCAAACAGCCACAGGTGTTCTGTTAATAGCTATAAAATTTATGGACTTTCTACTTCTGGAACCTTTGTGCACACAGTTTTGATAATATGGTTGTAAGTCATATGTTGATATATATTGGCTTCAACAGGTACAGCAGCTATTCAGTGTGTATCGGGATGAGACCCTCACCGTGACCAACCCAGGTGTGGAGGAACGACGACTGTTCTTCAGACCACTGTTCTATGCCACCATGCTTTCCAGGCCTAAGGTGCAGTACTCATGTCATTATAATCCCTCATCATTGCAGTCATACAGGTTTCTTATCTTTAATACTCTTAAAACCCATTACTGTAGTTTTAGTTTTATAACCACTCCCAGTTGCAGATCATTGCTCACATTTAATATGCCCTCCTGTTTGGTAAGTTCCAAAGTTATATAACTGCTGATTCTGGCATTTTTGCTCGTATTGATATTTATTTCATCCATCCATCATCCAATCCCACATTGCCCCATGAGGAGTTACTATCCAAGTATATTTGATATGGAAACTGTAATAATTTGCATTGTTCCAGGATTTCAGTCTCACCAGCTTTCTCACATATGCAGATGTTGTTTACTGGTAATGTTACTTTGTCTAATGAATGTATTCTCTTTTTATACAATTTTATAGAATTGGGTGAATAATATAGTATAGCAAATCCTCATTATGAGCCTTTTTTATTTGTTTATTTCATTTTATTTTATTTTATTTTTAGTGGTCCTATTAGCCAGTAAATCCTCAGTAAATTACAGAAAACTTTCAAATTCATCATCATCATCCGGACCTCCTTTCCCATCCCAGGGCGGGGTGAGGAGTAGCAGTGTCCAGACAGCCCAAATTTGCCCAATCCAGTGGGCCACACTTCCATTCACTCATCATTCAAGCCCCTGGAATCCTGGCTGTATCGGACACGCCAAAAACCTCCACCACATTTTGTAGCTTCACATAAATGTATCCAATAGAGTCAGTCCAGACGCTGCCACGTTAAAAAGGGGTGCCAAATCTCTGATCATGCGCTTCTCCTTACAACATTCATCCAGCCAGCTCGATGTCTTGTCAGTTCCCTAGTCTCACCGACTTCTAAATCTCTCTTCCCCACCCACTCATCCACCATATCTCTTCTTCACCTTCTTCTTGGCCTACCTCACCTCCAGCCTTCTTCAAATTCGCTCAGATATACAGTAAGACCTCACTATAATGGACTAATTGGGGCTCACACCATTCCGAAAAATGCGAAATTCCAATAAAAGCGACATCCGGACTTACCCCTGCTAATCTGGACTTTTTCCGATATATCAGACATTAGTCCTGATTGCATGAACAGTTTTTAAACTGTTTTGACTGCCACTGTGGTACTGTATTGTGTTATAACTTCACTACTTTAATCAAATGGTATAATATATATAATAATACTGTACTGTACACTGATAAATATGTCTTTTATTTTCCTTTTTGTGGTGAACATAGCTGAAGTGGTCTGGCAGTCCAGACTGCTTCTGGCTTTATTGGACTTTTTTTTTATATATAGGAATTTAGTCCGGTAGCACCTCGAGTCTGATAAAAGCGGAGTCCGGTCTATTGAAGTCCATTATATCAACGTTTTACTGTACCTTTTTCACCACTCTGTTGTTATCCATCCTCTCAACATGACCATACCATCTCAGTACACTCTCTTCAATTCTGGTGTCCACCGACTTCCTCGATCCACATATTTCACGAATCACATTATTTCGTATCCTATCCGCACTCTGTACTCCACGTACATTCCTCAGCAGTCCCATCTCCACTGCTGTCACTTTTGACTTTTCATTTTCATGCTACACCATAGTCTCACATCCATATGTTAAGTTGGCACTAAGACTCCATCATGTGAACCTTGTGCAGCTGCAACACTCAAGCCTTTGTTTCTTATCAAGGCCTTCATTGCACCAGCAACTTTTCTTCCTTGTGTCACACTATTTTCAACTTCTTTTGCACATTTTCCTCTCTTTTCTATCACTGTACCCAGGTATTTGAACTCTCTCACCAATTCCAGTCTCTCTCCATTCACTGTAACATTTCACTGGGAGTCACCTTCTCTCTCAGTAACCATCACTTTACTCTTTTCTACATTTACTCTCAGGGAATGATGCCCACAGACATCAGCAAAACTCTGCACGAGCCTACCAAGTTCTTGTTCGATATTTGCAACCAGTACTGCATCATCAGCATACAACAAATTTGAGATATTCCATCCATCACCACTGATTACCAACACCATCCCTCTCTCCATTACTTGTGTTTTTACTTCTCTCATCACCCTATCCATATATATATCGAACAACCATGGGGATATCACACAACCTTGTTGCATGCCCACACCGATCGTGAACCATTCACTTAGATGCCCATTAACCCTCACACATGCTTCACTACCATCATAAAAACTCTTGACGACACCTAGCAGCATACCATCCACACTGCACATGCGCAAAACTTTCCTCAATCCTTCTCTGTTCACTTTGTCGTATGCTTTTTCAATATCCATGAATGCCATAAACGCCTTATGGTCCTTCTCACAAGCCTTCTCTGCTGTCCTCTGCCACTCCTAAAGCCACCCTGTACATCACTCACTAAGACTTCTGATATCTCTCTTACTTTCTCTATGATAAGTCATAGATATATCTTTCCTGCCACACTCAATAAACTTATGCCGCAATAATTCTTGCACTCACTTCGCTCACCTTTATTTCAAATTACTGTAATAATATATTGCTGCCTCTAAGGTCGTTATGCCTAATTATGTAGTATATTGCTTTTTGTAAAACCCCATCAATCTAGTGACATTTTGTTTTTTTCTTCCTTTCTCCAGGCAGTTTTGTATGGCTTTAGGGAGACTGAGCGGGAGTTCTGAGATGTAACTTTCATTAAACCCTTCACTGCAAAACATATCCCCTAAGTTGAATGAAATAATTAGGTAGTAGCAAAAATTAACTCAAATACTTCATTGAATTGGTGTTAAGTAAATGTTCCTATAGCTCTTTCACTTTAACTTGGCACAGATTTTCATCCTTTTGCAGCTTATTTCATGTAGCTTAATCACAGAAAGACAATACAAAGCTCTACAAACTTTCCATAGCACTTCTGTTTGATTATCATCATATTCTAGTGTTTACCTACTGTATTATGAACTCAGCAACATGATCTGACTGATGGCATTTTTAGGCCAAGTTAAAGGCAGAACTTCCAGCAAACACTGATTTTGCAGGCTCGACATAACAAACGGGTACTGGAGGAACTCCCTGTGGTAGAACAGCCAGAATCATGCAGCCTCAATTCTAAGGAGATACGGCGGCTGGAGGAGTTAGAGGAGGCCACTTTAAGGGAGCTGCGGATATTCTTGCGTGAGATCTGTGCCAAGCTAGCCAGAAACCGAACGTAAGTCCGACCATTGCTTTGTGACCAGGGCACCTATGAATTTTATTTGGGCTAATGCCAGATCCATCCTTCCATCCATCCATCCATTATCCAATCCTGTGTTGCCCCATGTGGAATGTAGGAGCCCAGGACTAAGCAAGTTGGCCCTACCATTCAAGGTGAGAGTGACCGGCCTCACTCATCCCTAAGTGTCATTACATGAGTAATAAACCCCTACCATCCCTTGGATATAAACCTGCACAGGCTCAGTCCAATTGGAGTGCCTTAATCACCCACTAAACCACCAGTTGCCTTAACCACCAGGTACCATAATGTTGGTAATTAGAGTCTCTATGAATTCTAGTTCACGGTCTAGCCCGCCAGGTGTCCATAGTGTCGTTCTAGAAAATGGGGACAAGGGACTGTAAAGAGTAATCAGTTACGGATTTTTTTTTTTTTTTTTTTTTTAAGCTTAAACTATACTTGAAAGTACTTTTCATTATTCAACTTATATATAAAGATGCAGTATCTAATATTAATAAAAGAATGTTATCCTTGTGCGAATACTGCAAAATTTGTAAGGAAATTTAACAACTACTAACAATTTAGGGCCTTATCACATGTTCCAGAACAGCCAGTGGTTACTAAAGTGATTTATTATATACCCAGAAACTATGGTAAGATTGTAAATGGTAATATAAACGCATATCACTGTCTGTGACTATTGATATAAATTGGCCAAGATATGAAATGAAGAATCTCTGGCATCTTCATGCAGATGCCTGCCACGCTGCCAGGCGCATGATCATCATTCTAGGGCTAAGTCGCAGATGAAATCTAAACGGAATGTAGGATGGAAGGCTACGGTATTCCATGCAATATGCTCAAGACATTTTACTGACTGGATAGAAAATGGGTTATCATCCCAATTTGTTCATAAATGGGGATCTGGGAATACCAGTAATTTCCCATGAACACAAGCAGTCCATCTTGATTCACCTACACTCTTGCCATCAGTTGGCTCAACTTGATCCAGTATATCAGGATGTTCAAGAGTTTCTCACTATCTGTATTAGTTTTGCTTTACTATATCCTGAGTGAGGCACTGATCCTTGTCTTAAGTATTGCTTAAGATGTGCAACAGTCCATTTTTCAAACGAATTTGGCTCCATACTGCACGTGGTGAATCATGCAACTGGTGTCGTGTACACGGAGTGACATACCGGAAGCTACCGTTCCCTTCTCTTTAGCCTAAATTAACCTAACCTAACCAAACCTAAACTAACCTTACCTAACCTTACCTTAGATCAACCTAACCTAAATTAACTTCACTAACCTTAATTAACGAAATGACAGATTTCACAATCTGCCTGTAACATACATATCTATATATATCTATATATCGACCTGTAATTATCTATACTGTAGGTCAGTAAGACATCCAACCATCTTCCTGACACATGTAGTTCATAAAATATTGTTGATAAATGGCATAATACTTGAGATAACATGCGGATACTTTACGCATAACAGCTAAAGGGCACTCTGCACATGCGCACTGAGCGGAATGGTAACTTCCAGCATGTCTCTCCATGCAGACGACATCTGGGGTCGGTCAGCTGGGATGGCTTTGTTATTGTTCAAAGCCAGAAAACATATTACGGTATAAGTGTGAGATACTACATACGGTGTTACTATGATTGGGAAATGACTACCATGTAATGGAATGTACTGCAGCTAAATACTTGGGTGAATTCACTGAATGCTGCTGCTGGATTTAAAGAAAAATGAATGATGCATGTACCAAATATATCCCAAGACGAACGCACTCAGCAACGAACACAAGGACAAAGAAGCACTTGCAGTTATCGTACAATACTGCACATACAGTAATCCCATCACTATCCGATGTAATAGAGCCAAAGGCATGTCCAGAAAGTGGTCCTGTCCGGAAAGTGGGCACCTGCCTGCTGGACTGGTACTTAAGGACCCTAACCCAGCCTAACTTTGAAAGCCACCTAAATAACTCCCTGCCGGACATGCATAGCACCTGTTTAAACCTATTTAAGACCCTGTTCACACCAGTGATGGACATAAAACATGAAATAAATGAAAAGGAATCAAAGAATAAGAAATTACAAGTGACTGTAACTCAACCAGGGTACTTACAGCACGTCTGTGGCCACCTTCTTAAGGCTTTGGCAGTGGTGAAAATGCTCTTGAAGCGCGTACAGTAATCCATTGTTGTGCTGCACTTACAGTAATTTTTTGCACTGTAAGTTATAATTGTTTAACACTGCACGTTGTTAATTGCACCACGCCAGTTTCAACCACCAGTTTGCACTCCACAGTTAATCCTTTGCACTCTGAATTCTAATTTCTTAACACAGCACAACACTGTAAATTCCCGTGTGGTCTACTGGCGAGGTATTGCAGTTTATTCGCAAAAAAACGAGCACGTGTGGCATCCACTGCGATAAGCATCCACTCGTGATCGAAGTTAAGTAGTAACTGTTGGAGTGTTGGTGACGGGGAAACAGAGTTGCCAGATCGCAACAGCCACATTACCAAACTCCTCCATTTGCATTACCTAATTTAACTTTTCGTTACCAAATTCGTAAAGGTAGCATTTATTCTTCATTAATTACATATACAAATGCAAATACATGTACTCACTCTCCTTATAATTAACAGCATGTTGATTATTTTCACACTGTGTAGGCTAGCAAATTAATCAGAGAGAGCAGACAATGCACAATCTCCATCCTGTGTCCTCATACATGTGAAAAATCCATTTGGTAATGCGTTATTCTGATTCATTACCTAACGAAATTTTAATTACCATATTGGCCCACATTTGGTAATGAAAAATACCAAATGGCAACCCTGAGAGGGGAGGGGGGAGGAAGGAAGGGGTGAAGGGGCCGTGGTGTAAACAGCTGTTCGGCGCTGTGCGGCAATTTCAAATTACGGGAGGGAAAAATTTCGGATTGGGGGGGGGGGGGGGCATGAAGGTCCAGGTCCACAATGTCCAGTAAGTGGGGTGTCCGGAAAGTGGGCTTCCAGATAGTATAGGGATTACTGTATATTACATGTCATACAGAAAATAAATGAGAAAAATACGTTCGTCAGAAATATGTTGAAATATATACATATACAGTATATGGATATTTCGTGTTGTCCACATTTTCAATTTTTTGTCCGGAAGCTACACTATGGACACCTGGCAGGCTAGGCCATGAACTAGAATTCGTGAAGACCTCAGTTCAAGAGAAATCCTGGTACTCAAAGGGGTAATGCTAGATAAGTCACTGCTGTGGCCCTTTGCTTTCATACACATGAGCTTGATGCTGTATTGACGTATGATTTATGCTGATGGCATACATAACACAAGGTTAGCTTGAAAGTTGCTATGTTAAGAGCTAGAGAATGGTAAAGCTAATTCAGACTGTCATTGATCATTACAGAAGTCTGGTGTCCTGCATTATCATATTGTACTGATGTTTTGGACTCTCTGTCATGTCACGTATCTTTTTGCACAGTTAGAAGTGAAGTAAAAAGGTATTATTATTTATGTACAGAATCTTTCTGAGCCAAGTGATAGGTTTTGGGAAAGGTGTAGTTTTGTTTGAAGTTTTTTAGGGTTGTAAGGTAGAGCCAGGATTCTGGGGCTTGAATAATTACTGAATGAGTATCTGGCCAATTTCAAAGGTTATACTGTTAGTAATTTTCTTTCCTTAGGTGGGAAAAAGATGTCTGGATGATAATGCTACTGATGCCAAAGTTGGTAATCTTTCTGCTATTCTGCTTGGGCACAGGTTCTACATCTTTACAAAGCCTGTAGATGAGGAAGAGGTGCCTGACTACCGCTCCATCATCAAGGAACCAATGGACTTGGAAACAATGATGACAAAAATTGACCACCACCAGTATGAGTGTGCCCAGGACTTCCTCCGGGATATTGACCTCATTTGCACCAATGCTTTAGAGTACAACCCTGATCGTGACCCTGAAGGTGTGTATACACAGTATTTACTATATGTTGCATTTAGGGTAAGAATTTGTGGTTGTTTGCATACAATTTTTTTTATAAGATGAACTTGGTAATTTGCCACACAAGCATCACTCATGCATAAAACTTCTTCATAAGTAAATAAATTCAGAGTCCAAGCTGAGACCCACACATTACTACAAGTGTAGTGAGAGCTTCAGAATATTGTAATTAACTGGTTGTGGCACTTGGTTTATATTCCATCTAAAAACATAAACTGTTCGTGGGCAATCTCAGTGCAGTATTTGGGATTCATTAACCCCTAGGCTGCGGCGGCCCTAAACATTTCCTATGTCTTTGGTGCTTAAAAAAATTTGTTTTCATCGTGTGTTTTGACTCACTTAAACCTGACCAAACAAGGTAACATTTTAGTCAGACAAAGTTTAAACTCCACACTGATGATTTGCTCACTCATCAAGCCTGAGCATGCAGTAGGTGCAAAAAATGACCGAAAAGTTCACAGTATTTTACGCGGCTCATCCTAAATGTACAACGCAGTCTACCGATTGGCATTTCCAGTATGCTATATGCAGCTGAGGGGTTAAGAAGAAAAACGTATTTTAATCCTATCAGGCTTCTAGGTGGGGCAGATTATGTCAGCGCTAGAGACAGCTGCTCTTGCACTGGCCTGCATCTTCGTGCTGGAAAATTATTCTTTGATCGCTCAGTGTAAATACACTTATCATGATAGAATGTTGGTTTCGGTGTCATTTTAAAGCTGATTGGTTGTACTCTATCATAGTATGTTCTAAAAAGGGAAAACAAATAAAATAATAAGTCAAAATGATGCATTGAAGTTAAGCAAAAACCAAAAATTTTATACCTAGCTATACAAAAATATTTGGCAAAAAAAAAAAAAAAAAAATAATAATAATAATAATAATAAAGTGTGGGGGCGCTCACCTATCCACTCACTCAATGTAGTGCTGCTGTCGGGTGTCTGTCCTTTCCTCACCTCCATCCATTTTTCCTTCCATCGTCTTCGGTCTTCCTTTCCTTCATTCCTTCTTTGTCGTTTTGCCCACGGGTAACTTTACACTCCCTCTTCGATCTTTCTTTCCTTCATTCTTTCCTTTTCCTTCTGCCTGTGGGTGACTCTACATTGAGTGACAAGTCAATTGGTTTCCTGTACACCAGGAAACCATTTACTATGCTGGGTAGTAACCATATAACCAAATTTTGGCACCTGGTGGTTTAGTGGGTAATTATTGTGCTCCAATCGGATTGAGCTGGTGAAGGTTTATATCCAAGGTGTGGTTGGGGTTGATTGCTCATGTAATGCCTCTCAAGGATGAGTGAGGCTGGTCACTCTCATCTTAAATGTCGGGACCAACTTGCCTAACCCCGTGCTCCTACGCACCTCATGGAGCAATGTAGGATTGGATGATGGATGGATGAATAAAGTTATATAAATCTGATTTAAACTGTGCAAAGCTACATTAAACCACCTTTACAGTGATACATAGATTATAGTTATTTCAGCGTTTTATTGCGCGGTAAAGCAAAACAAAAAAGTTGCACAAGTTTTTATGAGTCCTGGCCGCATATTTGCTTCACGATCTTTTTTTGATCAGTCAGTGTAAATACACTTTTTATGATATGATGCTGATTGTGGTGTTATTTTGCAGCTGAATGGCTGTACTTTATCATAATATGTTCAAAAAAGGAAAACAAAGAAAATAAAAAGTCAAAATGACAAGTTGAAGTTTGGCGAAAACCAAAAATTTTATTCCTTGCTGTAGGAAAATCTGTCTGTCTATCTATGTACCTAGGCTGCTTCCCCCAAGGAAAGGGAGGTAGCTGAGACAGGATGACACACTCCCAATTTGCTCATCCACTCGGCACATTCATTCGCATCTTAGCCCCAAAGGGAGAAGGGACAGATCTTCACCGCACCACACCGCACTAGGGTCAATTTCGCAGTGCAGTCAGTGACATCCACAACAGGTCCCGACAGCAGAGCTGGTTTACCCCTGCCACATCATGATGGACCCATCCCTTTACCCGCATCTGACCTGATCAGACCAAATGCAGGAGAATATCCCCTCAGGGCTGTGTCATTTATTCATTCACAATTTCTCTCCAATCATTTCTATCACGTAGAAAAATATTCATCAGAAGAAACCTACTGATGATATATAATCCATCCATCCATCATCCAATCCTGTGTTTCCCCATGAGGAGCATAGGAGCCCAGATCTAGGCAAGTTGGCCCGACATTTAAGATGAGAGTGACTAACCCTGGGGGTAGGGGGGTTTTCAAGAAGGCCCCCAGTATCCCTGCTTGTTGTACGAGGCGACTAAAAGGGTTGGCGGAGGGTTAGTGCCCTCCCCGGAAAACAGCTAACTAAAAAGACAAACAATAAGCCTCGGACAAGGACTGACCAAAAGATGACGACCAAGGACCGGACAATGGACATGGTATGGATCGCATCATGGAATGTGAGGGGTGCAAATGATAAGGTAAAAGAGAGAGAGATTGTCCAGGTGCTTGAGGGTGCGAAAGTGGATGTATGTGGAGTAACTGAAACTAAATGGAGAGGAGAGAATGGGAGTATGGATGGGGTATATGTGCCGGAGTAGGTAAGAATGAGAGGGCAAAAGAAGGAGTGTGTATGGTTGTGAGTAAAAGATGGAAGAAGAACATAAGAGAATATGGATCAGTTGGGTCAAGGATTTTGTGGGTAAGATTGAAAGTTAGAATACAAATGTGGGCGATTGTGTGCGTGTATGTGCCAATGCAAGGTCCTGCGAGCAGAGTGAGAGAAGAGTTCGAGACAAATGTGGAAGTGTGTATGGAAAAGTTTGGTAGAAATGAGAGTGTTTTTGATTGGTGATATGAA
This sequence comes from Coenobita brevimanus, assembly GCF_032717465.1. Lineage (NCBI taxonomy): Eukaryota > Metazoa > Arthropoda > Malacostraca > Decapoda > Coenobitidae > Coenobita > Coenobita brevimanus. The sequence continues at coordinate 4,742,492 of NC_137053.1, read as the reverse complement.
TGGTAAAGTAGGGAATGTGAAGGTGGATGAAATAGTTGGTGAGTGGGGTGTGCCTGCTGAGATAGATGAGAATGGCTGTGCGTTAGTGGACATTTTTGCCGGGAGGGGTTTGGTGATAGCCAATACCCTCTTCAGGCACAAAATGATCCACAGGTATACATGGCGAGTGATGAGAAGGGTGGGTGGTGACCTGAATGAAAGGAAGGCAGTAATTGATTATGTGTGTGTGGATGAAAGGATGCGAAGATGTGTAATGGATGCAAGAGCATATAGAGGTTGGGGGAGTGGACTTTCTGACCACTACTTGGTGGTGGCCAGAATCAAGATCCAAATAAGATAGAGAAATTGAAGAAGGGAAGGGCGGGAAGTAGGAGTAGATCCAAGGAGAATGGAAAGGTTACAAGAGGATGAGAAAAAGGCAGAATATAAGAGAGAAGTGGAGGAATGATTGGGTAAATATGAATTGGAGCAGATGGGGGATGTGGAAGGTGTGTGCAGGATATTCACAGAAGAAATATGTGCAGCATGTGATGTGGTGTGTGGGGTGAAGAGAAGACAAAAGGGGGTGCAAGGAACAGCATGGTGGAATGAAGAGGTGAGACAGGCTGTGGCACAAAAGAAGAAAGCATACAATGAATGGATGAGAAATAGGGGCGTGGAGGAAATTGAGAGACAGAAGAGAGAGTTATATGTAGAAAGGAAGAGAGAGGTGAAAAGATTAGTAAGAGAGAGTAAGAAGAGAGTGGATGAGGAATTTGGAAGGAATTTGAGTGTAAAATGGAGGGACTGTAAGAAAATGTTCTGGAAAGAGGTGAAGAGAGTAAGACAGGGTGGCAGTGAAGTTAGCAGGGGAGTGAAAGATAAAAATGGTAGATTACTAGTTGAGAAGGGAGAAAAAGTGAGCAGATGGAGAGAACACTTTAAGGAATTGTGGAACATAGAGATTGGAAGTAATGCAAGTATAAGTGGCTGGGAGGAGGAGGGAGGTGAGAAGACAGGAAGAAATCAGTAGGATAGAAGTTGTGGAAGCAATGAAGAAGACAAATTTGGGAAAGCCCCAGGAATTGATGGAGTGTGTGGTGAAATGCTGAAACATGGGGGACAGGTAGAATGGATGTGGAAGATGTGCAGATTGGCCTGGGTGGAAGGTAGTCCCGGAGGATTGGAAGTCAGGTATAATTATTCCCTTGTACAAAGGGAAAGGGGAAAAAGAAGTGTGTGGTAATTATAGGGGCATTTGTCTTCGTTGTGTAATAGGAAAAGTGTATGGTAGGATACTTATTGACAGAGTTAGAGAAAGAACAGAGGAATTAGTTGGAGAAGAACAGGGAGGCTTTAGGAAGGGAAGAGGTTATGTAGATCAGATATTCATTCTTAGATCTTTAGTGGAAAAGTTTCTAGAGAAGGGAAAGAAGTTGTATGCGGCTTTCATGGATTTGGAGAAAGCATATGACAGGGTGGATAGACAAGGATTGTGGAAAGTATTAAGAATATATGGAGTAGATGGGAAGTTGCTGAATGCTGTGAAGAGTATGTATGATGGTGCTAAGGCTGCAATGCATGTGAATGGTGAATAGAGTGAATTTTTCTCTTTGAAGGTTGGGTTGAAACAGGGATGTGTCATGTTTCCATGGTTGTTCAATCTGTACATGGATGGGGTAATAAAAGAAGTACAAAGTAGGGCAGTAGATGTTGGAGTGGCCCTGGTAAGAGAGGATAGTGTTTGGAAACTTCATGTACTGTTGTTTGCAGATGATACTGTGTTGTTGAGTGAAGATGAAGGGGATCTGCAAGGCTTGGTGACGAGTTTGGGAGAGTGTGTAAGAAACAGAATCTAAAGGTGAATGTAGGGAAGGGTAAAGTGATGGTCTTTGAGAGAGGTGAAGTCAATGAATGTACAGTGAGGTTGGATGATGAGGAAATGGAAAATTTGAGTACGTTTAAGTACTTGGGTAGTGTGATGAGTAAGAATGGAAGTTTGGAGGGTGAAGTGCTTGAGAGGGTGCAGCAGGGAAGAAAGGTTGCTGGTTCCTTGAAAGCAGTGATAAGAAACAGGGAAGTGAGCATGGAAGTGAAAAAGTTACTACATGAGAGTATTGTGATACCAACTCTTAACATATGGAAGTGATGCTTGGACGTTGTTGGAAGGACGCAAGTCAAGATGAGAGCAGTGGAAATGAGTTATTTAAGAGGAGCCTGTGGAGTCACATGGAGAGACAGGCTGCCAAATGAGGATATAAAGGAGCATTGTGGTGTGGATGTGATTGGAAGCGTTAGGAGGAACACACTGAGGTGGTTTGGCCATGTGGAGAGGATGGAGGGTGAGAGACTGATGAGGAGAGTGTATGTGAGTGAGGTGGAGGGGGGAGAGGGAGGGGGAGACCGAGGATGAGATGGAGGGATTGGGTGGAGAGGTATATGAGAGAGGGGGGTTCAAGTTGGGAGCAAGGCAGTGAAATGGCGGGGGACAGGGCGACGTGGAGGCGATTTGTTTGTGGCCACCCAGTACGGGATTGAGGTATCTGGCAATAGATAGATAGATAGGTAGTGACTAGCCTCACTCGTCCCTTTGTAGCATTACTTAGGAATAAACCCCAACCACCCCTTGGATATAATACTACACGGACTTAATCTGACTGGAGCACTTTAATTACCCACTAAACTACCTGGCACCATAATTTGGTTATATGGTTACCACCCAGAGTAGTGAATGGTTTCGTGGTGTACAAGAAACCATTTGACTTGTCATTGATTGTAGAGTCACCCATATGCAGAAGGAAGAGAAAAAATGAAGGAAAGATAAACAGAAGAGGGTGTGTAAAGTCATCCTTAGGCAGAAGGAAGAGGAAGGGAGAGAGGAAAGGGCAGACACCTAAAGCAGCACTACATCGAGTGAGTGGATGGTGAGCGCCCCCACCTGCCACAAAGAAGATATATAAACCTGGTTTCATCCAGCCAGCCAGCCATCATCGAATCCTAGGTCGTCCCATGAGGAGCATAGGAACCCTGGGCAAGGCAAGTTGGTTCTGGCATGTAAGATGAGAGTGACCAACCTCACTCATCCGTGAGTGGCATTACAGGAGCATTGAGCCCCAACCACCCCTTGGATATATACCTACACAGGCTCAATCCAATTAGGGCACCTTATTTACCCACTGAACCACCAGGCACCATAATGTGGTTACATGATTACCACCCAGCGTAGTAAATGGTTTCCGGGTGTACAGGAAACCATTTGGCTTGCCACTCAGTGTAGAGTCACCCATAGGCAGAAGGACGAGGACAAGGAAAGAACGAAGGAAAGACAGAAGAGGGAGTGTAAAGTCACCTGTAGGCAAAAGAAAGAGGAAAGAAAGACGGAAGAGGAAGGATAGAAGAGAGGAAAGGGCAGACACCCAAAGCAGTACTACATCAAGTAAGTGGATGATGGGCGCCCCACCTACCACTGAACCTGGTTTAACCCCTAAACCGCGTGGTTGTTTTGGCTCGACTTGCGTGTCCCGCGGGGGTATTCGCACTCTGACATACTTTGTAAAAATATCTGCCAAAAGTCAATTATTAGTCCTAGAATGTTATTATTACATATGCATATGGCACATACCTTTAGCTTTCTCCTGGGATGTTTGTTGAGCCTTCATCGAGTACCATAGGACTTTTGGAGACTTCTGAAGTTGGGTAACGAAGTCTCCACTTTACACTTCCTGACACCCCGTAATATGATTACCACAGCCTGATATTATCACTAGAAACACTATTCTATGATTTTCAAATAGTTTGGAATCCATACTAAAAAAAAAAAAAAAAAAAAAAAAAAAAAAAAAAAAAAACCTGTGAAAGCAATGAAAATTATGAGCGCTTATGACCTTCCCACTTGCCTCGTTCACCACTGGTATTCTGTCATTTATTATTCATAAAAACACTCACACTTTATATTTCTGTTACTATATAACACATATATATCTGCAGTCTTTATCCATAAGTTTCCTTCAGTAACAGTAGTTTATTGTCACTGTAGACATTCAATTTCTCTTTCAGTAAATTACGTAATATTCACTTTCTCGTCTTGTATACGAGCGTTGAGAGCGAATCTGTCGCTTTCACATCCACTTTCCTAACTCATAGTATTCATACATGCTAGAGTGAAACTTTCACTTTCATTACTCCTAGTATATATACTCGTATTCTTATATTACTACTCATTTACATTTCTATTTACATTCTCTGTTTTATTTACATTATTTACATTTCTATTTTATTTACACTGTGTTATGCACTGTCACTTGCAGTAACTTATAAAACTATTTTCCACTTCACTTATATATAGTAAACCCTCATTATACGATGGGGTTCCGTTCCTGAAAACCCCATCGTAAAGCAATCCATCGTATAGCAATTCCATTACAACATGGAGTCAATGGGGATACGTTCCCAGACGTGCCTAAACTCTTACATACACACACCTTAGCACTCACATACATGAAATATCCTTATGTTTAAACATTTAAAGTAACACATTAATAGTGAATAAAGAGAAAAAAAACATGAAAACTACAGTATACAGTAAATCTTACCTTTACTGAAGCAAGCAATGGTTGTTTATGTGGTTCCTAGACAATTCGCCATGAAGTCGACAATTCGCCGTCATAATATGGACGTTCCCCGTCAGGACAATTCCCCATCATTCTATAAATATACTTATTACTGATTAACTGATACTTTAATAACTAATTCTCAGGGGGATCTATCAAAGTCTGTTTTCATTCAATAGCATTGGCTTTGGATATCATTTGTAAGTTGCACTTTTAGACAGTACTGTATTTAACTTGTTTCTACCTTGCTGTAGTTGACTTTGAATTATGTTCTAGCATCACCCACAGCTGTTTTCATTAATTTCCATTGGTACTACAACATTCTGGGTATATTTTAAAACGACTTTGAAGAGGTATAAGTACAGTACTAAAAAACTAGTGTACTTCCTAAATAAACTAATATGAAAATAAACGACGGGGAATCATCCTGACGACAAAAAGTCCCGATGGCGAATTGTCTTGTTATTGTTGTGATGGCGAATTGACTTGATGGCGAATTATCCCGAAACATTTATGTAGACGTAATATGAAGATTATTTGTATAATTCCAAAGTATGTCGATCGTTCACTTAAGGTAATTAGGCATTTATATAAATGCCAATGTCTTGTATGTAGCCTTATGCTAAGATGAAGGATTGATCATAAATCAGCTGATTCACGTTTCAATATATTATCATTTTTCATTTAATGCCCATGATTTGATGCCATATTTTACATTTACTATATAAACAATAAACCACCATCACTTTAATAACTTACATAATTAAAAAACTAGTGTACTTGCTAAATAAACTGATACATAAATAAATGATGGGGAATCGTCCTGACGGCGAATTGTCCCGACTGGGCCTCACAGTCACATCCCTCACTCATCAATGTCAGAACTTCCTGGCTGGTCATGGCTGGCTGGCTGGCTGGGCAGGGCTAGCTAATGAGGCTGGACCAGTGGACAAGTGTGTGGGGTCCAATGCCGAGAGTGTGAGGACGTTTTTGTTGCGTTTGCACATTCGCTGTTCACTGAGTCGCGGATGATCCATCGTTGTAACAAATCGTTCCCATTGTATAGTGGGCATAGGGTACTAAAATTTTGACATTGTATGAGCGAAATATCGTATAAAGAGGCATCGTATAATGCGGGCTTACTGTATACATTAATTGCTTGCATTTACTGTTTACACGTTATTTACATTTCCACTTAAACTGTTTTACTCACCAGAAAAATTGTAGTTACTGTCCATCATTTTCATTGATAAATTAGCCAGTTCACGTTCCACAGCAGTCACTTAGCCCTTTACCCCTTTCCACACGAGGTTTAGTAGGGGTAGAGGTCACAGGGCCCTTTGCATGCGGCTAAAAAGCGGCAGAATTGGACAGGCGCAAATCTGACGCGGTTTCACCTTGAAAGACAACAGTAAACTGAATGCTGTGGTGGACTAGGGGGAGTGCAACTCTGCCAATGTCAACATGGTGACAGCTGCAAATATATACGCTATGAAATGATTGGCAGGAAGTCTAGACAATACATAATAAATTAGGTAGTTCCAGGTGAATGTAAATATCACTTAGGCTTCTCCTTTCCTTTCTTATATATATTTTTATTATGAGACTAGATTATACGGCATATTTCAAGGGGAAATAAACAGGGAAAATTGGCGAATGAGTGCATTTGAGGTGTTGTCAGGTGATAATTAGCCAATTCCAGGTGTATGGCACTATCACTTACCTTGTTTTTTTTTTTGTATACAGTATATTATTTAGTATAAGAATAGGGCACACGGCTTATTTCAATGGATGAAATCAGTGGAACATTCCGGGGAAGATTTACTTAGCGCAGCATGGCTGGCCATCCGAGAGGAGAGGGTAATGGAGGGGAGGTAGGGAGGGGAGTCAAGAATGGGGAGAAATGGGTAAATTGTCAACAAAGGATGGGAGTACAGATGAGATTAGTAGTGCTGAATAGTGTTGGACATTGGCAGTATTGATAGATGATACAAATCACCACTTGAAAGCCCGGGCGAATTCAAAATAACACAGAATCACAAAAGTGACGCCCCGCAGTGTGATCCCTTGCTCCCAAGCGTCATGAAAGTGACGCCCTGCGGTTAACCCTTTAACCGCGGGTGTCATTCTCGAATGTTTGTGAATATTTTGAATACCCCGCGTTTTTTCCGTGGCCAGTTGTTTCAAGGGAGAGTAGCTATTAAGTTCTTTCACTCCAGCCGACCCCCACCTCCCTCCTCCCACTCCCCAGGCCCCCACCTCCCACCCCCCGGGCCCCCCACCCCACCCCTGACCAACACCCATCAGTATCTGTCCAGCTGTGTGAGTGACAACACCGCTGATGTGGCAGTGAAGTGCGGGCAATTACAGTGCCTTTTACCTGCCTCAGTGAACACAGAGTGGGTGTTTATCGTATGTGCAGTGTTCATATATGTTTATAGTATTATTATCAGAATGAGGTTGGCATTTGCTAATGGTGTGTGAGCGAAAAATAGTGATTACAACACCGTTGATGTGGCAGTGAAGTGCGGGCAATTACAGTGCCTTTTACCTGCCTCAGTGAACACAGAGTGGGTGTTTATCGTATGTGCAGTGTTCATATATGTTTATAGTATTATTATCAGAATGAGGTTGGCATTTGCTAATGGTGTGTGAGCGAAAAATAGTGATTACAACACCGCTGATGTGGCAGTGAAGTGCGGGCAATTACAGTGCCTTTTACCTGCCTCAGTGAACACAGAGTGGGTGTTTATCGTATGTGCAGTGTTCATATATGTTTATATTATTATTATCAGAATGAGGTTGGCATTTGGTAATGGTGTGTGGGCGAAAAATAGTGATTTTAGATCGCTCACTTCTAACGGCACTGCCCATCCAGTGATAGTCAACGAAATCATGAAACCTACATCATTGCAAAGCCGAAGGTTAGTACTTTCTAATGGTACCTTATTTTTTGCTCTAGATTTATTCTGTGCAGAGTTATAAAGGTTTAAAGTTTGTTTACATTTTGGCTGGAACCCCCGCGGGAGAGGCCAATCAGGGCAAAACAATGCCCGCGGTTAAAGGGTTAAGGGGTTAAACCATGCAAAACTACAATAAATTATCTTTACAGTGATATATAAAATTTGGTTATTTCTGCATTTTATTGCACAGTAAAGTGAAAGGAAAAAGATGCACAATTTTTTACGAGTCTTGGCGGCATATTCACTTCGCAATCTTTTTCTTTGATTGGTCAAAGTAAGTACGCTTTGTATGATAGGATGCTGGTTATGGTGTTATTTTGAAGGTGAATATTTATACTTTATCATAGTATTTTCAAGAAAGGAAAACAAAGAAAATAAAAAGTGCAAATGATGAGTTGAAGGTAGGCAAAAGCCAAAAATTTTATACCTTGCCATAGAAAATATTCAGCTAGAAAAATATATATATATATAAATCTGGTTCAAACCATGCAGAACTACAAAACTACTGCTTGCCATGCACAGAGCAAGCATTCCGTGACATCATGTCCAAGCCTCTTTGCACGTGTAAATGCGATTTATGGTGAATATTTTACAAAATTACCTTAACCCATAGTGGTAGATGGTGGCGGCCATCATCCACTCACTTGATGTAGTGCTGCCTACTTCTTCCTTAGCCCTTATCATTCTTTTTCTGTGCCTGCCCCCCTCTCTTCCTATTTCTCCCATCTTTCCTGTCACTTCTTATTGCTTTTCTTTCCTTTACAGGTGGCTTTACATTGAGTGACAAACCAAATGGTTTCCTGTAAGCTAAGAAACCATTTACAACTCTGGGTGGTAACCATATGACCAAACCATACGTGCTCCCTATGTGTCAGCAAGTGGGTTGGCAGACGGTTAGTGCCCCTCCCCGTAAAACAAATAACTCAAAGTCAAATGGCCACCCCTTACTGAATTATGGCGTCTGGCAATAGATAGATAGATTGATAGATCTTAACCCATGGCTTGTGAGCCACAGTTTAGGCTGGGTAGCGTCGCATTGTGAGCCACAGCTCAGGCTGGGTAGCGTCGCATTGTGAGCCACAGCTCAGGCTGGGTAGCGTCGCATTGTGAGCCACAGCTCAGGCTGGGTAGCGTCGTGTTGCGAATCACAGCTCAGGCTGTGCCAACCTTCCAGTGGCTGTGCATCACTGCTAATTACTCTGCCCCTACACAAACTAACGCATGGCGCTATGCAAAGACGGAGGGAGAGAGTTTTTTTTCTTTTTTTAACCAGGTGATGCCTTGGATGTTTATCTTCAAGTTTATGATAAAAAATATGTAAATATATATATATATATATATATATATATAAAATGATTTTTCCTTACACCCCTACGGAAACTTATGCATGGTGTTACACAAGGACAGAGGGAGAGAGATTTTTTTTTTTTTTTTCCCCACCAGATGATTTCCTGGATGTTTATCTTCAAGTTTATAATAAACTTTTTTTTTTTTTTTCCACACCAGGGGGGGGAATAGAAAAAGGTTATTGCACAATCCGCGGGTTAAAATAATGCATAAACGAGTCATCGGAATCCCTGAAGTTGGATTTGAAATGGCTTTAAAATGCGTCATCAGAATCTCAAAGGGTTAATTTGATTTTCTTTTCTTTTATTTGATGCATAGTACCGGTATGCTTTTTGGTTATTTTGAGGTGTATTGATTTTAAGTATTAATGCACAGCAAGGTGTAGGAGAGTGCCATATGTTTGCATGAATATTGTAATTGTAATTATAGTGTAATTATTATGATTATTTCTTTATATGCTGGTGTATAAGGCCAACCTGTTTATAAGACGACTTCCAATATTTCCATACAAAATGTGGGTTTAGAGGTATACGAGCCCCAACTCTTTAGACACTGGCAGCTTGCTGCCCCAGTAACTCCAGTCCTTTATCACTCTTCCTACTGACCAGTGAAGTGATACTATTAACACATTGCAAAGTAACACAGCTTTTGGTTAGGTTTTACTTTAAACCAGCTTCTTCTGCCGGTTTCACAGGCTGTCTAGGCTGCATGTGCCACCTCCGTTATCAAAATTGGGTTATAATTTAATATTTGAGTATAAACTCATACTGTTACTGTGAATTTTATGAAATAGGTTAAAGGAAAGTTACATTTTATTTAAGTCATCACATCAGTTGTCAGTGATTAAAAACCTTCAAAATCAGTATCATCCACAACTGACATCATCAGTTCATAAACTTCATCCTGAGCTAAAGCTTGCAGTTCTTCATCACAAGGATCAAACTCTGCATTCAAAGGTGTAACTTTGGCAATGGCTTCCTCTTCCTTGTTCACCCACAATATGTAATTTTCTGTGCCATCCACTGAATTGGATATTCCACATTTCTTGAAAGAGTTGATGACTGTTTCCACAGAAATATCATTCCATGCCTTGATAATAAAATCACAGCTCATCCAGACCTGAAGCACGCATACTCCCACCACTTGTATATGACTTTTTGTTCTATTGCTCACAGATGCAGTCTTTGAATGGTTTATTCAGACAGACATCAAGTGGTTGTAGGACTAAAGTTAATCCATCAGGAATAACGGCAATGTCACAGTTGTTTATCGCTGTTGGTAATGAGCCCTGCATCAGATCTAGCAACCCTGCTCTCGGTGGTAATTTGTAAACAACCCAGCCAGTCGCTACCGAGGCACGATGGTGTTCATGGCGTGGGCTCAACAGGTTACTCATCTTTCTTATGTCCTCATGGCTGTATTCATGGAGATATATATATATATATATATATATATATATTTTTTTTACAAAAGTTTGCCTTCATATAGAAAACAAGTTGTGTTTGATGATGATGATAGTAATTTAAACAGGTTTTGACCTATATGTACTATATTCAGGGAAACAAGGGTGAAGGTGTGTTTGGTGATATCATGCCTATGGATCCCATACCCACAGGATGTAGGGGTTAGGATTTTATACCCAGTGTTTAGGATGACCCCCAGTTTTGGGCCTTTTTTTATGAGGTTCAAAAGTCGCCCTATACACCGGCAAGTAAGGTATTTTTATTATTAGATGATGATTTAATTAATCATTTAATTATTTTTATTATTAATACAGAACCTAGTGAATTTTTTTTTTTTTGCCTATCAGATGGAGCCAGGATTTTGAGGACATGGATGATGAGTGAATAGAAGCGTGGCTGATTGAATCAGGCAAACTATGTCTTTCTGGACATTGCTACTCCTCACCCTGCCCTAGGGTGGGAAAGAAGGTCCAGATGATGATGATGATGGCGGTGATGAATGTAATTGTAATTACAGTTTAATCCATCCATTCATCCATCATCCAATCCTACACTGCCCCATGAGGAGCGTAGGCGCCGGGGCTAGGCAGTTGGTCCCGACATTTAAGATGAGAGTGACCAGCCTCACTCATCCCTGAGTGACATTACATGAACAATCAACCCCAACCATCCCTTGGATATAAACCTTCACTGGCTCAATCCAATTGGAGCGCAATAATTACCCGCTAAACCACCAGGTGCCAAAATTTGATTATATGGTTACCACCCAGCATAGTAAATGGTTTCCTGGTGTACAGGAAACCATTTGGCTTGTCACTCAGTGTAAAGTCACCCACAGGCAGAAGGAAGAGGAAATAATGAAGGAAAGAGAGACGGAAGAGGGAGTGTAAAGTCACCCGTAGGCAGAAGGACAAGGAAAGAATGAAGGAAAGGAAGACTGAAGAGGATGGAAAGAAAGAAGGATGGAGGAGAGGAAAGAGCAGACACCCGACAGCAGCACTACTCACAGCTAATCCTGTGTGTTCCCATGAGGAGCATAAGAACCTGGGGCTAGGCAAGTTGGCCCTGACATTTAAGATGAGAGTGATCAACCTCACTCATTATTATGATTTTATGAGAAATCTTTGATTTGAATCATCACAATACTGCATTCCACCTAAAGTATGTGCTAGTCTTGACAAGGTACCATTTATGGTAACTGTATAAGCAAGAAATAGATGCTTGATTGTCAAGTGGGTCAAGATTCTCCATAAGGGTACAGCCACACCGAATGCGACGAGCGGGGAGGGATGAGGCGACATGAGAAAACACACTAAATCCTGCGTGAGTGGCCACACTGAATCAGCAGGGAGGTTTGTTGCCCTGCTCATCCTCCACGATGTTCCAAAATGTCACGCACTGCCTAGCGACATCCCCACTCCCAAGGCATTTGCATCCTCGTTCAGTCATGCTGGTACTGCTTGTTGGGGAGGTTGGGTTCTGGTAATTGTCTACTGAACACCTTATTGGAGCTGTGTGGGATCCAAATGATCCACTCCACAAAAATACTGGAGCGTTGAAGAAACACTGGGAAGATATCTCTGATTACCTGCATATAAATGGTAAATTATATCATCATCATCATCATCATCATCATCATCATCATCCGGACCTCCTTTCCCACTCTAAGGCAGGGTGAGGAGTAGCAACGTCCAGACAGCCCAAATTTGCCCAGTCCAATGGGCCATGCTCCTATTCACTCATCACTCAAACCCCTGGAATCCTGGCTTTATCGGATATGCCAAAAACATTCACCACGATCTGTAGCTTCACATAAACGTATCCGATTGAGTCAGTCCAGATGCTGCCACATTAAATAAGGGTGCCAAATCCCTGATCATGCACTTCTCCTCACAACATTCGTCCAGCCAGCTCGATCTCATGTCAGTTCCCTAGCCTCACTGACTTCCAAACCTCTCTTTTTTTCACCACTCTGTTGTTATCCATTCTCGCCTCATGACCATACCATCTCAGTACACTCTCTTTGATTCTTGTGTCCACCGACTCCCTCACTCCACATATTTCACGAATCACATTATTTCGTATCCTATCCACCCTCTTTACTCCACATACATTCCTCAACAGTGAGGCTGTGGTGTGGCATAAAAATGAAAAATCAAGAGTAAGAGCAGTGGAGTAAATTATAATTGAGCATTATTTTATCGTACGATTGCTTAAGTAACATTTGTTCTGCTGTTTTTGTAAAACCTATCAAAGACCATTAATGTCTAAAATTCACACTAGTATTTAGTGCTCTATTCCCTTTGGTACACTGTAGGCTTAAATTTAATAAACAGATAAGTGTATACATCATATGTGTGTGTATATGTATATATGTAATGAACATTGACAATTTTATTATTTTTATCAATACGTAAGTCTGTGAAATAATTCAGAAGATAGTGCATTGTCCAGCGGATATTTCATTATAGGCATGCTTCTGACTATCTGTCGCCCATGAGGTTGCTGCTTCCTATTTGGACACGCTGACGCTCGCCTTGCTGCACATCGTTCAACGCTACCTCCTTGCTTGTCGCGTTCGGTGTGGTTGTAGCCCATGGGTTCAGATGATAGGGGTTGTTGGCATTTATTGATTCCATAATGCCTGTTTTGGTGGCAGCCAGGTGGTCACGCTTAAGTATGGACTGAGTAACCCAGTCCTGGGCCATATACTCATTTCCTCACCATTCAAGGCCCAGGAATCAAGACTTCACCTCACAGACATGAGCATTCACACACGTACATTTTATGTTAGATGATAAGTACGGCAAGAGTATGGTGTAGTGTACAAGGCCCGTGAGGTAGAGCCAGGATTCCAGAGGTTTGAATGGTGAGTGAATATCTGGTCAGTTTCACGAGGCATGCTGTTGACGTTTCTTCTTTCTTACTTTCTCTTTTCTTGCTTTCTGGGTCATACAGCATCTCATTCTTTGGTTAGAAATTTAGCGGTTAGGAGGATACTGATGATGAAGAAGAGTAAAGTTGGTTTTATTTCCCCACAGATAAGATCATTCGTCATCGAGCATGTACACTACGAGACACAGCCTATGCATACATCAAGGCAGAGATGGACACCGACTTTGAGGAAAAGTGCCGGGAGATTAGGGATAACCGGAGGGAACGTTATCATTCGGATAAACCAAAGATCCCAGATTTCATCCGTGCTGTTGATGATATGGTAAGATTATTTAGTTGGGTACCTTGGAGGTACAGTACTCCTCATTACATCAGGGATTTTTTCCAAAATAACACAATTTTATACATATACTGTAGACGACAATATAAACAGGGAGAAACTGATGATTCAGCATGATAGGTAGTTGTGGAAAACTGTACAGGTTTTTTTTCCTTTCGGTGCTGTACTATTGTCTGAGTAGCCAAATGCTGCTTATAGTGAGGACTTCCTCACAGTCCACTACCATAATCTATATGTTATATCATCAGTTTGGGTTACAGGCGGCAAATGTAATATACAGCACCGTTATGCTACTTCTCCATGCATCTCACAGACCACCACCATAATGCTTTGCTACATGTAGCAGTGTATTATTATCGGTAATGGAGACTCTCAAGCACTCCATCCTTAGCTGTTTATTTTGCATATTACACATTTGTATACCCTCGTAATATGTGTTTCTGATACTGACACAATTGCAGCATGAACATTCGTTTCATTTCATTTTGTTTCGTTTATAAAGGCTCTGACATGCGTGTATGCATCAACCTTGGTCACCTCGTGGTGACTGTCCATGCTGCTCGATCTGTGTTAACCTCCCTAGTCAGACCCTTATCCCTGAGGTCACACTCAATGACCTCATCCCAGGTGTTTTTTTATATGTCTTTTGCAACCCTACCCCCACTGTTTGCACATCTCACTTTCTGCACCCAGCTGTTATCCCCCATCCTCTCCTCACACCCAAACCATCTCTACTTCTCCTTATGACAGCACCAATACACTCCAGTCATATCCTTCCTTTAATTCTTCCATTGTAAACCTGGGCCCCCCAGGTCATGCATTCATGGATGCACAGTACATCCACCTGATCATTGTCAGTTTTGTATATTTGAGTCTGGAAGTATCCTCTTCCTTTACTGCTAAAGTCTCACTACCATACAGCATTACACTCATAACACATCCTGCATACAAAGATCCCTTCACATGGGGGGAGAGCCCTCTCAATGTCAGGAGACGCAGCTCTAGCCACAGAGCTAGCTCCAGCCCCACCTCCAGCACGTAATGTATCTCCCAAGTAACAAAACTCTTTCACACACTTGAGACTCACCAGCAAGATCAATCCTTGTGCACCTGATAGTCAACACATGCTCCTTCCGACACACCGCACACATGAAATCAGCATTATCTTGCAGTCTGCCTCTGTTATCGCTACACATCTTAGGCACCTGTTTATCACAAACACTTCACAAGATGGAATTATTCCCCACACCCTTGTTGCAAAATGCACATGACCACTCTCCCTCTTCTTTGACAGTACTGCCCTCAACCCTAGAAATCATCACCTTTGTTTTATCTGCATTTACTCCCAAGCCCTTGTGCCCCATACCTTCTCTCCACTTCCTAAGTCTTTCCTCCATTTCCCTTTCATTCTTTGCAATCAGCTCCAAAGAAAATAAAAATAACACCAAGACTCAATGCCCTGAGGTCACTTGCCCACACAACATTTGGACACAACAAAGAAACCACCACCACAGTATACAAACAATATATACGTTCAGTGATGAATTATGCAAGCCCTGCTTGGGCTTCTAACCTCACTAAAACACACTACAACACTCTACAGACCATACAGAACATGGCCCTAAAAATAATCACTGGCTGCACAGCTACTACACCCACAGACCACCTACATCAAGAAACCAAAGTCCTCAAAGTCAAAGATACTTAGACATGAGAGGCACCCAAATTTTCGCTGCAGCCTCCACAAATCCACAGCATCCACTACACTACATGGCAACACACCCACACACACCAAGGAACATCAAAGCAACACCCATCACACAATATCATACACAAATACTGTCATCTCTCCCCTCTCGCCCACCTCAGACCAGCTAGCTTCCACAAGCATATCCATGCTCAAATCACCCGCCGCTCCATTCAGTTACTTTAAGACAACACACAGCTGCATGCACGGCCTCCAGATATCCATCCCTCCGAATCCTATCTCCCTCATGAGGACAGGGTCCACCTGGCCAGGCTGAGATGTGGGCATCAGCCAGCCCTCTTAAGTTACCAGAAGAGGCTGGACAACTCCATCGCTGATGCATGTCCAAAATGCAGCACAGCACCCCTTAGTATTAAGCACATTATGGACTGCATTGCACACAATCACCAACACCAACAACACAACATACACTAAGGAGAGCTCTGTGGGAAAGCCTGGTCTCGGCCATGGCCTTCCTTAGGGACTCGGGGCTGTTCAGCCAGACTGCCTAGGGAACAACTACTACTATTACTACTACTACTCCAAATCATTGGCATGCAACATCTCCCACGGGAGTCCATTTCTGAAGTCTTGGGAGAGGGCTTCATGCACCATGGTAAACAATAAGGGCTCAAGACAGACCCCTGATGCATGCCAAGTCACGGAAAAATCATCACTCAAATCTCCATTCACTCTTACCAGGGTACAAGCACCCACATACATAGCCATAACTGCTCCAGCCAGCCACTTCTTGATCCTAAGCTTTCTCATTGCCTGCGTCACCACCTCCCAAAGGACCCTGTCAGAGGCATTCTTCAGGTCAGCAAAAGCAAAGTACAGATCCCTGTTTTTTCTTACATATTTTTCCAGAAGCTGTGGAACAATGAATATGGTGTTATAGTCGGACTCGCGCCCGTTTGTGAATGTGGTGTGGCTCGCACCTGTGTACAGTGTTGCCACGTTTTCTATACCGTTATCTCTCTCTCTCTCTCTCTCTCTCTCCTGGCGGGAGATGTGAGCCACCCTGAGTACTTTTGATTCTTTATAAGTTGTTTATAATTGTGCTTTCATTTGTTATTTTGGTTTTGTTGTATTTAGTGATATTTATCATTTTTTGTATACGGCGACAGATGACCCGTTATTGCAGTACCATGATTGATTTTCATTCATTCATTCTCTTTCCCCTTCCTCCATCTCTCTCTCCACACCACCCCTGAGGTCAAGGCCACCGACTGGGTGTGGAAGTGTTGCCGCTCGCGAATGAATAATGTTTTTTTTTTTTTTACTTCAGTATTGGCATATGCCTACTATTTTGTCCTACATATTAGCTTATGATTATAAATGTGATTATTCCTCGCCCTTAAAATTACGGTAAAAGCCAGTAAATGTGAGCATTTTTCCCTAGCAACACCTGTACAAGCTATCCTTGTGTTTACGGAGGGGTACGTACTTTACCTTAAGCCAGACTGTGTGTGTCAGTGCTGCCACTCACAAGAATTATATGAATTATTTCTTTTACTTTGGATATTGGCATATTTCTTCTTTTTTCAGGCTCATTCTCTTATATCCATAACTGTAATATTATTACCCACCCTAAAACTACGCTAAAAAACATTAAAAGTGACTACAATTTCTTTTAGCAACACTGTACAATATGTATGCCATGTTTCTGTGTTACTGTATAAATATTTTATGCATAATAAGATTACTGTTGATTCATCCATCAAAATACACAAGTGTAAGTTTTATTCATCTGAATTTATTGAATTTGTGATGCCTTGTACATAAATAGCTTCCGTTTCACATCGCAAGTTGAGGAAACGTGGCACCATTGTAAACAGGTGAGGGCCACACCACAGGCGCATACGGGCGCCAGGGCGACTATAGTGGTCCCTTTCCTGGCATAAACTCAAACTGCATCCCATTAGTATTCACTTTTTCTCTAATCATACCATCTAGAACTCAATCCATTACCTTCATTATTGGTCTAAAAGTTGTATGCCTTCGTAAATTCCCCTTTCCAGTGCATCACCCTTTCCCTTGTACATATTTACAGTCACAATCTTCAGCCAGTCATCTGCGACAAAACAGTCATATATAATTGTATTTGTCAGATTAGTAACTAACCTCGATTTTATATCTCCTGAGGCCTTAAGCATTTCAGCAGCCAACCCAGACACACCTGTTGCCTTCCCAGCCTGCATCCTGCACGTTGCCTTGCTCACAGTAAGCAGCATCAGTCAAAGGCCAAGGGCCAAATACTGGGTCTGGTGACTCCAATCCTTCCCTGTTCCAGTCAAACTCCTCATTCAGTAATCTTATATAATGCTCTCTCCAGGCATCTTTCATATCCTCACTGTTCACCACTACTTTTCATTCATAATTCATCACTCACTGCTCACATATGATATCTTTGTTTTTCCTCTTCATCTGATTTGCCAGCTTAAATATCATATTCTTCCTTTCTGCACTATTTAGGTTGTCCAGTAAAAGTCTCTGACAGTCAGGGTAAGCTCCATGTACAGTAAAAGTCCTATAATCCGAACGGCAGGCAGGGGACCAAGGGTCTTCCGGGCTTTTTTTTTTTTTTTTTTTTTTTTTTTTTTTTTAAAGGAGGGACCTCTGAAAACATAAGAAATATGTACATGATCTTTAAACAAACACTGAAAATGATATGGGTTATTGTTCAACCTACCGGAAATGCATAGAACTGTAGATGAATAGTTGCAGTTAGGTACATCCAAGACCAAGAGCAGGTCCAAGCCAGATAAATCCTCAGATAAAGCCCAGAAAAGTATGAAAAATTTTGCCTTAAAAAATTCGGAGTACTGTATTGGGATATTCAGATTATTGGTGGTTGGGTTGGAGGACTTATACTGTATATACCTCTTTTCTAGCCCAGTGCTTGGCAGCCAATTATTCCTCGTTTTTACCATTCATTTTCCATTCCAAGAAAATGCCTTCTTTTCTCCTTAACTGCAACTTCTACACTGTCATTCCATTTAGGGGGAGGCGGTGGCTCAATCGGTAGAGAGTTGGCCTGCAGTCCTGATGGACCCGGGTTCAAATCCCGCTGAGGCAGGGAACGGTTTAAGGATTTGAATTTCACAAAAATCAGACTTTACTGATCTACCAGAAGCCCCGCCGACATGTCATAAAAATACCCCCGCTAATACCAATACACCAGTCCTGTATGAGACAGCCCTAGCATGTATTCAATATGGACAGTGGGTGTTAGCACCGAAGTGGTGACATGTAGAGGTGTCCGGTACGTAGGAGGACTACTGGGCCTTGAAAGCAGGCTGCAAAGCCTATGCCCGGAGTCAGTCACATAAAAAAAAAAAAAAAAACACCATGCTACTTTATGTCATGGGGGGGGAGGGGGCCTTGTCCTTCTACACACTCAATCAACTATAGAAGGCATCCCATACTGCTTGGTTTTTCAAGTTCCATACTTTCCTCCTAGATGCATAGGTCCTCTTTATCATCACGCACTCTTTAACCCATACTCACCGGGGAACAAATATTCCCATGCAGAATTTGTAGATCAGTAATGCTAGGTGTCTGATATAATTGCAAGTGTTTTCGCTCCATAGTTTGGAGTGGCCACCACTTGATCTCGTCACCAAAGGGTCGGCGGGACAGACTCATGCCACCCAAGGCAAATATACCTCGGTCGTCTCTGTGACTGCCGTGGGTAGGACGATGTATTCTTAAACCTCTTGTCCAGTTCCATTCCCTCTTCATGTGGGCCCCTTGCCTCATTCACTCCTGCCAAGCTGCTTTCCAGGGATACTAGGACAGGGCTCAGTGATAGTGCCATAGGGCATACTTGGATGCAACTGTGTCTAGTTTAGTAGTGGAGAAGTTATCATGTTAGAGTGAAGCCAAAGTCGGGGCCGTGCTCACACGCAGAAAAACATCCTGTCTTTCGTGCCAAAAATTACTTACCTTCTTCACATCCTTACTCATCGTTGCGACCACCTGCAGACCTGGGGATGCATTATTCACAAGAGGAAGAGTTGTTGAGTAATATGGCCTTTAATTTGTTTCCCTAACTGCTATACTTTCTGAGATACCATGGTTTGAAAAGCAGTTTCGGGAATGTTGGCCACACTGTGAGGACGACTGTTGTATAAATAGCCTGGCATCTAGGGGTTAAGCACTGTGTCGCATATCAGTAATTTGTGTTACAGCGCACATTCTTTGCTCCATATTAGCTTTAACATCCCTCACCAGTCTCCTCTCAGCTCTCCTGATCATAAAATAGGCTATCTGGCTACTTTTTCCCCAGACTTATGTAATCAGCTTTCTCTCTCTCTCTCTCTCTCTCTCTCTCATTTTATGCCATGTCCCCCCTTTTTTCGGAAAGGGTTGAGGCGATGCCCCCGGGTAGAGGACTTAGGTTTGAAGCGTGGAGTACTTCTACGACCGGATTCCCTTCCTGATGTCTACCAGTGACCCATGGGTGGACTCACACCTCCAACCCTTTGGCCAGAGTGGAGCGCTCTAACCCAATGAGCCACGGCTGCTATTCTCCCTATTCCTAAAATGTGTGTTGCACACAATCACATTCATTGCCACCCTAAACTCAAGTATCCTTTCCCCTTCCACATTCCTCCTACCATTTGCGCATCCCCCATGTACCCCCTCATATCCTTGAACTGCTTTGCCCACATGACCATTTAAGCACCCTCCTTTTTATAGTCTTATCATTGCCCATACCACCTACCATACATAAAAAGTCATCCCAGAATCTGTCTTTCTCTGCATCATCCAAGCCAGGCTGTGGAGGATATGCTGATATAATGGAAATTGTCAACCCACCAAATATAATTTTCACTTATAATCCTTTCGTTCACTCTCATTACATTCAGGACATCTTCCACTCATTTTTCCTTAACCAGCACATCCACACCACCTTATTTCCATTTCATATCCAAAAATATTTACTGGCAAGAAGCAATAGAAAGTGACCATAGTTGATGGAATAATAGCTTTTTGTGATCAGTGGAAAAGTGAGGGGTTGTGGATGTGACATATGCTACTTCTCTAGACATCTCAAGGCCCACCAAAGGACGTAATCACTGGGGCTTCATGGTCAGAGATTCTTGTTTGCATATGTAGCACTGCTCAGGGACTGTGCCCTTTCAAACAGCAAGGGAGATATGGGTGCTGCTGTGGTGCAGTATGTTAGCATGTCATCCCAGCCAGGCAAAATTGCAGATTTGAGTCTTGTTGGTGGTGGCTTAGAATTTTTTCTTAGTCTGAAAATCCTTACCCTTAACCTCTTCTGGGCTGATTTTTGTAAGGTAGTTTATGTCCCCTGAATCATTGCTGTATCTGTGTGTCTATCTATGTATTGCCAGACGCCGTAATCCCATACGGGATGGCCACAAACAAATCGCCTCCACATTGCCCTGTCCCCGCCGTTTCACTGCCCTGCTCCCAGCTCACACCTCCCTCCCTCATATACCTCTCCACTCCATCCCTCCATCTCATCCTTGGCCTCCCCCTCCCTCTCTCCCCCTCCACCTCACTCACATACACTCTCCTCATCAGTCTCTCACTCTTCATCCTCTCCACATGGCCAAACCACCTCAGTGTGTTTCTA
The DNA here is from genome assembly GCF_032717465.1 of Coenobita brevimanus. Lineage (NCBI taxonomy): Eukaryota > Metazoa > Arthropoda > Malacostraca > Decapoda > Coenobitidae > Coenobita > Coenobita brevimanus. The sequence continues at coordinate 4,721,534 of NC_137053.1, read as the reverse complement.
CTAATGCATTCTGTCACATCCACATCCACGCCACAACACTCCTTCACATTCTCATTTGTCAGTCTGTCTCTCCATGTGACACCACAGGCTTCTCTCAAAGAACTCATTTCCACTGCTCTCACTCTTGACTCGTGTCTCTCCAACAAGGTCCAAGCTTCACTTCCATACATTAGAGTTGGTATCACAATACTGTCATGTAATAACTTTTTCACTTCCATGCTCACTTCCCTGTTTCTTATCACTGCCTTCAAGGAACCAGCAACCTTTCTTCCCTGTTGTATCCTTTCAAGCACTTCACCCTCCAAACTTCCATCCTTACTCATCACACTGCCCAGGTACTTAAACATACTTACATTGCTCTATAAACAATGTAAATTGTACCTCATGTGAGGTACGCAGCTTGGCCTGTGCAGACTTTCTTTATCTTTATGTGAGGCGTCTGCAGCTTGGTAAAGGTTATGTTGCAACTCAGCCATAAATATATACAGTTGAGTCAGAATTCAAGGTAAGACTTGCATTGTGTAAGAAATGGAATCTAAAGGTGAATGTAGGGAAGAGTAAAGTTATGGTCTTCAAGAGAAGTGAAGTCAGTGAATGTACAGTGAGGTTGGATGAGAATGAAATGGAAAATGTGAGTGCATTTAAGTACTTGGGTAGTGTGATGAGTAAGGATGAAAGTTTAAAAGGCAAAGTGCTTGGAAGGGTACAAGGAAGAAAGGTTGCTGGTTCCTTGAAAGCAGTGATAAGAAACAGGGAAGTGAGCTTGGAAGTGAAATAGTTATTACATGACAATATTGTGAAGCTTGGACCTTGCTGGAGGGTCACAAGTCAAGAGTGAGAGCAGTGGAAATGAGTTATTTGAGAGGAGCATTTGGAGTCGAATGGAGAGACAGACTGACAAATGAGGAAGTGAAGGAGCATTGTGGTCTGGATGTGGATGTGATAGGAAGCACTAGGAGAAACACATTGAGGTGGTTTGGCCATGTGGAGAGAATAGAGAGCGAGAGACTGACGAGGAGAGTGTATGTGAGTGAGGTGGAGGGGGGGAGAGGGAGGGGGAGGCCAAGGATGTGATGAAGGGATGGAGTAGAGAGGTATATGAGAGAGTGGGGTGTGAGCTGGGAGCAGGGCAGTGAAATGGCGGGGGACAGGGTGACATAGAGGCGATTTGTTTGTGGCCACCCTTTATGGGATTATGGCATCTGGTAATAGATAGATAGATTTGCGTTGTTGTAAAGCTTATTACACACCTTAGATTTCTGTTTTCCCAACAGCTTTTAGCAGCTGGTGGAAAGTAATTAGCAGGTTTTGACACTTGGTGTAATGCCCAGTCTGTAAGAGGTATTAGATGTACCATGGTCAAACGTGGTTTAAGTGGCAGCATGACATCAGGTGATTTCATTTAAATTGATTTTTCCCCTCCCTGCCCTCCAGGATGAGTCAGCGAAGTCCGTGAAGCCTGGTCGAGTATCTGAACCCATAACACCCTTCCAACAGACCTCCAAAGCAACCAAAGGTAATACCAATAAATTTATAGATGTTGACAAGCATTTCGTGGTAGGTGGGGGTGCTTACCAGTCACTTATTCAATGTAGTGCTACCCTTGAATGACTGCCCTTTCCTTTCTTCCTTCCTTCCTCCTTTGTCTTTCTTTCCTTCTTTCCTTCCTCTTCCTTCTGTCTACAGGTGACTGCACACTGAGTGACGAGCCAAGTGGTTTCCTGTACGCCAAGAAACCATTTACTATGCTGGGTGGTAATCATATAAGCAAACTGTGATGCCTGGTGGTTTAGTGGGTAATTAAAGCACTCCATCTGGATTAAGCCAGTATTAGGTTATATCCAAAAGGTGGTTGGGGTTTATCCATCCATCCATCATCCAATACTAAGTTGTCCCATGAGGAGCGTAGAAGCCCGGGGCTAGGCAATTTGGTCCTGACATTTAAGATGAGAGTGATTGCTCACATAATGTCACTCAGGGGTGAGTGAGGCTGGTCACTCTGATCTTGAATGTCAGGGCCAACTTGGCTAGCCCCGGGCTCCTACACTCCTCATGGGGCAACACAGGATTAGATGGTGTATGTATGTATGTACAAGCATTTCATCATATTTGTCTGTCTCTGACCAGCAGTAAGTAGGGACTGAGTTATAGGGATGAAAGATTCTGGTTGTGTAACGTAATTTCATGTTTTTTAGATGCTGAAAAGAGTTTGCCAGCATACTCCTTTGAACCTGGTGGTTTATTGTTCTTTTAATCTTGCTCCTATAAGAGGGTTTTGATTAACTGGAGACTTACCCGGTATATAGATATAAGCCACATTAACTTCTTTTCTGCAAAACATGTCCCTTAAGCAGAGTAAAATTGTCTGGAGATAAGAAAGTTTAAAATGTCATTGGATTGAAGGAAAATTGTCTGGAGGTCACAAGAGTAAAGTTTATGCCATTGCAATAAAGGAGTTAAATACATTATAAGGATGATGATGATGAACATTCCCTTTCCCTTACTGTGTCCATTAAATTATTGCAGTCCTCCTCTCCAAGTCAACTGGCGATATCCACAGACATAAGAAGCGCCGGTGTCGGAGTGCATGGTCCAGAGGGATCATACCTGGACAAGCTAAGAAGAAACGGTTACTTGAGAAGAAGGAGAGTGAAGGCGCCAAAACAGAGGAAGAAGATGGAGATGATGATAGAGTGGATGAAAAGAGGGTAGAGGATGGGGAGAAGAGTGAAGATGATGTCAGCGTACACTCCACTTGCAACCTAGATGAAATTGAACAGAGCAGACCAGCTGGGGCAGATGCATCCAAACAGCTCAAGGATGAGGTAGTCAAACATAAAACTTTTTCTAGGTGGCATAGGAGACACATGGCAACTTTTCATGTCATTTACTCTTTACATTACACCTCTTTATCATCATGGATGCTCTCAGAGGCAAACTATGACAGTAGCTACTAATAAAACAGGAAAGAGAATATCAAGGTGTAACAGGCATAATAAATCACATAGAAAAAGGTGCTTCAAAGTCCACAGTGTCACCTGTGTCATTGCACAGTAAATCGTTATTGTATGATTTTTTGCTTGTCGTAAAAGGCGACTAAAAGGGTTGGCGGAGGGTTAGTGCCCCTCCCCGGAAAACAACTAACTAAAAAAACAAACAATAAACCTCGGACAAGGACTGACCAAACGTTGACGACCAAGGACCGGACAAAGGACATTGCAGTTGGAACGTGGAATGTAAGGGGAGCAAATGATGAGGTGAAAGAGAGAGAGATTGTCCAGGTGCTTGAGGATGCGAAAGTGGATGTATGTGGAATAACTGAAACAAAATGGAGAGGAGAAAGTGTGAGAGAATGGAAGTATGGATGGGGTATATGTGCAGGAGTAGGTGAGAATGAGAGGGCAAAGGAAGGAGTATGTATAGTTGTGAGTAAAAGATGGAAGAAGAGCATAAGACAGTATGGATCAGTTGGATCAAGGATTGTGTGGGTAAAGTTGAAAGTTGGAATACAAATGTGGGCGATTGTGTGTGTGTATGCGCCAACGCAAGATCGTGCTAGAAGAGTGAGAGAAGAGTTCTGGACAAATGTAGAAGTGTGCATGGAAAAGTTTGGAAGGAATGATAGAGTGTTTTTGATTGGTGATATGAATGGTAAAGTTGGGAATGTGAAGGTGGATGGAATAGTTGGTGAGTGGGGTGTGCCTGCTGAGATAGATGAGAATGGGAGTGCGTTAGTGGACATTTGTGCTGGGAGGGGGTTGGTGATAGCCAATACCCTCTTCAGGCATAAAATGATCCACAGGTATACATGGCGAGTGATGAGAAGGGTGGGTGGTGAATTGAGTGAAAGGAAGGCAATGATTGATTATGTGTGTGTGGATGAAAGGATGCGAAGATGTATATTGGATGCAAGAGTTTATAGAGGTTGGGGGAGTGGACTTTCTGACCACTACTTGGTGGTGGCCAGAGTTAAAGCTCAAGTAAGATGGAGGAATAGAAGAAGGGAAAGACGAGAGGAAGGAGTAGTTGCAAGGAGAGTGGAAATGTTACAAGAGGATGAGAAAAAGGCAGAGTATAAGAGAGAAGTGGAGGAACGATTGGGCAAATATGAGTTGGAGCAGATGGGGGACGTGGAAGGTGTCTGTAGAATATTTACAGAAGAAATATGTGCAGCATGTGATGTGGTGTGTGGAAGGAAGAGAAGACGGAGGGGGGTGCAAGGAACAGCGTGGTGGACTGAGGAGGTGAAACGGGCTGTGGCACAAAAGAAGAAAGCATACAATGAATGGATGAGAAATAGGGGCGTGGAAGAAGTTGAGAGGCGGAAGAGAGAGTTATATGTAGAAAGAAAGAGAGAGGTGAAAAGATTAGTAAGAGAGAGTAAGAAGAGAGTGGATGATGAATTTGGAAGGAATTTGAGTGTAAAGTGGAGGGACTGTAAGAAAATGTTCTGGAAAGAGGTGAAAAGAGTAAGACAGGGTGGAAGTGAAGTTAGCAGGGGAGTGAAAGATAAAAATGGTAGATTACTAGTGGAGAAGGGAGAAAAAGTGAGCAGATGGAGAGAACACTTTAAGGAATTGTTGAACGTGGAGGATGGAAGTAATGCGAGTATAAGTGGCTGGGGAATGGCTGGAAGAAGGAGGGAGGTGAGAAGACAGGAAGAAATCAGTAGGACAGAAGTTGTGGAAGCAATGAAGAAAGTTAAATCAGGGAAAACCCCAGGAATTGATGGAGTGTGTGGTGAAATGCTGAAGCATGGGGGAGAGATAGTAGTAGAATGGATGTGGAAGATGTGCGGATTGGCCTGGGAGGAAGGTAGAGTCCCGGAGGATTGGAAGTCAGGTATAATTATTCCCTTGTACAAAGGAAAAGGGGAAAAAGAAGTGTGTGGTAATCATAGGGGCATTTGTCTTCTTAGTATAATAGGAAAAGTATATGGTAGGATACTTATCGACAGAGTTAGAGAAAGAACAGAGAAATTAGTTGGAGAAGAACAGGGAGGCTTTAGGAAGGGAAGAGGTTGTGTAGATCAGATATTCATTCTCAGATCTTTAGTGGAAAAGTTTCTAGAGAAGGGAAAGAAGTTGTATGCAGCTTTCATGGATTTGGAGAGAGCATATGACAGGGTGGATAGACTAGGATTGTGGAAAGTGTTAAGAATATATGGAATAGATGGGAAGTTGTTGAATGCTGTGAAGAGTATGTACGATGGTGCGAAGGCTGCAGCGCGTGTGGATGGTGAACTAAGTGAATTTTTCTCTTTGAAAGTTGGGTTGAAACAGGGATGTGTCATGTCTCCATGGTTGTTCAATCTGTACATGGATGGGGTAATAAAAGAGGTACAAGGTAGGGTAGTGGATGTTGGAGTGGCCCTGGTGAGAGAGGATAGTGTTTGGAAACTCCCTGTACTGTTGTTTGCAGATGATACCGTGTTGTTGAGTGAAGACGAAGGAGAGCTGCAAGGCTTGGTGGATGAGTTTGAGAGAGTGTGTAAGAAACGGAATCTAAAGGTGAATGTAGGGAAGAGTAAAGTGATGGTCTTTGAGAGGGGTGAAGTCAGTGAATGTACAGCGAGGTTGGATGGTGAGGAATTGGAAAATGTGAGTACGTTTAAGTACTTGAGTAGTGTGATGAGTAAGGATGGAGGTTTGGAGGGTGAAGTGCTTGAAAGGGTACAGCAGGGAAGAAAGGTTGCTGGTTCTTTGAAAGCAGTGATAAGAAACAGGGAAGTGAGCATGGAAGTGAAAAAGTTACTACATGACAGTATTGTGATACCAACTCTAACGTACGGAAGTGAAGCTTGGACGTTGTTGGAAGGACACAAGTCAAGAGTGAGAGCCGTGGAAATGAGTTATTTAAGAGGAGCCTGTGGAGTCACATGGAGAGACAGGCTGACGAATGAGGATATAAAGGAGCGTTGTGGTGTTGATGTGGATGTGATAGGAAGCGTTATGAGGAACACACTGAGGTGGTTTGGCCATGTGGAGAGGATGGAGGGTGAAAGACTGACGAAGAGAGTGTATGTGAGTGAGGTGGAGGGGGAAAGAGGGAGGGGGAGGCCAAGGATGAGATGGAGAGATGGGGTGGAGAGGTATATGAGAGAGGGGGGTGTGAGTTGGGAGCAGGGGAGTGAAATGGCGGGGGACAGGGCGACTTGGAGGCGATTTGTTTGTGGCCACCCCAAACGGGATTGAGGCGTCTGGCAATAGATAGATAGATAGAATTTAATGACAAATCAGGTTTATTTTCCGTTGCTCTGTGTTATGCCAGCTTTCCTCAGTTTTTATAGTAGCATTTGTTGCTATTGAAAAAAATTGATGTTGTGGAACACTTCTTCAGCATCAGCCTGTACCACGCTAGTGACATAGATCTGCGTCCGCTTCAAAAACGCCGGTGACATAGATGTACGTCCTGCAGCTTTGAGAAGTCATTGCAAGCAACCAAAGTAAATTGGAATGTAATAACATATCTTGCTAACTTCGGACATTTCTCTGCTACACTTACAATACTGATTTAGAGCTTGGGAGGCGAGTGAGTCTTCAAAGGCTTACAGCTGCTCAGTTTTCTCAGTAACCTTGAAGATTTCAGAGTTCGAGTGGCACCAACCTGACTCAATTCAACCCACGTTCCGATTGTGGTGATTACTTTTATTAGTGCCAGGGATTTCATACTGATGTATTAGGCCCATTTACCCACAAAATTATCCAAAATCGGTTCACATGCTCGTAGACCCTCAGCTCTCTCAGTAACCTGGAAGATTCACAGGTACTGTAGAGTGGCACCAACCTGACTCAATTCAACCAACTTTCTGGCTTTAGTGATTACTTTTATTAGTGCCAGGGATCTTATATTGATGTATTAAGCCCATTTAACACACACACACACACACACACACAAAAAAACCGGCATAGAGGAGTATAGGCAGGTCCCGATTTTACGAGCTAATTGGGAGCAAGGATTTTGCTCGTTACCCAAATTCTCATTAAACGAAGTGAAGAACTTATGGGAAAAATAGGGTTAGGGAGCAAGGCCTCCTAGCAATCTCCCCCCCGACCACCAAAACTGACTTTCTGATCATTTTTAGAAGCTGGAATAAGGGGTTAATTCAAGAGAGTACACCTGAAATATAAAAACAGCATTACTATAAGCAGAATAAGATAAATTATGGGTAAAATAGGGATGGGGTGAACAACCAGCCAAGTAACTCCACCGATCAGCAACACCTGTGACAGACAATTTTAAGCAGGAATAAAGGATTAATACACATGAAATACAAAAAACAGCATTAGAAAATGGACTGCTGTGGCACAACCCTTGTCTTGATTCCCATAAGTTGGGATTTTGGGGGATTTTACCTGCTCGTTAAACAGGCGATGATGCAAATTTCAAGCCCTCGTATTAGCGAATTCTCGTTAAGTGATTGCTCATTAACCGGGACTTACCTGTATCAGTTTTCTTTTTCCCCCAGCTCGGTACAGGTTAAAGGCCCCCCCCCCCCCCCAGTATTCTCCATCCACTCACCCGATGTAGTGCTGCCTTGGATGTCTGCCTTTTCCTCTCTTCCTCTTCTGTCTTTCTTTCCTCTCCTTTCTGCCTATGGGTGACTTTACAGTCTCTCTTCTGTCTTTCTTTCCTTTCTTCTTTCCCCTTCCATCTGCCTATGGATGAGTCTACACTTAGTGAAAAGCCAAATGGCTTCCTGTACACCAGGAAACCATTTACTATGCTGGGTGGTAACCATATAACCAAATCATGGCACCTGGTGGTTTAGTGGGTAATTAAGGTGCTCCAGTCAGATTGAGCCTGTGTAGGTTTATATCCAAGGGGTGGTTGGAGTTTATTGCTCACTTAATGCCACTCAGGGAGGAGTGAGGCTGGTCACTGTCATCTTAAATGCCAAGAACAACTTGCCAAGCCCTGGGCTCCTGTGCTTCTCGTGGGGCAACATAAGATTGGATGATGGATGGATAACTCTATGGTAGACATATTTCAGTTGCCATATGTTATCATCCATGCCAGAGGGACACTCCTTACCATTACGTTTTCATCCATCCATCCATCATCCAATCCTACATTGTCCCATGAGGAGCGTAGGAGCCCAGGGCTACGCAGTTGGTCCTGACATTTAAGATGAGAGTGACCAGCCTCACTCATCCCTGAGTGGCATTACATGAGCAATCAACCCCAACACCCCTTGGATATAAACCTTCACCGGCTCAGTGCGACTGGAGCACAATGATTACCCACTAAACTGCCAGGCGTCAAAATTTGGTTATATGGTCACTACCCAGCATGTTTCTTGGTGTATAGGAAACCATTTGGCTTGTTACGCAGTGTAGAGTCACCCACAGGCAGAAGGAATAGGAAAGAATGAAGGAAAGAAAGACTGAAGAGGGAGTGTAAAGTCACCCGTAGGCAGAAGGACAAGGAAAGAATGAAGGAAAGGAAGACAGAAGAGGATGGAAGGAAAGAAGGATGGAGGAGAGGAAAGGGCAGACACCCGACAGCAGCACTACATCAAGTGAGTGGATGGTGGTAAATGGGATATGAAATTGAATGAGTACCAAGATAATACACTTCGTCATAAATGTACTAAGTACCGTATTATACAACTAATATCTGGTTGAAATAAGATTGTTTTAATGTTATTTGCAGATCCCTGTTGAGTCTGAGATGTCCTTGTTCAATGGGCACCTGAGTACTGAAGATTCTCATGACAGCATGAAGGTCACTTCAGCTGCTGAGGAACTGCTTGCAGCAAAATCATCATCTGCTGCTGCTGCTTCTGCCACCTCATCCACAGCTGCCCATGCCACTTCTTCAGTAGCATCCAGGACCTGCTCTGCACTCCCTACCACCAGCAGTGGGCTCAAGGAAAATAAGCACCATGACTCTTTAGCAGAGACAGAGGACTCAGTAGGTCAGTTGATGGGAGGTACATAACCAAACTTTTGTGGGAAGTACCCCACCCTTGTGGTGCTGAAGAGGAGCCTACATGTACTGGCACTGTGACACTGGGTGGAGCAGCTGCAGCTTCTGCCGGGGAGCCAAACTTCATCGTGTTTCCCAGCACCACAGGAGTATCCACTAATGTTTAATAATATCCAGCTCAATCTTGCATCATCCTTAAACATACCTGGGGTTTCATTCTCTTTGGATTATCTGGGAAAGATCATAATACATCTTTGTTAAAATCTGCTTCCAAGAGATTAGGTGTGCTAAGCTGACTCTGTGCCTTCTCTACCCCTGCACAGTTGTTGACTTTATACACAGGTTTTATTCGCCCTGTGTAGAATACAACTCTCGCGTGGGGAAGCTCCCCACATACAGCTCTTCTCAACAACACCAGTCAAAGGATTTTCGTCTCCTCCTCTTCCAGGCTCCCTTCCACCTCTGTCTCTTACCTGCACTGTTGCATCTTTATCTTTTTTCTATTGTTACTTCAATGGTCTCTGCTGGTCTAAACTGTCTGCTTGCATCCCTCCACCTTTATGACAGGCGCATAGCACCCATCTAGCAACAAACTCTTATCCCTTTTCTGTCCGACTTTCTAATGCAAGAGTTAACTGTTACTCCCAGTCCTTCATTTATGCAACAAGTCAGCTCTGGAACTGTCTCCCTCTGTCTGTATTTCCTACTTCCTACGATCTCCATTCTTTCAAACGCAGTGTGCCCAGTCATCTCGAAATGTGCATATCTTGAATTTGGCTCTCTATTGTATTTTGTTTTTGTTTTTTTCTTGGAAGGAATGGTATGCAGGCTCCTGGCCTTTGGTTCTTTCTTCCATGCATTAAGATGGGAGGGGAGGGGGACTTGCTGTGGGAAGGACCGTGGACCAGCCCTGATGAGGCACTGGCTACCACAAGGGAGCGCTCGTTTCCTGCACAGTGTATATACCATGTTAAACCTGAGGGATGTCCCCATAGAAGCAGATACTTGCCTGTGGTGAACAGGTCTGTTCAGCAAGACACTTGAGTTTAACCCCTAATAAGTGGGCAACGTTATGTAACGTCCGTCCATGAGGCGGTGGGCGACATTACATAACGTCCAGCCATTTTCAGTCCTAATTTATTGGTGAAATTGAGTGATAAGGCATCCTTATTACCTACTGTCCTGCCCTCTACCCTCCTAAGCGTTGAAACAAGTAAAATATAATATACATACCCGGTTTATAAATATGTATAGAGTATATGTACATAAGTTTTATAATTGTTAGTGTACAAGTAAAATAGAAAACAAATACTTGTACATAAGATTTAAAAGACAATAGTTTAAAGAATGCATAAATGATAAATATAGTGTTCAGTGGGGAAGAAAAAGAAAATGAGTGAAGAGTTCGCTAGCCTCACCTCAGCCACGCCTGGTGCTATGCTGCCTGCCCACGCTTCTCCCTCACTCCTCCCCTCCTCATCCCACAGCCAGCAGAGACGTATTACCACGTGTGTAACACCTCCTGTCATCGTTTTTCATCAGTTTTCATCGATTTATACATCTATCTCTATCTATCTATTGCCAGACGCCTCAATCTTATACATGTTTAGGTTCCTTAATACTTTATTTTTCCGAAAATATGCCACCCCACATGGTCATATAATTGAAAAGTTGCCTGCCTAGAAGGGGTTAAGCAGCAGTAACAACCTCTCCACCCATATGAATGGTTAATGCCTATTTCACTGTAATAACGAAAAGGATGGCTGAGACGCGGGAATAATGTTATGGCTACTGGTAGTTGATTTTATTCATCCAGATGAAGGATCCTGTCCATGAGGTGGAATACTTATTTCAGTTAACCCCTCATGGATAGTTGGAACATATAGGATTTTGTTTGGGCTACTGCCTGAAAATTTTATTCAATCAAGAAAGCACCTCTTGCAGTGCCTTCAGTTCAGTGACCTGGCTTTTATTTGATTTTTGAGACATCCAGATGATGTTACACAGCTAAGGGGAAGCTTCTCATAGAAACAGGATTATTAAAGTTTGTTATGGAGACACTCACCATCCACTCATTCGGTGTAGTGCTGCCCTTTCCTCTCTTCCTTCCTTCTTTCCTTCCTTCCTCTTCTGTCTTTCTTTCCTTCATTCTTTCCTCATCCATTTGTCTATGGGTGGCTCTGCATTTAGTGACAAGCCAAATGGTTTCCTGTACATCAGGAAACCATGTGCCATGCTGGGTGGTAACCATATAACCAGATTATTGTGGCTGGTGGTTTAGTGGGTAATTTAGGCACTCAGGTTGGATTGAGCTTGTGGAGGTTTATATCCAAGGGATGGTTGGGGTTTATTGCTCACATGATGTCGCTTAGGGATGAGTGAGGTTGGTCACTCTCATCTTAAATCTCAGGACCAACTTGCCTATCCCCAAGCTTCTAGGCTCCTCATGGGGTAACACAGGATTAGATGATGAATGAAGGAAAGAAAGTTTCTATCCCTTATTTTTATTAGATGTCTCGCAAGCTGCATAAAACAAACTTGTAACAAGAGTGAAATTAGACTTTAATGTAATTATACAGTATTCACCTGTAATTTGGTAAGTGGTTATAATTAATTTTGAAACACCCCAATTTCCTTGCCTACTGTTGTCATGGGGGAGAGCTTTGGAGACATTGACTGGAACTTGTTGTGTAGGGGAACTTTCACAGGGTATCTGAATGAACTCTGTGGTAGCGTGTGAAGGTTTGTTTGTTGGGTGGATGCCGTATTTGCATTTTTCCACTCTGTTCTGTTCTCTCCCCTCTCCTTAGGTCCATGTTGCTATCTCAGCTAGTTTGGCAGTGCCCTTTTCTTCTACTTTTGCATCTTCCTTCCATTTTCTCTTATTCTGTCCATTGTATCTTTGGCATTAAATTGAGTGGACTTTTCCATATTTGTCAAAATTCTCATCAGTGGCTTTTAGCTTATTTCAGCAGGAAGGATTAGGGTGTACTCATGGGTTATTGGTCTGGTCAATTGTTGGGACCATGGTGGTTCAACACCACCCCAGTGTGAGGAGGCGGAACTATTGCTGAGCTGCAGCTATGGATCTGGGGTTGCTGTTGCTTTGTGGGGGGATTCTCCACCACTGGCTGATGGTCCGACATTGTGCTGTGAGACTCTGCTCTCCCACACAGTGTTGCTATCCCCTTGTGGGTAAGGTAGGAAGTACAATGTTCAGAGTTTGGTCTCAGTTTGGGTCATTAGCTGGGCCTCTTGACTCCAGGTTCCGCATACACAATCGATTCTTTTTTAGCGATCATGATGAGCATTTTCATTTTTATGTATGATTATGGAAATTGTCTCCAGTTCCCTCTCTCCTTTTCCTGCTGTGTTGACCCTGATGACAATCCCGGCTCCTCTTCCTGATACTTCTGTGACTCTCCATGCTGTTTTCCAGCCTCTACTCACCTCTGCTGTTTTGTTCTGTTTAACTGTGTCAGCTTCTGCCTCACAGTCCCCTTATCTCTACAACTCTGTCCACCTGTTCACTTTATATATTAACTTTTGAATCTTATTTACCTCCACCTCACCCTCCATCAACCTTTCATGGCTTCTTTGTCCCATCCTCATACTTCTATACTCACTAACCTTGTCTTGACCATCTCCCTTTTCAGTCCCCTGACCTTGTCCCAGTACTGTATTTTAAAATCACCTCACAAATGGATGACCTCTCGTTCCACCTCACTGTTATGCCAAGTAGACACTGATGCTATGTTCTCTGTGCAGCCCAGTGGCTCTCATCCTCTTAAAGTGCTCAGTGCAATCCAAGTAGAAAAAGTTGTCTTTAATTGGTCATGGTAATCCAATTTCAGTCTCTCCAGATGACCATTTAAATTCATCTGCAGGTACTGTCTGCTTTCCCTTCGTTTTGTCCTACGGTAATCAAAATTCACTTACTTATGAGGATACAGTATTTTACTCATTCTGTCTGAAAAACGTCACCTAGTGGACTAGTGCAGGGTTTTGCTGATGTCCGAATATCATGACTTGAGAGTAAATGTAGAAAAGAGTAAAGTGATAGTTATTGAGAGACAAGGTGACTCCCAGTGTGATGTTACTGTGAATGGAGAGAGACTTGAATTGGTGAGATACTTCAGTTACATGAGTACAGTGATAGAAAGAGAGGAAAATGTGCAAAAGAAGTGGAAAGTAGAGTGACACAAGGAAGGAAAATAGCTGGTGCTATGAAGGCCTTGATAAGAAACAGAGGCTTGAGTGTTGCAGCTATGGAAGGCTTACATGAAGGAGTGTTAGTGCCAGCTTTAACAAATGGTTGTGAGGCTATGGTGTGGCATGAAAATGAAAAGTCAGGAGTGAGGGCAGTGGAGATGGGACTGCTGAGGAATGTATGTGGAGTACAGAGAGTGGATAGGATACAAAATGTGATTCTTGAAATATGCGGATTGAGGAGGTCTCTGGACACCAGAATTGAAGAGAGTTTACTGAGATGGTATGGTCATGTGGGGAGAATGGATAACAATAGAGTGGTGGAAAAGGTGTGTCTGAGCGAATTTGAAGGAGGGAGGAGGCTAGGTAGACCAACGAAAAGGTGGAGGGATATGGTGGATGAGTGTGTGAGGAAGAGAGGTATGGAAGTTGGTGAGGCAAAGGGACTAACAAGCAATTGAGCTGGCTGGCTGAATGTTGTGAGAAGAAGTGCACAATCAGAGATTTGGCACCCCTTTCGAATATGACAGCATCTGGATTGACTCAGTCGGATACATTTATGTGAAGCAACAAAATGTTAATGTTTTTGGCGTATCAGATATGAGCCAGGATTCTGGGAGCTTGAATGATGAGTGAATGGAAGTGTGGCCCATTGGATTGGGCAGACTTGAGTTGTCTGGACATTCCTACTTTTTACCCTGCCCTAGGGTGGGAAAGAGGTCTGGGTGATGTTGATGATGATAATGATGAGTTCTTTTTGTTCATTGTTATACCATCCCTCCCCATGGGTGCCACCATCAACCAGCTAACATTGCCAAGATTGTATTTGAGTCTTACGGTCTTCCCTCTTCTGCCATCATTAGGGACACTGTCCTTTCTGTTAAAGAATATGTTCCTCTGGTGTTTTGTCCATTGAGCCAGACTTCAGGTCACAGGCTGTCCTCCCGAACTATGCACAAGCTGGACATTCTTTGTCCATGTGTACATTCAGCCTCACAGTCTTGCCCAAACTGTGGAGGTCACCATGCAGCCTCTCACAGAAAGTGCCCTGTCTACATTTTTTAAACTGGTGTGTCATACATCCGTTGGAAAACCAGGCATGCTGTTAGGGAAGTCCTTTGACAAGCACATTTCTTTGGTCACTCATCTTATATGCACATGTCACTCGACTATGCTGATGTTACAGGTCACCTGCTTTTCCAGTTTCTTCACTTCCATAACTGATCGATTATTTTGCCGCTCTTCTCCCTCTTCGTGATTCCTCATCCTCTTTGCCCTTGCTTGTTTGTTCTGCTCCCTTGACTCTACCTCCTTCCCATTCATTATGTTACCATTCTTCTCCTCCCTCACCTCCTCCTCCTCCCATTGCAAGCAAATTTAAGCATGCCATTTTGTCTTCTCCATCTCATCTCCTGGTCTCTCCTCCTCTGCCACTACTGCTGATCCTACACAACACTCCCCCTTCTCCAAGCAACAGTGCTGTAATACACTATTGCCTGTTCCCACTTAACTTTTGTCTTCTCCTGCGGAAGCAGAATCCTTGCAAAGTATCCTCGACTACCTTCATTGTACCTCTGCCTACCCATGTTGCTGCAGAAATACATTTCCCCCCTCCCCACTCCCTCTTACCCCCATATCTCCTACCTCTCATGAACCTTCCCCTCCCATTCCTCTTACTTCTTATGAGCCCCCTCCCCCCCTCCCATTCCCCCTACCTCTCATGAACCTCCCGCTCCCATTCCTCCTACATCTCATGAGCCTTTCCATCCCATTCCTCCCGAGGCAGGGTGGCTTAGTGGTAGAGTGTTGGACTTGGGTACTGTGGAGTCGTGAGATTGAGCCACTTTCGGTAGCTGCCATGCTGGGAGGGGCAGTGCCCTCCTGTCACCTAGAAAGGCTATATGATCTAATAAGGTCTGGCTCAGGGGGAACATTTCCCTTTTCCCATTCCTCCTGTCTCTCATGAGCCTCCTCCTCCCATTCCTCCTACCTCTTCCGAGCCTCCTCCTCCCATTTCTCCTGTCTCTCATGAACCTCCTCTCCCCCCTATCCTGTTTCCCACACTTTGTGTGTCGATCCACCTGCCTCCTCCATGATCACTACGTCCTCCCTGTCTTCCCTGATCCTTTCCATTCTTGATTTACTTATGTCTCTTGGATGCTCGCTTCCTCAGTGACATGAACAGTCACTGTTCTCCTCCCAGACTTAATTATTTTCTTTGTTATGGCATCTCAGTGGAATGTTAAGGACTCTCCTTCCCATCATATGTACCTTCTTTTCCCAGTTTCCTCTCATAATCCTCCTCTTCTCCACCTTCAAGAAACCTTTCTTTGTACTTCCCTGGTTCGTATTCCTGGCTATACTTTTCTTTCTCATAATCCTCCTCTTCTCTGCCTTCAAGAAACCTTTCTCCGTACTCCCTGGTTCCCATTCCTGGCAATACTTTTCTTGTATCTCCATCATATGACACTGCACTCCTTATCCACAGTGATGTTCCCTTTGAACCTCTCTCTCTTTCTTCTCCTATCCCTCACCCATCTGTTCACGTCTTTCTCTGTCAGTGGATCGCTGTTTCTCTCATTCTGTTCCTCTTGATTTTACAAACATTGCCTCACTCCTTCATTCTGTTACTCCTGTGATTCATTTTGGAGACTTCAGTTGCTGACATTTCCTGTAGGGTGACTCTGTGATTATTATTAGAGGATGCTTATTAGAATGGTTTCTCTCTTCTCAAGATCTCTTCATCCATAACACTGGCACCCCTACTCACATTGACCACCATACTCGTTCTATCTTTTGTAAGGATCTCTCTGTTAACCTTTGATTTCTCTCTGTTTCTATTGGCCAGTATTAAAAGATAGTCTTTTTAGTGATCACATCCCCTGTCAAACTCCGTTGCCTCTTACTGTACCCTGTCCTCCACCACCGCCACGAGGCAGTTCCATGCTGATGACTAGGAGTTGCTTCCTTCCCTTACTGTGCCCTTTCATCCTCTTTTTTTCCTCTCCACAATATGTGTTGTCCCTCCTTGTCCTGGTTTAAAGTCCTGCTTCTAGTGCCATTCCCATGATATGCACTGCCAAATGTCTTCCTTGGTGGACAACTTGCTCATGGGCCCTCTATGGGAAACATGCCACCTGGAAAAGTTTTCATCATAAACAGTCCACGCCAGATCAAATTCATGGTCTCCTTTTATTTTGTCAAGCTTTCGCTAACTTCCATTGTACCATCCTTCAGGTCGAACATTCTAGTTGGAGGAATTATGTTGGATCTGTTTCTGAAAATACCCCTGTTGCAGCAGTTTGGTCCTGATTTTGTAGGATTTTAGGCAAACATATCCTACCCCAGGCTTTGTTTCTTAATATCTGTGGCTGATTCTTCCCTAGTTGTGGATGCTTTGGGTAATTACTTTAGTCTTATGAGTAGTAGGTCTCATCTCTCTTTAGAATTTCATTGCCATAAATCTGATTCTGAATCCATACCAGTCTCTTTTACTTTGTTAGTCGAGGGAGTTCTTAAAGCTCGCTTCTCTTTTTGGGAATTGTCACCTTCGCATAACCCTTTCATACCCAGGAGCCTGGTGAAGAATCCAACCGCTCACACTCTTTCGATGCAGGATTCGTCCAAGTGAAATCCAACCACTCGCACTCTTTTGACTCAGGATTCGTCCAAGTGAAATCAACTGCTCACACTTTTTTGATGTAGGTTGAGTCCATCCGTATAATTTGCTGTATTTTTTTCACAACAATTTGTTGGTTTGATCTTCCTAATGAACAAAAATATATATATATATATATATATATATAAAAAAGGAATTACCATATTGTATCAATCACTTATTTATTCGGTGCTCGTTTTCTCACAGACACATGAACGTTTCGGCATTGATTATAGAACATTGTAGAGCATTTATCTGTCAATTTTTTTTTTTTTTTTTTTTTTTTTTTTTTTTTTTTTTTTTTTTATGCAAGGAAGAAGGAACCAAAGGCCATGAGCCTGCAATAACAGTTCCCTCCAAGAGAAAAACAAAATACAAGAGAGAGCCAAATTCAAGATCCGATCATTTCGAGATGCCTGGACACATTGCGTTTGAAAGACTGGAGATCATAGGAAGCAGGAAATACAGACAGAGGGAGACAGTTCCCCTGACCTGTTGCATAAATGAAGGACTGGGAGTAACGGTTAACTCTTGCATTAGAGAGTTGGACAGAAAAGGGATGAGGGTTTGTTGCTAGACGAGTGCTACACACCTGTCGTAGAGGTGGAGGAATGCATGCAGACAGTTCAGAGGAGCATTGACCATTGAAGTAGCAATAGAAAAGAGATAAAGATGCAACAGTGCGGCGAAGAGACAGAAGTTGAAGGGAGTCAGTAAGAGGAGGAGAGTCAATGAGACAAAAAGCCTTTGACTCCACCCTATTGAGATGAGCTGTATGTTTGAAGCCTCCCCACACATGAGAGTTGTACTCCATGCAGGGGGGGATAAAACCTCTGTATTGAGTCAACAATTGTGCGGGGATAAAGAAGGAACGGAGTCGGCTTAGCACACCCAATCTCTTGGAAACAGATTTGACAAGAGATGTAATATCTTTCCAAGATAAGGCCTGAGTAAATGAAACCCCAAGCATGTTCAAGGATGATGCAGGATTAAGCTGAATATTATTAAACATTAGCGGGTATACCTGTGGAAGATTTTGTCGGGTTGATAGGTGTAAGAACTGAGTTTTAGATGCATTAAAAACAACCAGTTTATTTTTACCCCAGTCAGAGATACGAGCCAAGTCAGATATTAAGTGTGCCATAGCCTCATCCCATGTTTGCTGAAGTAACTGCTGAGATGGGTGTTGCGGGAACCGAATGGAAAGGTAAAGGGTGGATTCATCAGCATATGAATGGATAGGGTTAGATGTACAGCTTAGAAGGTCATTGATGAATAAATGGAAGAGAGTTGGTGATAGGACAGAGCCCTAAGGAACACCACTGTTGATAGATCTAGGAGAAGAACAGTGGCTGTCTACAACAGCGGCTATAGAATGACCAGAAAGGAAGCTGTAGATGAAGGCACAGATAGAAGGATAGAAACCATAAGAGGGCAGTTTGGAAATGAAAGATTTATGCAAGACTCGATCGAAAGCCTTTGAGATGTCAAGTTCAGTGGTAAAGCTTTCGCCAAAGTCCTGAAAGGAGAATGACCGGGAGTCTGAAAGGTAGGTGAGAAGATTGCCAGTGGAGCTTCCCTGACGGAACCCGTACTGACGATCAGAAAGAAGTTTGTGATAGGAAAGATGCCTTTAAATTTTTCTATTAAGAATTGACTCGAAAACTCAGTGGGTTAGAGTGCTCCGTTCTGACTGAAGGGTCGGAGGATCGAATCCTCCCATTGGTAGACATCAGGAAGGGCATCTGGTCATAAAATGCTACACACTCCAGTCCAAAAGTCCTCTACCCAGAGGCAACGCCTTAGCCCTTCAGGGATACCAGGCATAAAACCAAATTGATTATTATTTTTAATTTTTAAAAAGATGTTCAAGCAATTGGATGATAGTTAGAGGGTTGGGAATGGTCACCCCTCTTTGGGACTGGCTGAATGAGAGCAAACTTGCAGCAAGAAGGAAAGGTACAATTTGACAGACAAAGGCGAAAGAGTTTACCTAGGTGGGGTGTAAGCGCAGAAGCACAGTTCTTGAGGATAACAGGAGGGACTCCATCAGGCCCATATGAGTATGGATCAGTTGGCTCAGGGATTGTGTGGGTAAGATTGAAAGTTGGACTACAAATGTGGGCGATTGTGTGCGTGTATGCACCAACGCAAGATTGTGCAAGCAGAGTGAGAGAAGAGTACTGGACAAATGTGGAAATGTGGATGGACAAGTTTGAAAGGAATGAGAGAGTGTTTTTGATTGGTGATATGAATGGTAAAGTAGGGAACGTGAAGGTGGATGGAGTAGCTGGTGAGTGGGGTGTGCATGCTGAGGTAGATGAGAATGGCAGCGCTTTAGTGGACATTTGTGGCTGGAGGGGGTTGGTGATAGCCAGTACCCTCTTCAGGCACCTAATGATCCACAGGTATACATGGTGAGTGATGAGAAAGGTGGATGGTGAACTGAATGAAAGGAAGACAATGATTGATTATGTGTGTGTGGATGAAAGGATGCAAAGATGTGTAATGGATGCAAGAGCATATAGAGGTTGGGGGGGTGGACTTTCTGACTACCACCAAGAAGGTCCAAGTAAAATGGAGATATAGAAGAAGGGAAGGACAGGAGGAAGGAGTAGATGCAAGGAGAGTGGAAAGGTTACAAAAGGATGAGAAAAAGGCAGAATATAAGAGAGAAATGGAGGAATGATTGGGTAAGTATGAACTGGAGCAGATGGGGGATGTGGAAGGTGTGTGCAAGATATTCATAGAAGAAATATGTGCAGCATGTGAGGTGGTGTGTGGGGTTAAGAGAAGACGAAAAGGGGTGCAAGGAACAGCATGGTGGAATGAAGAGGTGAGACAGGCCGTGGCACAAAAGAAGAAAGCACATGATGAATGGATGAGAAATAGGGGCATGAAAGAAGTTGAGAGACGGACGAGAGAGTTATATATAGAAAGAAGGAGAGAGGTAAAAAGATTAGTAAGAGAAAGAAGAGAGTGGATGATGAATTTGGAAGGAATTTGAGTGTAAAGTGGAGGGACTGTAAGAAAATATTCTGGAAAGAGGTAGAGTGTCTAGGGTGGCAATGAAGCTAGTCGTGGAGTGAAAGATAAAAACAGTAGATTACTAGTTGAGAAAGGAGAAAAAGTGAGCAGATGGAGAGAACACTTTAAGGAATTGTTGAACCTAAAGAATGGAAGTAATGCAAGTATAAGTGGCTGGGGAATGGCTGGGAGGAGGAGGAATGTGAGAAGAGAGGAAGAAATCAGTAGGATGGAAGTTGTAGAAGCAATGAAGAAAATCAAAAGGGGGAATGCCCCAGGAATTGATGGAGTGTGTGGTAAAATGCTGAAGCATGGGGGAGAGATAGTAGTAGAATGGGTGTGGAAGATGTGTAGGTTGGCCTGGGAGGAAGGTAGTCCTGGAGGATTGGAAGTCAGGTATAATTATTCCCTTGTACAGAGGAAAAAGGAAAAAAGAAGTATATGGTTATCATAAGGGCATTTGTCTTCTTAGTGTAATAAGAAAAGTTTATGGTAGGATACTTGTTGACAGAGTTAGGGAAATAACAGAGGAATTAGTTGGAGAAGAACAGGGAGGTTTTAGGAAGGGAATAGGTTGTGTAGATCAGATATTCATTCTTAGATCTTTAGTGGAAAAGTTTCTAGAGGAGGGAAAGAAGTTGTATGTGGCCTTCATGGATTTGGAGAAAGCTTATGACAGGGTGGGTAGACAAGGATTGTGGAAAGTATTAAGAATATATGGAGTAGATGGGAAGTTGTTGAATGCTGTGAAGAGTATGTATGAGGGGGCTAAGGCTGCAGTGCATGTGGATAGTGAACTGAGTGAATTTTTTCTGTATGAAGGTTGGGTTGAAACAGGGATGTTTCATGTCTCCATGGTTGTTCAGTCTGTATATGGATGGAGTTATACAAGAGATACAAGTTAGGGCAGTGGATGTTGGAGTGGCCCTAATGAGAGAGGGCAGTGTTTGGAAATTCCCCGTACTGTTGTTTGCAGATGATACTGTGTTGTTAATTGAAGATTAAGGGGAGCTGGAGGCATGGTGGATGAGTTTGGGAAAGTGTGTAAGAAACGGAATCTAAAGGTGAATGTAGGGAAAAGTAAAGTTGTGGTCTTCGAGAGAAGTGAAGTCATTGTATGTATAGTGAGGTTGGATGATGAGGAAATGGAAATTGTGAGTACATTTAAGTACTTGGGTAGTGTGATGAGTAAGGATGGAAGTTTGGAGGGTGAAGTGCTTGAATGGGTACAACAAGGAAGAAAGATTGCTAGTTCCTTGAAAGCAGTGATACGAAGCAGGGAAATGAGCATGGAAGTGAAAAAGTTACTACATGACGGTATTGTGATACCAACTCTAACATATGGAAGTGAAGCCTGGACCTTGTTGGAGGGACAGAAGTCGAGTGAGATAGGTGGAAATGAGTTATTTGAGAGGAGCATGTGAGAGAGGTGGAAATGAATTATTTGAGAGGACCTTGTGGAGTCACATAGAGAGACAGACTGACAAATAAGGATGTGAAGGAGCATTGTGGCGTGGATGTGGATGTGATAGGAAGTGTTAGGAGAAACACACTGAGGTGGTTTGGCCATTTGGAGAGAACAGAGAGTGAGAGCCTGACGAGGAGAGTGTATGTGAGTGAGGTGGAGGGGGAGAGAGGGAGGGGGAGGCCAAGAATGAGATGGAGGGATGGAGTGGAGAGGTATATGAGAGAGGGGGGTGTGAGCTGGGAGCAGGGCAGTGACTTGGCGTGGGACAGGGCGATGTGGAGGCGATTTTGATGTGGCTACCCCGTATGGGATTAAGGCGTCTGACAATAGATAGATGGAACTCTTGCACATAGGGAGAGGAAAAAAGAAATAGCACCGAGATTAATTTTGGTATTACAGAATGAAAGATCTTGATTTTACACATCAGAAAATGTATATATCATTCTCATATGTCAAATATTTACCATGTAGCCACAGCAAGAAAGTAGCTGCTGGAGGTGGAGGAAGTATGAAGGGGTGGAGGGGGGAGAATGAGGGAGGATGGTGGGGGAAGTGTGGCATGGAAAAATCAACTTTATAGAGTTGGTAGAAGGAGCTGTGAGTCCAATCACAAGCGAGGGAGGGGGAGGGGGAGGGGGAACAAAAAGTTTGGGTAGAGGTAGGTGGCGAGAGGGTGGTGGGGGAATCACCCCCCCACCATGGGTAGGGGCCCGGATCCTCCCCCCTCCCTACTCAAGACTTAGTTCTCATTGGTTTCCATTGATATATGTCACAATCGGGCTGAAACCTAGCGTCCGCAGTTTTTTTTTTACAAAGGCTCCTTTATCGATGCTATTAGGCTTCAAGCGAAATTCTGGAAAAGGATCAGTCGATCCTATTAGTACTTTAGGGATTAACACCTATCTTCCCTACTGCTGCTGTACCACTTGACCTCATTTTTGACTCCCGATTAAATAGGAATGTGTATCTTCATCCCTTAAGTCTTCTACTATTCATCATCTTTGTTTGCTAAAAATGTTGTCTCACTTTTCATAAGGTGCTGATTATGTCACACTTTTTTGTCTTCATTCTGTCCTTATTCTTTGTAAACTTGATTATGGTTGCCAAGCCTACGAGATGCTGTCCAAAATTTTCGGGACTGGGATCGTGTCACCTAAATGGGTTGTATAGTAGAAGTGCATCTGCCTCTAGGTGGCATTACTAACATGCATTTTGAGTCAATGCCACACAGCATGGAGCTAGGCGGATGTGGGAATTAGTGACATTTGTTTGTTTGTTTGTTGTGCACATGTCATCTGGCTGTTTTCAAGATGGATATAAAATAGGAACAACAAATTTGCATCAAATTTTGTGCGAATCTCTGAAAAATTCCACCGAGACCCTGGCCATGGTTCAACAAGTGTTTGGCGAGCAATCTCTTGGTCTGACACAGGTGTTTCAGTGGCATGCACGGTTCAAGACTGGTCGAACATCGGTGTGATGACAATGACCACACTGGAAGACCCTCAACCAGTGCAACTCCTCAAAATGTCACAAAGTTCAACAGCTCATCTGTGAGGGTCGACGTCAGAGGATTCACGATGTTTGTGAGGAGGTGGGAATTGGTTATGGGGCATGTAGAGGATTCTCATTGAAGAGTTGGGCATGCACCACATCACAGCCAGATTTGTCCCCAGGCACCTGACAGCTGACCAAATGCAGCAACACATCGATGCCATCACTGAGCTTCTTGGACTGGCCTCAGAAGATGAAACCTTCTTGTCCAGAGTCATAACTGGCAATGAGAGCTGGGTTTATGGTTATGACCTTGAGACAAAGCAACAATCGTCCAAATGGAAAATTCCTGCCTCATCAAGGCCCAGAAAGGCCAGTCAGGCGAAAAGCAGTGTCAAGAACGTGTTGATTGTTTTCTTTGGCGTCAAAGGGATTGTGCACAATGAATTCATCCCAGCTGGTTAAGCTGCCAATTTCAACTTCTGCTGTGATGTTTTGTAGTGACTGCTTGAAGATGTGGGAAGGTAACATCCCAACCTGTGATGAGACAGCAACTGGCTGTTTCACCATGATGATGCTGCGGCTCACAGTGCACTCAGCACCCAGCAGTTTTTGGCCAAGAACAACATGGCTGTTTTCCCCTACGGTACTCTCTTACTTGCCGGATCTGGCCCACTGTGACTTCTTTCTGTTTCCAAAAATGAAGATCAAGCTGAAAATGTGTTGTTTTTATACCACTGAGGACATTCAGAAGGAATCGCAGGCAGTGCTTGACACTCTTATTGAAAAGGACATCCAGGGAGCATTCCAGCAATGGAGGAAGTGCTGAGACTGGTGTGTCATTGCGGAAGGGAACTACTTCGAGGGTGATGGCGGTGAGTAGGAGCTGTGGCGACTTTTCATTTTCATATAGCATTAGTCCAGAAAATTTTGAGTAGCACCTCGTATTCTTCTGCTTCTACTCACACTCTTTCAGCGCTTTATTCTATTCATCATACTGGCCTTTGTTTAGCTGTTGGTGCATTTTGGTCAACTCCCACTGCAAGTCTGTGTTGAATCAGGCATTCCCCTCTGTCTTATTGTTGTCCTCTTCTTACTCTTGTCACCTTCAGTTTCTTACTAATAAGTTACTCCGTCCTCCCAGTCTTCCCAATGCTCTTTTCTCTTGCTCTACCATCTCCATCTTCCATTCCCCCTTGGGATCCCCCCCTTCTTCAGTCTATTGATTTTACCTTTCCTCCTATTCTTTCACTTCATCCAATGTCCTTCCCACCTTGGTTTCTGACTCCTTCTGTAGTCTGCCGCACTTTTCTCGTGTGTTCTAAGTCTTCTTCCCCCCACATACAATTCACTCTCTTTTTCTCAAACATATGTCCTGTCAGTCTTGTGCCACACATATTTTTCTTAACGTCTCCAAATTTTGCCGTAGTGTCGGGTTTGCTGTTGTGTTCCTTGACTCCTCTTTTCAGAATGCTCTTACTTCCGTTGCAAGTACTGTATAGCATTCTCACTGCAGAACTGTTTGCTGTTATGCTGTTCATTTTACTCTGAAATCTCTTCCTAGGTTCTCTTCCCCCACCTTTGTTATCTTCTCCAATTGTGTTGGTGCACTCACTTCCTTACATACCTTGCCTTCTTCTCATCCACTGATCACCAAGATTCAGGAGCGGCTGTTCTGTCTTTCTGTTCGGAAAGAGTCAGTTCACTTCTGCTGGGCCCTAAGCCATATCAGGATTACTGGTAATGAAGAGGCCCACTCACTGGCACGTTCTGCAACTTTTTATTCATATATACAGTATGTATATAATGTCATAGGTCCTCTTTCCACCCCTTTCCTGCTCTTGTTCGTTTTCCTCTTCTAACCCGTCTCTTTCATGAACGTTGGCAGTCCTCGTGGGAGCTGCAGGTTAACAACAAACTTCATGGGTATAAATCCCCAGTTCTTCCCAGGCACACGTAAACCCACCCCAACCGTTGATGGGAGACTATCCTTGCTCATCTTTGCTTGGGCCATACTCATCTCACTCATGGTCATTTAATGAACTGTGAACCTCAACCCCTCTGTTTACACTGTAACTGGCCTGTGACTATCTGTCACCTCTTTCTTGATTGCACGTCTACACCAATGCTGTCTCTCAGCTTTCCCCTTCCTTCCCTCACTACGTCAGTCCCTACGGCTTACTGATTTCGAAGGTGACTCTCTCACTGTTTCTGTTTCCAG
The DNA here is from genome assembly GCF_032717465.1 of Coenobita brevimanus. Classification (NCBI taxonomy): domain Eukaryota; kingdom Metazoa; phylum Arthropoda; class Malacostraca; order Decapoda; family Coenobitidae; genus Coenobita; species Coenobita brevimanus. The sequence continues at coordinate 4,696,526 of NC_137053.1, read as the reverse complement.
TAGTATCACTTTTCTTAGTGCACTTCACATCATACATTTAATATAATTATTTCCCCTGCTTCCTTTTGCCATCTTATGGCAAATATAGGCATATGGCCATAAAGCCATCTTATGGCTTGGTGCTAGTTCTTCATTATTCCTTTCTTCATTCCTTGATATCCAAGGCATGATTGTAATTCATTTGAAAACTCAGGTTGTTGTTAACTATTGCATTCAGCAAGACTGAGTTATTATTTAGTGTAATATATTTGTGGGTGAGTTATGCTCATGGTGGGACTAAGCAGAGCAGTTGACAGAGACTACTTACCAAAATTTAGTTCACAAAAAGGCAGACAAAAGTATTAGGGCAAAAGAAAAGTCAGTTCTGTTTGTCTTGAAAAGTATAAACTGTGTAAATTAGATTACATTATATTTCTTGACTCCTCAGTCATTCTTTCCTCCTCCTCCTGCCTACAGATGATTTACATTCCCTCTTCTGTCTTTCTTTCTTTCATTCTTTCCCCTTCCTTCTGCCCATGGGTGACTCTACACTGAGTGACAAGCCAGTGGTATCTTGTACACCAGGAAACTATTTACTTGCTGGGTGGTAACCATGTAACCAAATTATGGCGATTGGTGATTTAGTGAGTAATTAAGGCGCAGATTGAGCTGGTGCAGGTTCATATCCAAGGGGTGGTTGGGGTTTATTGCTCACATAATGCCACTCAGGGATGAGTGAGGCTGGTCACTTTCATCTCAACCCCTCTGTGGCCGCTGGCATCGAATGACGTTTAGCCAATAAGTGGCCACAGGCGTCGTTTGAGCGCGGCCTATAAAAAAACGACAAAAAATTTTTGGGAAGTGAACCAATGTTCTGAGTGTCTTCAGATTGACCTACACTACACCCCCATACATCCCATCAAGCAGTTCAGAGCCTGCTGCTGTGATGAGTGGATTTTCGATTTTTTTGTTTGTTTGTGGCCATGCCTAAACAAGCACAACTACACCCAGTATCTTGACCCAGACAGAAAATATCATCTTGGTCCTCCCTTGCGAAACACACACAATCACCCTGTTTACAATTATAAGTAAACACAGGCATAAACAAAAAAGACATGAAAATAAAAGAAAAATTAATTTTTGTTTGGTATCTTTACCTATTTGCTCAGGTTTGTTGTACTGTTTTGAATCATTTCACTTGTTCTTTACCTTTTGCAAGCATAACAGGAAAGTTTTCCACATTCACATGTTGCTTTCGTGGGTGGAAAGGCCTCCCTTCCCTTCCTGCTAATCAGTTCGTGTGAGGTGCGAATGGCAGGTCGTCTCGCATTTCAACCCTCACTCTCCAGCCTGTACACTAAAGGGACGACTTTTATCTCATTTAGGTCTAAAAACAGAAACTCTTGTCTCCCTTTTCCAACAGACTCACCACCCAGACTACAAAAATAAGTCGATACTATCATAAACACAATATAATATAATTTTTAAAATTCAACCTCGAATATTATGTACTGAAGAACTTCAGAATATGCAAATCTATTATTTCACACCTTTTCAACACCATTGACAATGTTTTTTTTGTATTTAAAAAAAAAAAAAAAAAAAAAAAAAAAAAAAATCGGTTACATCACTGCAGTACCTACGTGTGACTGGTACGAGGGGTGATTAGAAAGAAATGACAGTGAGTCCATAAACTTTTATTAGCATGAAGAACTATCAAACTATGACTCACATTCCTTCAAAGTACTCCCCTCCAACCTCTATGCAGCGTTCCATTCTCTTTCTCCACTTCATGAAGCAAGCGTGGTACTCTGAAGACGGTATACTTCGGAGTTCTGAATTGACGGTCCGTGCCAAGTCTTGGATGCGATGAAATTGCTTCCCAGCGATGGCAGATTTAATTTTTGGAAACAACCAAAAGTCACAGGGAGCCAGGTCAGGGGAGTAGGGTGGGTGGGGGAGCAGAGTTATACCTTGTTGTTCCAGGTACTGCATAGTGAGGCGAGCTTTGTGGGGTGCAGCATTGTCGTGGTGCAGCAAAAGGCGAGACCAACGGCGGGTTGGTGCGGTGTTGGCCTTGTGTTCCAAGACTTGTGGAAGGACCTGGTCTGTGTAGTATTGGGCTGTGATAGTGGACTTTTCAGGTATCACATCCACGCATATTGGTCCTTGAGAATTGAAAAAGATGGTGAAAAGGCGCTTCCGGCTGCGAAATCCTTCCTTCAAAATCTGAGGTCGAGGGTCTTCATCGCCCAACCACACCATGTTTGACTGCTTGTCACGGGTTGTGAAGAATGAAATCCAACACTCATCTCCAGTAGCAACATCTGAGAACCGTTTTGGACCATTTGGCTCAAATTCAGCAAGCCAGACACGACAAATCCTCACCCGTTCAGCCTTTTGCTCATCAGTCAACAAATGGGGTATCCATCGACAACACTTCTTCCTCAGGTGTAATTGTTCATGCACGATGTCATATGCACTCCCATAACTGATATCAAGCTCCAAGGCTAAGAACCTAAGAGTTACAGTTGGATCCTCGTCAATGATGGACTGTGCACGGACAGTTGTTGCTTCGGTCACGGATGTCCGGGGGCGTCCAGAGCGTTGTTCATCTTTCAATTCAGTTTTTCCTGCTGTGAAAGCATGAATCCAGCGGGAAGCAGTTTCCAGGGAAGGAGTAGTGTCTGGATAAACTTGTAATAATTCCCCTCGAATCTCTGTTGCTTTCTTTCCCAGTTTCCACCTCGTAAAAATGTAGAACCTGCAGCCTTCTTTCGAGTAATCCATGTTTCTGGCCAGAGAGCAAAAACAAGAGTGAAGCATTCACTCACAACAATAAAACAAGAAAAGTCAGGCATACGGCGACAAGTTCAAACTCGTAAGGACAGGCAACTCTGCACTCTCCTTGCTCCCCTACCTCCCATCATTCAAGGTTTTCATGTTATAGCACGAACTGTCATTACTTTCTGATCACCCTTCGTATCAGCTACCTAAATTTACGCAGCATCCGCATTCGATTGCACACCACAGGATGGGTCTAGGAAACCGAACTTTGCACTGCCAGGTGCATTGGAACTTCCTCTTCAAAATGGCAAAGAAAAAAAAAATCAATTTTTGAAACTTCAGAAAATGGCCCCGGCATCCACCAAGGGCGCATGTAAAATTCTGGACCTGCAGCCACGGTGGGGTTAAATGTCAGGACTGAGTTGCCTAGTCCTGGGCTCCTACGCTCCTCATGGGGCAACATAGGATTGGATGATGGATGGATGGATGAATGAAAGCATTATTCTTTTCTGTTGTCATTTTAGTTAATTACAAAAGTAATTATTTTGTAGTAGGGCACCAGGTTTTGCGCCAAAATGGGACCATGAAAAGTGCCGCAAAAGTTGATTTCTCCATAGTAGTTGTTTATAGGGACCAGGCTTGTAAGATAACTCACCCCTCTAGTGTATTTCCTACTTTAAATACATCCTAAAGTTATCTGAAGTGTTGTTATTAACACATTAAATCACAAAGTATCTAACAATAAAACAAAAGCATCATAAAATACATTACAGTGCACTTAAATACATTATTTACTGGCTCTATTACTTACATGTGTAACACAATCATAATGCTCACTAGGAAGAGGAGGGTGAAGGGCTTAATAGACTCGATGCAAGGGGGACATCTAAGGCTTTGGGTAGGGCTAGTGGGCCCCACCACTGCTTCCAACACTGTCTCCATCACCACTACTCCATTCATGCTGTGCCCTTTGATGCAGCACATTCACTCTGTTATGCCTATCCCTTGAAGCTTGCCTCTCTTGCAAAGCCCGAGAATTCCTTCATTTCCGCCCCAATTTTATTTGTCAATTTTTCAGCATAGTTGCGTTTTTTAACCCCCTTTCAATAGTTGTCCTTGGCCGTCCCTTTACTGCCTGCTGTTCCAGGTTCACGCCGTCTTACACTATTTCCACTATCACCTGGTCCACCTCCGGCTCCATTTGAAGCACAAGATGACATATTTCCGTCAGTTACTAATCAAAGACACGAGAGTGTAACACTCAACTTGTGGACACACTGAACATGTGTGGGAAGCAGACTTAAACTGAGTGTTGGCGCTGGCATCACAATGGCGAGAATCTGAAACTTGTGGTGCTGGGGGGAGTTGTCGTTAGGGTTCGGTCATAGGAATACAGTATTTGATTGCTGCCACGATAGTGCATTCACCAGTCTGATGTCATGAAATCTGGTGCCTACTGTAATGACAACTAATGACTGATGGTATTTTGGTCATGTAATGCCACTAGGGGTGTGGGTTGGGTTCCATCAATTAAATATTGTGGACAATAGTAGCAAAATCTCTTACCCCTGTTCTATCAAATGGGTTATATGGGATTGGCTGTTACATTGGATGCAACTGTGATTTTAATTGAGAATATATAATTTTCCTTTAATACACTACCATAGAACCCATAGAATCCTAGGGGTTATTGGAGAAGGGGTACTGGCCATGTATTCACTAGGTATCAAGAAAGCTAAAGGGGAGGACTGCAAGGACTAGGAATCCCCCATACCCTGTAAATTTGCAGTATATTAGCAGTTTAGATAGTATTGGATGTGGGTCCTCTTTCTGTCCAGGTTTCAGTAAATCAATGCAGGTTCATTTGTGGATGTATTTAAACCTTAAAACCTGGAGTTAAATCTAACATGCCACTGTGCTATACCTGGAGATGTTTGTAAAAATTACTTATTTTCGGACCGTCCTAGCTTAGTAACTACTCCACCTAGAACATTTGATAAGAGACAGTAGTAATCACCAATCCTACATCTCTCCACTACAAATGTCCCCAGGTGTCAAGATGGATTCATTTAATGCGTGGAAGTGGAGAATAGAGGTCACTTTCGGGGTCATGGAGAGGATGTCTCCCAATGAGTGTGCGAGTCCATGACTAGGACGGGCTGTCTTCACAGGCTGGAGTGGCCCAGGCAGGATGGGGTTGCCTCTCTTAGACTTTCCTACTCATCCTACGTACATAATACACTTATTTTTCTAAATACTTACTTCACTACAAGAATGGTACTCATTTCTAAATGGTAACTTTTGTGATAACTTATTTTCTGTACTTTAATTTTTATAATTTTCTAAGAACCTATGTATGTTGTGCTTATTTTTCAAAAATATTTCTTCACTGAATGTCAGTCCTTACTATCATAATAGTTACTGTATTCTCTACACCAAAATTTCCCATACTTTCCCATTTCACTGGTGCACATTACCCTCCACATGGTAACTTTCATTTTCAGGTGTTGTCTCCCTACTTGACAATGTCAATGCTGTCACCTCTAGTTCCCTCCTGATTGCAATTTCAATCACTTCTTTGCATGAATGGATGAGTTGGCAAGGGGCAGGCAACGGCAGCAACAAGTGAATCAGACTATGCGGAATCAGAACTCATTATTCTTAGTCCTCTTGTGTTACTTGGTAGACTGCCAGTGCTGTCTGCCTGCCTCCTCTGCACTTGCATGATGTCCTGGTGAAAATGGTTGTCTCATCAGACCAGGGGAGGAGAAGCAAAATGATTATGTCCATCACCCAGGAATTTCCAAACACCTGATTTCCAATGGCCAGTGCTATCAGCTGTGCTTTAGGGGTTAATGCAAAAGATGTGAGAGAAGAGTGTTAAAACATATAATTGGATGTAGTTCAAAAGGGAGTTTTAAATCTGATGTACTTGTGATGGTCATGGGCTTATATTTTCTTGAACTTCATGTAAGTTTTTATTCTACAGTGTCGTCATCAGAGCAGGGTAGTGGTAGCAGCCGAGGCACATGTGATGGTAATGGGTTAACATTGGACTGGGGTCACCTGGAAGCAGTGTATGAGTCATGTGTGTCAGCCACGGAGGGCTCCACTGTAGATGACCTTCTTCGTCTTCACACTGCCATCTCCTCGCTCATCAACAAGCACCTCAGGGATGTTGATCGAGGGCAGCTGCTCCAGGTAACTATAGGCAGTCTTAGTTGTAAGTCAGGGATATGTTTTAGAATATCTTTACTTTTTCAGTATTATTGTTATCGTAAATTGGAAGAAACTGGCAGATCAGCTGAATAGGCAGCATCAGTCCCAGTTACAATTCAGGATGTGATTTAAAATGTCACAACTTTTTTCATTCAGCTGGTAAAGGAAATTTGGCAGAAGTGTTAAATCTGTTGCATGAATACTGTATCTTGTGGCTTGTAAGACTTTTTTTTTTTTTTTTTTTTTTTTTTTTTTTACACTGAAGAGTCTTCATATGTCTTCAAAGATGAATGTCATGAGGTTAGTTGAAACAGCCACATATACAGGTAGTTATCGTATATACTGTATATCATTGGTAGACTGTACAATGAAAAACATTTAATTAAAATAAAACAGTTGATAAATTGTGAAAAATGAGATGCATTTAGATGTTTATTCAGAAGATTTAGGAAAACTTTAAGGACAGCCACATATACTGACAGTGCTGCCACATAATGTCTCCATCTACCTACTGCCAGATGCCTTAATCCTGTTAGAGGTGGCCACAAACAAACTGCCTTCATGTTGCCCTATCCCCCACCATTTCACTGACCTTCTGTCAGCACACATCCCCCTCTCTTGTATACCTCCCCACTCCATCCCTCCATCTCATCCTTGGCCTCCCCCTCCCTCTCTCTCTCCCCTTCTCCACGTCACTCACGTACACTCTTCATTAGTCTCTCGCTCTCCTTCCTCTCCACATGGCCAAACCACCTCAGTGGATTTTGCCTAATGCATTCTATCACATCCACATCCACACCACAATGCTCCTACTTTTCCGCATTTGTCAGTCTGCCTCTCCATGTAACTTCACATGCTCCTCTCAAATAACTCATTTCCACTGCTCTCACTCTTGACTTGTGTCCTTCCAACAATGTCCAAGCTTCACTTCCATATGTTAGAGTTGGCATCATAATACTATCATTCAGCAACTTCTTTAGTTCCATGCTCATTTCCCTGTTTTTTATCACTGCTTTCAAAGAACCAGTCACCCTTCTTCCTTGTTGTACCCTTTCAAGTGCATTATCCTCCAATTTTCTGTCCTTACTCATCATGCTACCAAGGTACTTAAGTACACTGCTTACATTTTCCATTTCCTCATCATCCAGCCTCACTGTACATTCAATGTACTGTACTGCATTTCTCTTGAAGACCATTACTTTACTCTTCCCTACATTTACCTTTAGATTCCGCTTCTTACACACATTCACAAACTCATTCACCTGGTGTCTACTGGTGAATATAACAGAAATTTCTCCATGCAAGCATGGATTTTTAACCCGTGGATTGCAAGCTACAGCTGAGGCTGGGTAGCGTCACATTGTGAGCCACAGCTCAGGCTGTGCTGGCTGTGCATCACCGCTAACTACTCCACCCCTGTGCAAACTTACTCATGGCACCACGCAAAGACAGAAAGATTTTTTTCTTTTCAACAGATGATGCCCTGGATGTTTATCTTCAGGTTTATAATAAACAGTCCCCCCCCCCCACTACTCCCCTACGTAAACTTACTCATGGCCCTGTGCAAAGATGGAGAGAGGGAGATCTTTTTTTTTTTTCACCAGATGATGCCCTTGATATTTATCTTCAAGTTTATAATAAACAAAAACTTAAAAATAAAAAAATAAAAAACATTTTTTGTTTAAAAAAAAAAAAAAAATTGCATTTAAAAAAAAAAAAAAAAAAAAAAAAATCCATACCACTGGATGGAATAAAAAAAAGTACTGTTATTGCACAATCCACGGGTTAAATGAACAGGTGTATGCAACTTTTTGCTGGCCTTTATCTTTTTGTGATTTTATATTTTCTTTGTTTGAATCATGCTGATATGTTACATGCAATGATGCAATCAAGGGACTTGATAACAAACCCAGCTCTGTGTTTACATACTGACAATGCTGCCATTTGGTGTCTGATGTTGAATATAGCAGAAATTTCTCCACGCAAGCCTGAATTTTTAAAATTAGCAAGTGTTTGTAACTTTTTATTGGCCTTTATTTTTTGTGATTTTATATTTTCTATACATGAAACATGCTGATACATGCAAGCATGTAACTTGAGGTCAAACCCAACCCTGTGCATACATACTGACAGTGCTGCCACCTGGTGTCTGCTGGTGAATATATCTGAAGTTTTTAATGCAAACATAGGGGCGGATGTACTAACAGCGTCCCCTTAGGGGTGCTGTTGCTACGCTCGTGTACAATGGTCAGTGTTTTGCCATGTACAGTACCAACATTTCTCCCACCATCATACGGTGACCCTAAGCTAAGGGCAGGGGGAGAACTCGTTGTGTTTGGGGGAAATTTTTCCCCACTCAGATGACAGTGTGGTTGGCCTAACCAAACAGCCAAACCGTACGTAACTGAACAATCTGACCTTACCTAACTGAACAACATGACCTTACCTAACTGAATGACCTGACCTAACCAGTCATACTAACCTTACCTAACGGAACAACCTAACACAACCAAATCTGATAACAACTTAACCTAACATTACCATACTGAACGGCCTAATCTTAACATGACCTAACAAGCTAAATTTATCAGACCTAATCAAACCTTAACCTAGGCCAGAGGAGTCCAGACTATTCTTGTTCATTACCCACATTTGTTAGGAAATCTCTGATGATTCCTCTGATTTCCAAGGGGGGGATTCCATCCCCCCTTTGGGAGTTATTTTAGTTAAATAAACGAATTAATTTTAAAATGTAATGGCATGAAATTTATTGGTCTTATTTATTTATTTTTTTTTATTTATTTTTTTTTTAAGCCTGACAATGATTTGAGGGCCCAAATTTTGTCCAAACTCTTAAAAGGCATAAATCAAAAGTCAAGAAACATTTGACCATGTATTGAATTTGTAACCAACACATAAAAGCCCTCCCCTCCTTTTTTTTTTTTTTTTTTTTTTCCCCACGTAACATACTTAGCCCAGTTAACCTAAACTTAAGTTAGCCTAACCTAACTAAAACTAAACTAACCTTAACTTACCCCATTCTAAAAATAAATTAACCAACACAACCGAAGTTTAAAGTACAGGTAACTCGCACGGAACACGTGGGTTTCGTTCCTACCGTGCCGTGTTAGGTGCGAAATCGCGTATATTTAAACTACTCCATATTTTGCTCCCTAGACCCCCCAAATGTGTTGTTTTGCTGTTATCTGTCACTGGTAATCACTAGAAAGCACTTTAAGTGGTTAGAAGGTTTATTTAATGTTATAACTCACAAATACAGTACTCCAGAGCAAAATTTCAACACACAAATACTGTACGTAAACACAAGGAAACATTCCGACGCCGATCATAGGTAATCATATAAATCAGGTTAACTGGTACCAGGGCTTTAACTTACAAGTACATACCAGAACAGTACATATTTAACTTAGATATGCAGTGCTGTGATATCGAATGATTTCAGTACATAATCTGTTAGGAATGGCTGGGAAAAAAAAAATGCTATGAATACATTTTCACCTTTTTGATATATGTTTACGCTAGTTTCGAGTTATTTTTTATGTTATCGTTGTGCCCATGCTTGGAAAAGGGAGCGAAAGAGTTGAATTTTCAGTCCTAAATGAGAAAACTGCACGTCCTCCAAGGCTAGACTCTGCCACGGGAGAATCAAGTGGAGGGTCAGTCCGATTAGCAATAAGGAAGTTGTGTCACAACTTCCAGCTCCCACACCACGAGTATGGCTAAAAATAGAATCGTAATGCAGTTTCAGAACTAACAATAAGTCTAATTATTACGAATACAGATACAAAGCAGAAATAAATACGTTTACAGACGGGGAAAACGTACTTCTTCCGTCATGACATGTTCATCTTTCTCTATCATTTTACCTTGTTATTTTCGCAATATATATTGCTGTCTCGTAAACAGGGTGGTTGTTTGTGTTTTGCAAGGGAGGAAAAAGATTGTATTTTCTGTCTGGGTCGAGATAATGGATGTAACTATGTGTGGTTAGGCATGGCCACGAGCGAAAAAATCGTACATCCACTCATCACGATAGCAGGTGGTGAACTGACAGATGACACATGAGAGGGTGAAGTCAAGGTCAGTCTCATGTCCCAGATTTTCGTTCACTTCCTGAAAGTTTTCACAGTTTTCTACAATTTGCATTGCATCAAATGATCCAAACCATTACAGCAAACCTGAGCAAATAGGTAAAGATACCAAGACAAAAATGTATTTTTCTCTTATTATAAGTCTTTAACGAACAAACAAAAAAGGCAATATTCCGACGCCGATCATGGGTAATCATATAAATCAGGTTAACTGGTTACAAGGCTTTATTTAATGCTTTAATTGCCTACAAGTACATACCAGAACAGTAAATATTTAACTTACAAATATAGTACTGTAGAAAAGCAGTACAGTAAGAGTTTAACGAACAAACAAAAAAGGCAATATTCCGACGCCGATCATGGGTAATCATATAATTCGGGTTAACTGGTTACAAGGCTTTATTTAATGATTTAACTTTATTTAAGTGCTTACAAGTACAGTACATACGAGAACAGTAAATATTTAACATACAAATACAGTACAGTACTGTGGAAAAAACGAACAAATAAAAAAGGCAATATTCTGACGCCTATCAGGTAAACTGGTTATAAGACTTTATTTCTCGCTTTAACGTTATTTAATAGTACTTTAAGTTGCACATAAACTTACCAGAACAGTACAGTACTCTAAATATTTAACTTACAAATACTGTGCTACTGTACTCGGGAATGTCTCACTCACTGAATAATTTCCCGCCTAGATCGTCATGTAATCAAAACAAACCGCTTGCTGCGGTGATGTTCGAGGATTTGATCTTTCAAAGGCCTCTCCTGCGTTAATTTGTAGTTTTCATGATGGTTTTTTAATCTTACGTTGTCTTATATGTATCCCAGCCCTTACCGTGTATAATTGCGAGCGCGTTCCGCGAGATCGTGTTCCGTGCGAGTTACCTGTAACCCAGTCTAACCTACTCTTAACCCCTTAACCGCAGGGTCACTTTCGTGACGCTCGGGTGCAGTGGATCATACTGCGGGGCATCACTTTTGTGATTCTGTGTTGTTTTGAATTTGCCTGGGCATTCAAGTGGTGACTTGTATCATCTGTCAGTACTGCCAGTGTCCAACAATAGTCAGCCCTGCTAATGTCATATGTACTCCCATCCATTCTTGACAATTTAGCCATTTTTCCCCGTTCTTGACTCCCCTCCCTACCTCCCCTCCATTACCTTTTCCTCCCGCCTGCCCAGTCGCACCGCACTATGTAAATCTTGCCTGGATTTTTCCACTGATTTCATCCATTGAAATGAGCCCTATGCCCCATTTTTATACAAAATAATATATATAAAAAAGAAAAAAGGTAATTGATAGTGCCATACACCTGGAATTGGCTAATTATCACCTGGCAACACCCCACGTACACTCGTTAGCTAATTTTCCCTGCTTATTTCCCCTTGAAATATGCCGTATGACCTGTTCTCATAATAAAAATATATATAAGAAAGGAAGAGAGAAGCCTTAGTGATATTTACATTCACCTGGAACGACCTAATTTATTATATTGTCTAGATTTCCTGCCAATCATTTCATAGCATATAAATTAGCAGCTGTCACCACACTGACATTGTCAACCCTTGGCTGCCCATATACGCCATGTCATTCAATTTACTGTCGTCTTTCGAGGTGAGACCATGTCGGATTCGCGCCCTTCCATTTCCGCTGCTTCTGAGCCCACTGCAAAGGGCCCTGTGACCTCTACCCCTACTAAACCCCATGTGGGAAGGGGTAAAGGACTAAGTGACTGCTGTTGAACGTGAACTGGCTGATTTATCAATGATAATGATGGACAGTGACTATGAGCTTTCTGGTGAATCTCGTGTTGAGCCTGTGGAGGAAATGGTGACAGAAACTCCAAGTACGAGTGCTTCAGTGTCCAAAGTTCGTCCTGGTTCCAAGGGAAAGGAGCCCTTAGTGCAGCAAGGGAAGGAATTTGGGAAGGGAGTGAAGAGGAGGCGGGTTAGCCCTGGAAAAATGGCCCCGTGTGACATAACCCTCCATGAGTCCCGAGGTGAACCACCTCCCCGCTCTCCCAGCCCCACTTCACTAATATCTTCCACCTCTTCAGTCAAAATTTCCCCTGAGTCTTCGTCGTCAGAGTCTCCACCAGCACCAACAGTGAAGGCAGGCCGTAGGGGACGAGGTAAATCCCTTACCCATTGTAAAAGTAGAGTTGTTTCTAGAGTAAGAGCTGCTAGTGGTACACGGCAATATGGGGTCAGTCGGAGTGACCTTGAAACTCCCCAGTCTGCCTCACAGCCACACTTATCCACCCTCACCCAGCCTACACCGCCACGAGAGGGAACCCTGGACTCCTTCGTGTGGACGGAAGGTTCCGATTTCGTCCCGGAACAACTCCACTCTGACGAGAGTTCCTCAGGGATACAGCCTGCCTATACTCTTGACGAGGATGCTGAGTGTGTGGACTACCTTTTGGCCTTCCGTGATGATGAAGTCATGCAGCATATATGTGATGAGACCAACAGGTATGAGTCACAACGTGCTGCAAGTGGTGCAGGTACAGTGAAAATACAACAGTGGACTGTGCTTGAAGTGCAGAAACTGTATGTTTTCTTCACCCTCATGCTTCTTATGCCTCATGTACGGAAGCATGAGTTGGAAGATTACTGGCCCATGGACCCTTTACTACCATCACCCACCTTCAATAAGTACATGGCCAGAGATCGGTTCCATAACATCGTGGGAAACCTGCACTTCACCAGCAATGATGTACAGGTTATCCCTTAATTCACGCGAACTTTTTTCACGCGATTTCGGTTATCCACGAATTTTTCGTACAATAATTAAAACAAAATTATAGTATTCAAATTAAGTAATTTCAGTATACAAGAGAAATAAATAAAATATAAAAAATGCCTACCTGCTGCCCATGTGCACACATATATGTATGTGTGTGTGTGTGTGGGTGCCTGGGAGGTCGGTCTACCACGCACCACACAGTCAGTTTGAATCCGACAGTCGAATCATGCGTGACTCGAGATCAAGAATCGTTATTTATGGCTTATTTTTCTGCCTTCCAGTGATTGCTTGCCTTGTCTGCCAACATGGGGCCTAAGCGTAGTGCTAGTGATGCATGTGGTAACACACCAAAGCGGGCTGGTAAAGTGGTGTCACTGACAAAGTTAAAGTGTTGGACAAACTTCAGGGTGGAATGTCGGCGACAGTTCTCTGTCAGGATGATTCCCCGTCATTTATTTACATACCAGTTTATTTAGCAAGTACAGTACACTAGTTTTTTACTTATATGAGTTATAAAATCCCCCTGAAAAATAGTTATTAAAGTATTAATTAATCAATAATAAGTATATTAATAGAATGACGGGGAATTGTCCATGTTTTGACGGTGAATTGACATGATGGTGAAGTGTCTCAGAACCGTATGTTTGGGGTGAGTCAACTGTTCATACAATAAAGGAGAACGTAGCATACGGGAGACAGAGAGGGCTAGTGCACCAGACTGCTAAAGTGTCTCCACCTACACCTGTGAATTGTCTTGGAACCGCATGTTTGGGGTGAATGAGTCAACTGTTCATACAATAAAGAAGGCAGAATGTAGCATACGGGAGGCAGTGAGGGCTAGTGCACCAAACTGCTGAAGTGTCTCCACCTACGCCTGTGCTTGTCAGGTTTCAGTTTTAAATTTCTTACATTTTTGTTGTTTTTAATACTTTATGCTAGTTTATAAGGTGTATGTAGTGCATAAACAGTATTATTGAGATGTAATATATGTATAGACATGCGTAATTATGTGCACACAAGGGCAGAACATATACGCGAATTTACCACATACACGAAGGGTCTGGGAACGTAACCCTCACGTGAATTAAGGGCTTACCTGTACTTTCCCAGTCTGACCCATTGTGGAAGATCTGGGAGATTCTGCAGTGCCTTATATGCTGCTAAATAAGATGGCACTTGAACTTCAGTATGTTGTGTTTCTGTTATTTACTTGAACTTGATAGCAAAAAGAACATTAACCCCTACACCGCGGGCTTGTTTACCAATGACTTGCATGTGCCGCGGGGTTATTTGGGCTCCGACAGACTCTCAAAAAATATTTGCCAAAAATCAGTTATTAGTCCTAGAATAATAAAATTACTTATGCTTATGGCACATACCTTCAGCTTTCTCCTGGAATGATTGTTGAGCCTTCGTCAGTTACCGTAGGACTTGTGGAGACCTCTGAAGTAGGGTAAAGAAGTCTCCACTTTACACTTCCCGACAACCCGTAATATGATTACCACAGCCAGATACAAACACTATAAACACTATTCTACAATTTTCAAGTAGTTTGGGATCCATACTAAAAAAAAAAACACTGTGAAAGCAATGGAAATTACGAGCGCGTCTGATCGTCGCACTGGCACTAGTTCGCTCTTAGTAGTCTGTCATTTATTATTCATAAAACCCCTCACACTTTATATTTCTATTACTATATAACACTTATATATATCTACAGTCTTTATTCATAAGTTTCCTTCAGTAGTATTAGTTTATTGTCACTGTAGGGATTCAATTTCTTTCAGTAAAATACGTAGCATTCACTTTCTCGTCCTGTATACTGGCATTGAGAGTGAATGTCACTTTCATCTTCACTCTCATAACTCATAGCATTCAGACATGCTAGAGTGAAACTTTCACTTTCATTACTCCTAGGGTATATACTCGTATTCTTATAATACTACTCATTTACATTTCTATTTACGTTCTCTATTTTATTTACGTTATTTACATTTCTATTTTATTTACACTGTGTTGTGCACTGTCACTTGAAATAACTTATAAAACTATTTTCCATTGTTCACGTATATTTACATTCATTACTTTCACTTGCTGTTTACACATTATTTACACATTATTTACAATTCCACTTGCACTGTTTTACTCAATAGAAGGATCGTAGTCACTCTTTTATCAATTGTCAGCCCTTTACCTCTTTCCACACGAGGTTTAGTAGGGGGTAAAGGTCACAGGGCCATTTGCATGGGGGTGAAAAAAGACCTTGAAGTCAGCAAGAAGAAACATACGTACTCTCGCTTCGGAAGTTGAGAGTAACCTGATAACGGAGGGCCAGCTGGAGGCCTGCTAAGGGGTTATTCAGAGTTACCAATATTACTTCTTGAAACAGCTAAGTCTAGCACTGATATGATTGGCAGGAAATCTAGACAATACATTATAAATTTGGTAGTTCCAGGTGAATGTAAATATCACTTAGGCTTCTCCCTTCCCTCCTTACATGTATATTTATTTCGAAAATAGATTAGAGGCCTACTTGGGAGATATATATTCAGAGCTACCAATGTTAGATCTTGAAACATCTTTGTTTAGCACTGATATGATTGGCAGGAAATCTAGACAATACATTATAAATTAGGTAGTTCCAGGTGAATGTAAATATCACTTAGGCTTCTCCCTTCCCTCCTTACATGTATATTTATTACGAAAATAGATTATAGGGCATATTTCAAGGGGAAAAAAACAGCGAAAATTAGTGAACGAGTGCACGTGAGCTGTTGTCAGGTGATAATTAGCCAATTCCAGGTGTTTGGCACTCTCACTTACCTTATTTCTTTCTTGTATATATTATTTGGTATAAGAATAGGACATAGGGCTTATTTCAATGGATGAAATCAGTGAAAAATTCCAGGGAAGATTTACTTAGCGTAGCACGGCCAGGCAGGCGAGAGGATAGGGTAATGGAGGGGGGGTAGGGAGGGGAGTCAAGAATGGGGAGAAATGGCTAAATTGTCAACAATGGATGGGAGTACAGATGAGATTAGGAGTGCTGACTAGTGTTGGACATTGGCAGTACTGATAGATGATACAAGCCCCCACTTGGAAGCCCGGGTGAATTCAAAATAACACAGAATCACAAAAGCGACGCCCCGCGGTATGATCCCTTGCTCCCAAGCGTCACGAAAGTGACGCCCCGTGGTTAAGGGGTTAAGAAAAAGGTGACTAGGATGAATTATTGTATCCAGAATTTTGCTGAGCTTCTTTCTGTAGATAGGATATTCATTCTTAGATCTTTAATGGAAAAGTTTCTAGAGAAGGGAAAGAAGGTGTATGCAGCCTTCATGGATTTCGAAAAAGCATACGACAGGGTGGATAGACAAGGATTGTGGAAAGTATTAAGAATACATGGAGTAGATGGGAAGTTGTTGAATGCCATGAAGAGTATGTATGAGGGTGCTAAGGCTGCAGTGCGTGTGAATGGTGAACTAAGTGAAGTTTTCTATTTGAAGGTTCGACTGAAACAAGGATGTGTTATGTCTCCATGGTTGTTCAATCTGTATATGGATGGGTTTATAAAAGAGTTACAAAGTAGGGCAGTGGATGTTGGAGTGGCCCTAGTGAGAGAGGACAGTGTTTGGAAACTCCCTGTACTGTTGTTTGCAGATAATACTGCGTTGTTAAGTGAAGACAAAGGGGAGCTGTAGGGCTTGGTGGATGAGTTTAGAAGAGTGTGTATGAAACGGAATCTAAAGTTGAATGAAGGGAAGGCTTGGTGGATGAGTTTGGGAGAGTGTTTAAGAAATGGAATCTAAAGGTGAATGCAGGGAAGAGTAAAGTTATGGTCTTCAAGAGAAGTGAAGTCATTGAATGTATAGTGAGGTTGGATGATGAGGAAATGGAAAATGTGAGTGCGTTTAAGTACTTGGGTAGTATGATGAGTAAGGATGGAAGTTTGGAGAGTGAAGTGCTTGAAAGGGTACAACAAGGAAGAAAGATTGCCGGTTCCTTGAAAGCAGTGATAAGAAACTGGGAAGTGAGCATGGGAATGAAAAAGTTACTACATGACAGTATTGTGATACCAATCTAACGTATGGAAGTGAAGCCTGGACCTTGTTGGAGGGACAGAAGTCAAGAGTGAAAGCAGTGGAAATGAGTTATTTGAGAGGAGCATGTTGAGTCACATGGAGAGACAGACTGACAAATGAGGAAGCGAAGAAGCGTTGTGGTGTGGATGTGGATGTGATAGGAAGCATTAGGAGAAACACACTGAGGTGGTTTGGCCATGTGGAGAGGATGGAGAGATACTGGCGAGGAGAGTGTAAAGTATGTGAGTGAGGTGGAGGGGGGGAGAGGGAGAGGGAGGCTGAGGATGAGATGGAGGGATCGAGTGGAGAGGTATGAGTGAGTGGGATGTGAGCTGGGAGCAGGGCAGTGAAATGGCGGGCGACAGGGTGACGTGAAGGTGATTTGTTTGTGGCCACCCCTTACAGGATTAAGGCGTCTGGCAATAGATAGATAAATAGATTCATTTTGTATACCGAGGAAAATTTCCTCCACAGTTTTTTTTTTTTTTTTGGGGGGGGGGGGTATTATATGGTTCTTTCAAGAACTGTGCATTTTTTTTTTTCCAGTATTTTTTGGTATTATATGGTTCAAGAACTGTGCATTGTACTATTTACCATTTGTCAGTGTTAATATTGCATTTAGAATCAGAGGTTATACTTCTTCACTTTCATGATGTATTTAATTTTTTCATTATTGCTAGTGCCAGATTTTATTAAGATTTGGAGGAACTTTTCTAAAGGGAAGTGTTAAAGATATTCTTCAGTAACCCCTTCAGTATTATAAATCTGTTCAATATTGAATAATAATCAGGTGATACAAAAAAATAGTCATTTGATTGAAGGAGTTAAATTATTATGTTGGAAGATACTCATTATATGGAATTTATTTTTTAGGAAACTGAGGCTGAGATTCGCCGATTCACACAGTTCCACAAGAAGAGTTAATGTAGGGCTCACAGTGATGGTGCCCTCCCTACTGCATCTCACCACTCTAAGCACTTCACTAGTACTTTACAACATGGGCAATTTTATGTCATAAAGTTATTTATTTTAATTAAGCTTTAGTTTATTATTATTATTATTATTATTATTATTATTTTCTTGCCTGGTAAGTAAATAAATGTATTTGATACCACTGTCACCATAACTTTTAATATTGATAGTTTGGGTAATCCATTTAATAATAATAACTGTTTGTCTTATTTTGGTTTTATTCTGACTTTGGCACAGAACTCCATAGTGTAACATAATACAGTAGTTAATAAGGTTTTTTGAGGGCATAGGATGGACTCCTACCTTTAAATATTGTGGACTGTGATAGCCTAGTTTCAATTCGTTATGTAAATCTTTATAAGGTTTATGGTAATTGTAAAATCCAGTCCATTCATGCACAGTGTAGGAGGGTCTTAGGGTAGGATACTGTAGTCCAGATCATTTAATCAGTAGGAGATCACCCTATGTACCTGGCAGTGATCAGATGATAGAACAACTCATCTGTTGTGGTAAATGTCTGTCAGCAAGTTAAGGATTTATGAATGGCAGAGAATAATTTTGGAGTTCATGGAGCCCTTGGGATTGTTTGATTTTTGGTACCTGATCAATTTCCTCTTATTATACAAATGCTAATCAAAGTTTTTTTTCTCTGGTTTAGACTAATTTTTAAGTTACAGTATTATTTTGTGTGAGGATGAAACTTAGGACCCAAATAGAGACCTCTGAATAGTTTTATGAAACTCTTTCTAATAGAAAGTTATATTTCCAAGTAGGGTACATTCTCACTTTTCATTTACAGTATTGCAGTAAATTTCTCACTTTATGTACTTCTTGCTCAAGGTTTGAATCAATTTAATTAACTCAGTGAAATATTCAGTATGTCACTGCCAGTTTCCTTACACTGCCATGTGTCTTGTGATTGCATTGTGATGTGTAATAAGACCAACATGTACTGTGAATGCATCCTTAACATAGCAGGACTTGTGACTGCATGTAACAACCACCAACATATTCTTGTTGCAATATGTGTACATTGTAAGCAAAGAAAATATGATTACCTGTGTTACATTACCATCTCTCACATTTGTGCTGTGTGATCATAGCAAGAGCAGTGAATGCCTTTTGTAACATCCTTCCACACCATCCACCATTACGTTTTCTCTGGGCTAGCATCACCAGGGTTTTTTAGGCCTTCTCAGGGTTGTATTCTAAGTGACTTTGACGATTTCATAATATCTCTTCCTTAACAGTTTATTCTGCACATAGCACCCCTGTATCCTTTTGTATGCCACCGTTACAAACTGTGCCAGCAGTTTATTCTGCATAAAACACCTTTAAACCCTCTTGTGTTTTTTATGCAAATGGTATCAATATTGAAATGACATGCAGCATGCAAGAGATTGGTAAGGTGTAACATGCATAATAATCCACTAAGGAAGAGACATTATGTAGCCTCCCATGCCACCTAGAGGTACTGCCCTCAATGTCATCACTACATGCACCGCAGTTAGATCAGTAGGTTGTAAACACCAGTTTTTGTTCATAATATTTAACACTGAAACACTTGCAAAGTATTGCATCATTGATGCTATGGACTAGAGAGAGTATGATAGAATAAAATATAAATGTTCCTTACAGTGCTTCTACACTTTTTGCCAACAAGAAGACTGCATTTGACACAAAATTCTGCTGGTCTGTTAACTATTGCTTTTAACTGTTTGAATGCAAAACACCTACTTTGTATTTTATTTTGACTGACATTAGATGATTTTTATTATGCTCATGAGCAACCTGGGGTATCAAAATCAATAAAGAGTATTGTGATTAATGTCTTGCATTCCAACTAACAGATGGTTTTAGTAGCTCATTGAGTTTGGGGTTGTCTTTTTTTATTTAATTCTTGCTAACTCATGATGATTTTATTCAGGCTAGGATAAGACTTTCAACCTAGAGGAGGTAGATATAGCATTAATAAACCCCATAATTTCATGAGACCTTGCCTAGAGTTTAATAAAATCATTTGATAGCAACAGTAGTAAACTAAAAAGGACATCACCTGGATTCATGGGTTTAGCAGAAACTCTGCAACCAGATGGTTGAGAGAAAGAATTAGGATTGTGCAAGTGGTATGTTGATGCTATTATTTGATTTTTAACCCCTTCACAAGATGAAGTACTTTTCATTTTTTATTACAGTACAGTACGGCACCCTGATCCGAACACAATATTGGAAGCCCCCTCCTGACATCCACCCATCAAAGATTTTCTTAAATAGAGCTGATCGAGTTCACCTACTTTAGGTTTAGGTCAGGGTATCACCCAGCCCTCAGTTGCCAGCTCAGATTTGGGTTGGATGGAATCACAGATGAGACAGGTGTCAGTTATACAATAGGTTCACATAAAATGTAATGGAGCAATGGAGCACTGCACTACACGTGGTGTAGGGAGCATTTAGGATGACCCCATAGGGGCAGTTACTTACCCGTGGTCAGTGTGTCTGCTGATCCAGACAGACTGGGGTGAAGCTGTAGCAACAACAGCTACTTTTTTTTCTTGCTTTCCCCAGATAATCTCCTTAAACTTTTTTTATAAAGATTTCATATGGAAACAGTTAATGAAAATTGTCTAACCCTTGCAGTTCAAAATGTCTCTCTGAAGTTCATCATCATCATCATCATCATCCGGGCCACCTTTCCCACCTTAGGGCAGGGTGAGGAGTAGCAGTGTCCAGACAGCCCAGATTTGCCCAAACCAATGGGCCACACTTCCATTCACTCATCATTCAAGCCCCCGGAACTGTGGCTTTATCAGATATTCCAAAAACATTCACCACGTTCTGTAGCTTCATATAAATGTATCCGATGGAGTCAATCCAGACGCTGCCACGTTGAAAAAGGGCGCCAAATCCCTGATCATGCACTTCTCCTCACAACATTCATCCAGCCAGCTCGATCTCTTGTCAGTTCCCTAACCTCACTGACTTCCAAACCTCTCTTCCTCACACACTTATCCACCATATCTCTCCACCTTCTCCTTGGCCTACCTCGCCTCCTCCCTCCTTCAGATTCGCTCAGATATACCTTTTTCACCACTCTGTTATTCATTCTCCCCACATGACCATACCACCTCAGTATGCTCTCCTCGATTCTGGTGTCCACAGACTTCCTCACTCCACATCTTTCACGAAGTTCATTAAAATAATATTAAGGTAGTAAGAATTAAATTTATAATGTCATCAGACTGAAGGGGTTAAAGATTGTATGATTTTTGTTTTCTCCTTATTAATATTGGCCTTAAGTATGAAAGCTGGTTTGTAATGGTTAAATTTTTTTCTGATCATATACGGAAATGGCTTTGATGGTTGACCATATCTTGATTAGAACTAGAGTAATATACAGTTGATTCT
Organism: Coenobita brevimanus; assembly: GCF_032717465.1. Lineage (NCBI taxonomy): Eukaryota > Metazoa > Arthropoda > Malacostraca > Decapoda > Coenobitidae > Coenobita > Coenobita brevimanus. The sequence continues at coordinate 4,675,216 of NC_137053.1, read as the reverse complement.
TGTTTGAAACTGGTTCATTGAAAGTTGTTTCATAGAGCTGTTGATGAATTAACTTTTTTATTTTTATGTAATTGGTTTTAAAAAAATTTAAACATCCCCCCTCCCCCCCCACACACACATCCACAAGTGAGTTGGCAGAGGTTTAGTGCCCCTCCTTGTTAAAACAACTAATGGTAACTCAAAGACAAACAGCCGCTCTTTATTGGATTGTGGCTTGAAGTTTTCTTCATTTATTTTTTTTTTATATTATTTACTTTTTTGTCTGTTGTCTGTCTCACTTTAAACCAAAAGCATATCGCGCATTAAGAGGTTTCACTTCAAGTAGCATTGACCTGCAAACATATAGGTTTTAAGTAAGCACTGACAGTATTTAACTTAAAGATATTACCACCTTTTTATGTTACTGAGCTAGTTTTTAATAAGTAGAGATTGCAAAGGGTTAGTTGAACTTGATCAAGAAAAGAATTGCTTGGATAGTAGCCTTTTAATCATCATATTGTATTGTACATACATATATACATCATCCAATCCTACGTTGCCCCCGTGAGGAGCATAGGAGCCTGGGGCTAGGCAAGTTGGTCCTGACATTTAAGATGATAGTGACGAGCCTCGCTCATCCCTGAGTGGCATTATGTGAACAATAAACCCCCACTGGGCGCTCACGATCCACTCACTCAATGTAGTGCTGCTCTCGGGTGTCTGCTCTTTCCTCTCCATCCTTCTTTCCTTCCATTCTCTTCTGTCTTTCTTTCCTTCATTCTTTCCTTGTCTTTCTGCCTACAGGTGACTTTACACTCCCTCCTCTGTCTTTCTTTCCTTCATTCTTTCCACTTCCTTTAGCCTGTGGGTGACTCTACTCTGAGTGACAAGCCAAATGGTTTCCTGTGCACCAGGAAACCATTTACTACGCTGGGTGGTAACCATATAACCAAATTTTGGCGCCTGGTGGTTTAGTGGGTAATTATTGTGCTCCAATTGGATTGAGCCGGTGAAGGTTTATATCCAAGGGATGGTTGGAGTGGATTGCTCATGTAATGCCACTCAGGGATGAGTGAGGCTGGTCACTCTCATCTTAAATGTCGGGACCAACTGCCTAGTCCCGGGCTTCTACGCTCCTCATGGGGCAATGTAGGATTGGATGATGGATAAACCCCCACCACTCCTTGGATATATACTGCACTGGCTTAATCCTATTGGAGCGCCTTAATTATCCACTAAACTACCAGGCGCCATGATTTAGTTATATGGTTACCACCCAGCTTCGTAAATAGTTTCCTGGTGTGCAGGAAACCATTTGGCTGTCACCCAGTGTGGAGTCACCCACAGGCAGAAGGAAGAGGAAAGAATGAAGGAAAGAAAGAAGGCCATAAGAGGAAACACTTATAAAGGCTCCAACATGCTTTCATGCATCAATATTGGTCACTTGATGGCAGCTGTCCATGCTGCTCGATCTCTGACAGTCTCCCTGTTCAATCCTTTTTCCTTGAGGTCACACTCTATGACTTTGTCCCTGGTCTTTTTTGGCCTGCCTCACACAACCCTACCCAACATTTACACTTCTCGCTGTCTGCACCCAACTGTCATTCTCCATCCTCAAATTCAGCATGCCCAAACCATCTCAATGTACTCCTCTTCATCACAACGCCAATACATTCCAATTACATTATTCCTCAACTCATCAGTCATAATCCTGGCCCCCCCCCAGGCCTCGCATTCAAGGATGCACTACATCTGATCATTGTATTCTCTGTACTTTTGAGCCTCCGAGTATACTCTTCCTTTACTGCTGAAGTCTCACTACCAAACAGCATTACACTCCTAACATGTGTCACTGATGACTTATTATTAATTTTTTGCAGTTTCTCATTCTTGCAACACTGAAGCTTTAAATGCAAACCATTCTTTTAGTGTTTCAGGGTGTGGTTGATTCCATATTGTTATTATGGTCACAAAAGAATCAATATACAGTACAGTCTATCCTCGTCTAACACAGTTTTCCCTAACACAAAAATGGACTAAGACTGTACTATTTTCCGGAAGCACTATCTAACACGGCCATTGATAAAGCTAACGCGGTTGTTTGAACCAAGCGGACAGTGATGAGACGAATCATAGGAGTGTTGACTTGCCAATGGGCGTCATCTTCCTCCCAGCCAATTATGCTTTAGCATTCTCGCTTTTGAACTACCCAGTCAATCAGGACACTCCCTCCTCCCGCCTGCTTCCCTACCCAGCCTGCTGAGAAGTGTTATAATTGCTATTGACTTTGAAGGATTTTAACCAGTGTTCTCCCCTCTACCTCCTCTCTGGTGTAGTGTGTCTCCTCTTATCCTCCCATAAGGTAAATAAAATGTGGCTTTTAACTGTAATAATACTCTTTTATAATTTTTTGAACCATATTAATGCTTTCTGGAATATTAAAATCGGGGGGTATACAAAACTTTTGCACCACAAGAAGGGGAAAGTGGACTTTGGGCAGGGGTGCATAAGGAAATAGGGGGTTTCAAGAGTCCTTGTAACAAGTTTCTGTAACACAGTAGGGGTGCGGAGGCAATTAACCGTGTTAGACGAGGACAGACACCCTAAATCCAAAAGGCTTGGGAATCTGCATAAAATTTTCATCCATCCATCATCCAATCCTATGTTGCCCCATGAGGAGCGTAGGAGCCCTGGGCTAGGCAATTTGGTCTTGACATTGAAGATGAGAGTGACCAGCCTCACTCATCCCTGAGTGGCATTACGTGAGCAGTAAACCCCAACCATCCCTTGGATATAAACCTACACAATCTCAATCCGACTAGAATGCTTTAATTACCCACTAAACCACCAGGCACCATAATTTGGTCATATGTTTACCACCCGTTGTGCCTACACAATAAGAATAGATAAAATTTCTAGTTACAATTATTTCTGTGTCTAGGAAGTGTGGAAGGTATTATGAAATTGCCTGTAAAAATAGTATTATAAACATTTCTCATGCCAGCTCTTTACTTATACTGGTCATAAACTTCATTACTTTGTACATTGTTCTGATTTACTGTAATCTCCACTGTTTTCGCCATGTATGAGGATACACACATATATGAAAAAGCTTGTTAATCATGGTCATAATTAGACTGAAAATGACTGTGATCACTGATTTATTACCCTCCTTCTGTGTGGGTGTTGACAGCTAGGCATGAACAGGAGGTGATTGGTGAATTGGAGAAAGAATGGAATGAGAAAACAATAATCATGCACCCAAAATGATTTTGTTCATCTTAGACTTATCAAACTGAGGGATTAGATAACAGCCTTCATTTAACTCATTACCAGTTGGTGGCTCACTTTAGCTGAGTATAATCATCTGGTAGTTGCAAAAATAAAACCAAAATTCATCATTGCATTCAGGTGGTTAATGTGTTCATCTGTTAGAGAACATTTGTTCATGTAGAGGAATCTATGAATATTCCATGTAGTGGGAATTGTGGTGGGTGAAATGTAAGTAGAAGATACTCCCACCATTTTTGTAGTTGTCATTAAGATTTATGTAGTGTCAGGTAACTGAGCAATGATTGTCTTGTCAACCAGTTGTGGTATACGTCCAGTATATCCCAGTAAGACAAGCAGTAAGTTGTTGGATGTAGCAAGTGGCTCACAGGACAGTATTTTTTATTTATTTTTTCTGCCTTACAAAATCACTGTTAGCAGCTCAAGATTTAACTGAGGATTCAGTGGGTAGCAGATTCAGCTGTGAGAAATAGAACACAGGATGTGATTGATGTGATGAGTTTGGCCATGTATTAGGGAGTAAGGTAGTATCCTAGCTGTCATAGGGATGCCATAGTTGAGACCCAGATTAGTCATCCCCACAAGCTTGTAATATTTTTCTCTGCTGTTTGTGAGTACCCATTTCTTTATCTTTATTTGATTATTAATATTATTTATTTATTTTTTTCCTACTTTAACGTACAGTATTGAAAAACTTTCTTGAAATGCAAATTATATATATAAGTAATATTTACTTTATATATATATATATATATATACTGTATATATATATATATATATACACTGTATGTATATTAAGAGATTTATTGGATGTCTGTATTTTGAGATCTGCAGATGTCGATGTTTGCATATGCGGATATGGATATCCAATACATCTCTATTCTTGTGACAAAAACCATCGTATTAATAATTAATCATATTTGTGAGTGTCTAATGGACAAAATTTCTCTGGTAATTTGAACAATTTGATAACACAGTAAAACCTCACTATAATGGACTAATTGGGGCCCAGGCATTAAAAAAAATGTGAAAGTCCAATAAAAGCGACATGTTACTTCCCTCTGCTAACCTGAACTTTTTCCGATATATCAGACATTAGTCCAGATTGCACCAACGGTTTTTCACCACCATTACAGTACTGTACTGTACTGTATTATACATTCACTACAATAATCAGATGATTTAATATATGTGAGAATACTGTACTGTACACTGATAAATGTTATTTATTACCTTATTGTGGTGAACATAGCTGAAGTGGTCAGGCAGTCCGGGCTGCTTCTGGCTTTATCGGACTTTTTCCGAAGTACAGTAAGACCTCACTATAACGGGCTAATTGGGGCCCAAGGCCATTCCGAAAAATGCGAAATTCCAATAAAAGCAACATCCTGACTTCCCCCTGCTAACTCAGACTTTTTCTGATGTGTCAGACATTGGTCAGGATCGTACGAACGGTTTTTAAACTGTTTTGACAACCACTGCAGTACTGTACTGTGTCATAACTTCACTGCATTAATCAAATGGTGAGATATATATAATAATACTGTACTGTACACTGATAAACATGTCTTTTATTTACCTTATTGTGGTGAACATAGCTGAAGTGGTCAGGCAGTCTGGACTTCTTCTTGTTTTATCGGACTTTTTCCGATGTATAAGAATTTAGTCCGGTAGCTTGTCAGTTCCAGTAAAAGTGAATTCTGGTCGATTGAAGTCCATTATATCGAGGTTTTACTGTACTGTATAAGACTTTAGTCGAGTCGGCTCTTCAATTCCAACAAAAGTGAATTCCGGTATATTGCAGTCCGTTATATCAAGGTATTACTGTAAGTTAAATTTTTATGCCAAAACAATGATTTTCTGGAGAAATATGATAAACTTAGCATAATTGTGCTAAATCTGGTCACGCTTCACTTTATGACGGAGTGATAAAATGTGCTAAGTGCTGCCAGATCTTGTTTTTCAGTTTTCTTTTTATATATCCATCACGTCTTTGTGTGTGGTAAGGATGCGCATGTGGATGTTTATTAAATCGCAAATGCAGATGATGATGCCAATGTTTATTTTATCACAAACGTGGATGCAGATGTAAAAAATGATGATGATGTTCCATATATGCAGATGAAGATATCTGATATATTTCTAATATATATATATATATATATATATATATATGTATATTTTTCACTCTCATTTTAATGCCAGGACCAACTTGCCTAGCCCCGGGCTCCTACGCTCCTCATGGGGCAACGTAGGTTGGATGATGGATGGATATATATATATATATATATATATATATATATATATGAATTTGTTTGTGTTATGTTTGTATATATATATATATATATATATATATATATATATATATATATATATATATATATATATACGGTAATCCCTCCAGTATCTGATGTAATAGAACCAAAGGCATGTCCAGATAGTGATCCTGTCCGGATATTGGGCCCCAGCCTCCTGGACTTGTACTTATGGACCCTAACTCAGAAAAACACCTATACAGCTCCCTCTGGACATGTATTGCACCTATTTAAGACCTAAATCACACCAATAAGGGACATAAAAGACTGAAATAAATGCAAAAAAAACATAAAATGAGGTTTTAGAGGTGAGTTTATACAATATTAAACATTCTGGGTACTTACAAGTCACTGGCTCCTGGACTGGTTTGAACTGCCAGTTTGCAGTCCACAGTTAATCCTCTGCACTCTAAATTCAAATTTCTTAACGCCTCACAACACTGTAAATTCCCGTGTGTTCTAGTGGCGAGGTATTGAAGTTTATTCACTGTTTATTCACAAAAAACAAGCACCTGTGGCTTGTACTGCTATAAGCATCTGCTCTCGATCGGAGTTAGGCTGTGACTGTTGATGATGGTGTGGTAACAGAGTTGCCAGATCGCAATGATCACATTACCAATCTCCTCAACTTTCATTACCAAATTTAACTTTTCATTACCAAATTCGTAAAGCTAGCATTTATTCTTCACTAATTATATATACAAGTGGAAATACATGTAATCACTTTCCTTATAATTAACACCATGTTGATTATTTTCATGCTATGTAGAGTAGCAGATTAATCAGAGAGAGCAAACAATCCACCATCTCCATCCTGTGTATCCTCATACATGTGAAAAATCCATTTGGTAATGCATTATTCTGATTCATTACCAAACGAATTTTTCATTACCAAATTGGCCCACACTTGGTAATGAAAAATACCAAATGGCAACCTGAGGGGGGAGGGGGGAGGAAGGAAGGGGTGAAGGGACCATGGTGTAACAGCTGTTCGGCGCCATGCGGCAATTTCAAATTATGGGTGGGAAAAAAGTCAGATTTTTTTTCTATTTTTTGCGGTTTTTGGCCCATTTTGGGAATATTGGATCCCAGGACGATTATGTCCGGTTAGTGGGGATGTTCGGATATTGGGCGTTCGGATATTAGAGGGATTACTATATATATATATATATATATATATACACAGTGTATATATATACAGTACCCTCGCGTCCAACACGCGTTTGTCCAGCACAATTCGCGTCCAGCACGTAGAGCAAAAAATTAGTATGATTTAATACGATTTAAGTACTGTAAAACAGGTGTGTAAGCATAGCACTGACGAAGCTCCAAGAAGTGGGCGAAATCCGCAGAGTTCGCCTCTAGCACGATCACCTCCGGTCCAACACTTTCATACTGGATAATTCCCGTGACGCTGACAGCCAATCAAAACTTATGATCAAGTAGCCTCCCCTGCCCGTTATCATGATGAGATCGTGATGTCGCCCAATGAAAAACGCTTCTGTTCTCACGTGATGTTTTGTTTAAATTTCTCCCGCCACAGCACCACTCAGTTGCATAATTTGCATTGGATGGTGCTTTTTTCTCGCTGCATTTTCTGCCCTTGCTACTGCATTTTACCCTGCTCATGATGCCTTGGAAGCCTCCTAAGAACCCCAAGAAGCGGCGGCATCTCCCTAAGGCCACCAAGCTAGAATTCATCGAGAGACAGAAGAAAGGGGAAAGGAATTTCAAAGGATTTATGAGGGATGTTGAGGAGGAGCAGCAGCCATTACCCACTAGTGATGCCAGCAGCCATCCTCCAGGGACCCAGTAGGACTACCTACAGTCTCGGATATCACCTTCCATTCCCAGCAAGCCCACCAACACTATCCTAAAGGGTTAGTTATCATTCATAGTAGAGTACCACCTATTATAATTACAGTAGTACCAATATATGTATAGGTATATGGTAGGTATTTAGGGTGACTTGTCCTAGGGTTGCTGACAATTCATTTTTCCCCATAAGCTCTGTTGTTTGTCCAACACGTTTTTGGTCCAACATGGGACCCATGCATGACAATATTACCGTGTTGGATGTGAGGGTACTGTATATCCATCCATCATCCAATCCTACATTGCTCCAAGAGGAGCTTAGGAGCCCGGGGCTAGGCAGTTGGTCTCGACATTTAAGATGAGAGTGACCAGCCTCACTCATCCCTGAGTGGCATTACATGAGCAATCAACCCCAACCATCCCTTGGATATAAACCTTCACAGGCTCAATCCGACTTTAGCGCAATAATTACCCACTAAACCACCAGGTGCCAAAATTTGGTTATATGGTTACCACCCAGCATAGAAAATGATTTCCTGGTGTACAAGAAGCCATTTGGCTTGTCACTCAGTGAAGAGTCACCCACAGGGAGAAGGAAAAGGAAAGAATGAAGGAAAGAAAGACAGAAGAGGGAGTGTAAAGTCACCCGTAGGCAGAAGGACAAGGAAAGAATGAAGGATAGAAAGACAGAAGAGGATGGAAGGAAAGAAGGATGGAAGAGAGGAAAGGGCAGACACCCGAGAGCAGCAATGCATTGAGTGAGTGGATGGTGAGCGCCCCCAACTACCACCAATATATATATATATATATATATATCTCTCTCTATCTATCTATCTATTGCCAGACGCCTCAATCCCGTATGGGGTGGCCACAAACAAATCGCCTCCAAGTCGCCCTGTCCCCCGCCATTTCACTCCCCTGCTCCCAACTCACACCCCCCTCTCTCATATACCTCTCCACCCCATCTCTCCATCTCATCCTCGGCCTCCCCCTCCCTCTTTCCCCCTCCACCTCACTCACATACACTCTCTTCGTCAGTCTTTGACCCTCCATCCTCTCCACATGGCCAAACCACCTCAGTGTGTTCCTCATAACGCTTCCTATCACATATATATATATATAAACTCGTTTGCGTGATGTTTGTGCGAGAAGAGCAGTTGTTCATACTGTAAAAGCCCAGAAGGCAAGGTATTATCAAAATTAAGTTGATTGATGTGGTGGTGATTAAGAAAAAAAAAAAAAAATGCAGTTGTGAACAGTTTGGTTGGTCGGAGGAATGTAATTGTTAAACCAACTTCTGTATCCGATGCCCAGTTGGCTTCTGATTTTGCTTCATTTTTTACAACTAAGATATCCTGCATAAGAAATGATTTCAACAACAGTTCTAGTGAAGTGTATTTAGTTGACTTCCAACCACGTCAAATAGGGGGTCATTTGCTTTAAACATATCATCCACTGGATGTAAATAAAGTGAAATGTTGCATCAGTTTGTCCATGTGGAGAGGCTGGAGAGTGAGAGACTGACGAGAGTGTATGGTAGTGAGGTGGAGGAGAGGGGGGGAGAGGGAAGGGGAGGCCAAGGAAGAGATGGAGTGGAGAGATATAGGAGAGAGAGGGGTGTGAGCTGGGAGCAGGTCAATGTAATGGCGGGGGACAGGGCGACATGGAGGCTATTTGTTTGTGGCCGTCCCTTACGGGATTAAGGCTTCTGGCAGTAGATAGATAGTTGCATCAGAGAACTTAACAGATCATTTTGCCCACTCATCTGTGTAACTTCCTACAACTGCCTGATGTGTACGAGCATACAGGAGACTTTATCTGCAACAAAATAAATAGATGCTTCTTAGAAAGTAATTTTGTGCAGCCTGAGAGACAAGCCTGCTTAGGCCCCTAATCAAGAAACCTGGCCTTGATGTTGAGAGCATGACAGATTATCCTCCTGTCTCTAATCTGTCTTTCTTATCCAAGATTATTGAGTATGCCATACTTGATCAACTCTTACCACTGCTGGAACATAACAGAGTTGTTCTTATTGTTCAGTCAGCATACAGAAAATACCATTCAACTGAAACTGCATTAACAAGAATTCATTGTGACTTGCTGGCAAACACCTGTGGTGGGATGTCCTCTCTCCTGGTTCTGTTGGATCTGTCTGCAGCTTTTGATGCAGTAGATCATAAACTATTGTTGGATGATCTGTATTTTTATGGCATTTGTGATACAGCTCTTTTGCTCCTTAAGTCATATCTGTCAGACAGATCTCAGAGAGTGGTTTTTGATTATGCTAGCTCTGATTCTGCTCCCCTTCTATTTGGAGTCCCTCAAGGACCAGTTTTTGGTCCAGTTCTATTTACTCTCTACATGAGTAGTTAATCATCCTTATTTGAAGCTCACCATGTGTCCTATCATTTTTATGCTGATGACACCCAGCTCTGTGTGAAGATGTCAGATATCAACGATACTAAGATTAAGCTTGAATCTCTGTTGTTTATTAAAATCTGGATGGCTAGGAGGAAACTTAAGCTACGTGATGGTAAAAATAAGATCATCATCATCAGAGGAAGTAGAAAGGGTGATGACATTAAAAATGCCCTGGCTTTGAACATTGGCGTGTCACAGCCTCATCCAGTCAGTTCTGTTCGAAATCTGGGTGTTTATTTTAATTCAGAGTTAAATTACAAAGAACATATTACTCAAGTTGTCAGAGGAGGTAACTTGCGTATCAGAAATCTACTGAGTGAGAAAATTCCTGAATAGACATTGCCTCTTAACATTGGTCCATGCAGTGGTCATGGCTCGTGTTGATCATCGTAATTCACTGTGGATTGGTTTTCCAAATAATTTACCAACAAAAGCTCAGTCTCTGTTGAACAGGGCAGCATGGCTTATATATATACATATATATCATCATCATCATCAGCCGTTTGAGTATCCACTGCAGGACCGGCCTATCCTGACCGAAGTCGGGACGATACAGTCAATGTATCTCTACCAAGTGGCTTAGGCTGTCTGGTAGAGATTGTATGTAGGGTGAGAAGTGCTTGTAAGTGTAATTGTAGTGTTGGAGTGGCTTTGGATGTGTATCTGTGAACCAAGTGTAATCAGCTCACACAAGCTGACTGGTTGCAAGCATACTTTATAGTAAGTGACATTGGTTCAACCACAGCACCCGTTGTGTCCGCCAATGCAGTATGTGGCCGGGTAAACACTCCCAAACTTTATTACCCTGACGGGGCGCTAACCCTGGTTCACCCATGTACGAAACGCGCACACTACCACTGTACCACAGAGGCTCCATATATATATATATATATATATATATATATATATATATATACAGTATATATATATATATATCCACACACATACACGCACAAACACGGTAAACCGTTGATATACTTAACACTCCGTTAACAGATTCAGATTTTAACAACTGCCTTGAGCTGGCTGAAGGTTATGCTCTTTTAATGAATTTTCATTCAGTAAAAGAATGGATGTGTGAGAAACACTGACCAGCATGGCATCCCTACACACGCACGGACGTCCGCGTGCGTGCACACACGTATACGCATGCATGCACGCGCGCGCGTGCGCGCGCACACACACACACACACACACACACACACACACACACACACACTGATACATACATACTGTACATATGCAGTGTTCAGGGCCAGGATGGGGGTAGAAAAAGTTGACAGAGAAGATCTGTTTGTACGGGATAAGAGAGTAACAAGGGGATATGGAATGAAACTAGAAAAGCCAAGTTTTTTGAAGGATATCAGGAAGTATAGTTTTCCATATAGATGCACAGACTTGTTGAATAGCCTGGACAAAGAGATCGTCCAGTCTATAAACTTAAACGAGTTTAAAGCTAAATTTGACATTGAGAAACAGAGACGGGACCCCACGACCGTAGCTCATTTCCTGTATATCACAATTAGGTAAATACACAGCCCCAGCAGTCTCTAGATGACTAGCATCGTGAGAGGAACCATAGGTAGAGCATTTATTGAGAAAAACAGCCATTTTATACCTGGATGTATGTTACTGTGTATGACTACACAGCTGAACGACGCTGTATATTTAAGGATCTTTGTTTGGTAAAAGCCACATCACCTGGGAGATTACTGAAGAGCCTTGTGTTCGGCTTTAACGTACTACCAATTTTAATGTCAAAGGTCTGGTACTTATTAGTTCATTAGATTGAGGGCGCACTGTATATATATATATATATATATATATATATATATATGTATATATATATATATATATATATGTATATATATATATATATATATATATATATATATATATATATATATTTACAAACAGGTAAACATGTTTTTTAATTGTAAGTTTAAAGAAGACAGTTACAGTGATGATTCCTTTTGTTATGTGTAGGTATTGAGAGTTGTAAATTATTTGCTGTGAAAATACTGTGTGAGATGCGTACATAATGTACACATCATCACGTGTATGATGGATGTGGACTTACATTAACCATATGCTCTAAGCTGCTACATTATGCTTAGCTTCCGGATCACCTTATGCTGTGCCATACTGTTAACGAAAACTAATTTGGGAAGAAAACTTCATTATCGTAAGTGTTGCAGTTCAGCGGTGTCAGTTACATTGTATTTCTTGCTTACAGTAGTTTTTCTTACAGCTTGTATATGAACAGCACTAAGCAATTCAGCAGTGAATAAGGACAAAAGGTTCAGTGATATCCAAAAAAAGGTACTGAATGATGCCCATGATAGATATAGATATATATATATATATATATATATATATATATATATATATTAGGTACTGGATGTCAGGATAATTTATAAAAAAGCTTTGTATATTGGGGGTATGTCAGTGGGGCACATTTTGAAACTGGGTTTTCATTATATTGTCTTGAATGTGTAGGCTACTTATAACAGGATTGAAGATAAGTAGTGTTCATCTCTTCTCTGTATGTTGTAACAACAGAGACAAGTGGGTATATTTTATTTATTTATTTATTTATCTATTTATTTCTCATTTTATTTTTTTACTTTATTTGTTATTGTTATTTTTTTTTTTGCTCCACCACCCACAAGTCAAGTAGCAGGCAGCTTTATACCCATTTTGCACAATAGAGGAGAGGATTGTATGTGAGTCTTCCTTCCTTCCTCTGATTTCCGTTTGCAGATAAATCAGATCCATGCTCTGGATCTTCTCAGCCCTATTGAATGTAGGAAATTTGACCTAGAATGATGATTATGCTCTAGCAAGTTTGTCTACCAATTAATGTGTTGATTTTCTGTAGCCTGGTATCTGCACCCTGGCAACAAGGCGGCCTTATTGGCAGAGTGACTGCCTCACAATTAGGAGGTCGGACATTGCACTCTCTGTAGGTTAACAGGGTTGGGAGGCTGTGAACCTTTGCATGAAAGAGTCTCTCCTTCCCAAACTGTCATTTCTGATGTGATGAGCTATTTCTTAACTCTTCATAGTAGACAGGGCTGGTCTTATAGCAGACTAATCAGTTACTCGCCTTATGTATATGAATTTGACCACACTGAATTCTGAATCTCTTACATTTCTAAAATTGGAAGTATTTGGATAAACAGACTAAAAGAACAGAGCAGTGCTTACACACTGTTGCATTCATTCCTAGGATAAGCCATAGAGTGAGTTTCTTTTGACCGAGGTATGTTGAAGCATCTTTTAGCACTAAACGTTGATCAGGGATAATGCTTTGATCACAAGACAAGGGTTGCAAAATTTAGAATTGAAATTGAAGTAACAGTTAACGCACTTTAATGTTGGGTCTGGTTAGTACTTGGATGGGTGACCGCCTGGGAACACCAGATGCTGTTGGCTCGTTCTCCCTACGTGTCAAGTGGGGTTGGTGGAGGATTAGTGCCCCTCCCTGTAAAATAATTAACTCTAAGCCCTTGACCACCCCGTTTGGGATACATGGCATCTGGCAATGAATGAATGAAATTTCAATGATTCCAAGATCTTACTCCTGAAAAGTTTTTATATCAAGCCACAACTTTTATGTTTAATCATGAGTCTCACGGAAACATTTTTCTGTTTTGTAGGAACTTATTTCCTTAATTTTGTAGTATGTTTTTGCATGGTAGAAATGACCATTTCTGGCTATACTTCCTGATAGTCCTGGTGGTAGAACACTAGAATTGGAAATTGCCTTGGCTTACAATTCAAGTTACAGGGGTTACCAGAGGTTTTCCTGTCACCTAAAATGCCACCAGGGACATAGGTCTGTCTGATATGAAATATTTTGGTCTATTGTAACAGCCTCAGGACCTTGTGCTCCAAGAGGAGCAACATTGGATTGGCACTTACCATTACCATTACTTCCTGCCACACTTCTGTAGTAGATACAGTATATGTTGTCCACTGAACTGTACGATAATGGAAAAGCAACACTGCCAAGGTTCCAGACAAAGTGTTTGTTTTATGTGAGATTAGTTAGTGATGTAGTTTTTGTTTATCACACCTATCTGGCATTGATTAATTCTATGATTTGATTATTCATTTTGGTGAATAGTGAGTACCCACAAACCAATAGAAGTACAGGAAAGCAACACTGCCAGTTTTTTAGACTACTGGACTATACAGATGGTTTGGTAGTTTTTGTGTGACTATTCTTTGCTGTAGATTAGTGGTGGTGTTCTTTTAACAGCTGGGAAACTTGTTTGATGGCGAGGTTGAATATAAAGTATATCAGTTGTTCTTGTCAGCCTGTATGAATGCATGTAGATATATATATATATATTCTCAGGACAAGCTCACTGCCTCATATCTAACAGTTAAGTAGGCTGTAAGCACCATTTTTTTTTTTTTTTTTTTTTTTTTTTTTTTTTAATCCCTTCACTCTGAGGGGTCACTCTTAAGCTGAATATGATTGTCTGGTATTTGCCAGAATAAAATGCAAAGCACATCCTCAGGGTGAAGGGGTTAGTGGGCATTTAGTACTGTATTTAGATATGATTTAGGTTTTTCATTTATGCCCCCAAAGTTGTGGATATAAATGATGTATTGTTTTTTCACAGTACTTGATGACACCTTGGATAAGATTGGATTAGTTGATGCATTAGTATATATTTATCAATTTACATTTTCATCCCATTTTAGTCCATAAAGCTTCTTAATACTGTACAGCATGCCCTCGTTTTACGATGAGGATGCCTTTGAAAAAAATCCATTCCATAACGATTTATTATACACCGAGTCAGTTATAACATGAGTTCAATAGGGTTACATTTTTTGCCAAGATAACCCACCCAACAAGTCTTAAAAATGTTTCCAACCCACCTAAATTGGTAATTATTTCACTTCTTTGCACACTTGCTGCATGCCACCCAAAATGTAAGAAGTTCCTGACTCACCTAAAGTGGCAGTCATTTCTCTTCACTGCACTGCACTTGCTGCTTGAACTCTAGCACCCACTCATATTCCACCATTGACACTAACACGCCCGATACAGACGAGTTCAGAGACCATCATGGAACAAATATATGATTGTAAGGTCATGTGTTGGTTATCACATAAGCTAAAACAGCGTTTGCACATCAGCCAGTGAGGCTTCGTACAGGATCATAATGATTGTACTGTATAAACAAAAATGGTATAATATATCGAAAAAAAGGTTCTATCTTTGTAGTCATTGTTTTAAGTGATTCATTGCATATTGGCTTATCGTATAACAAGGGGCTGCTGTGTATGAACATACATGAATTGGTTTCCTTTAGAGGATTTTTCAACTAAATTGCTTGTTTATATCAGTTTGTTGGTTGTCTTGTCGTTTATTTTTGGCATTCACACAAGAGGCTGTTTCCGTGACACCAAGCAAGATGACCAAAGTTTCATAGATCTCACCAGTATTTTGTTTCTCTCACATATTGTGTGTGTGTGTGTGTGTGTGTACTTTAACTCCTTCATTATGATGATGTATTATTCTGTTTTGTGTTTGCTATCTCCAGATGATGTTATTTAACCTCAGAATAATATGTAACAGTTACGGGGTTGATGAAGGTTCTATCTTATTGTTACAGTTCTGAAAGTTTCATAAACTACAAAAAATCATCAGGAGAAATTAAGAATAAACTAAAAATAATAGGATGTTGGATTGAAGGGGTTAATTACAAATGGTGCTTCAGCACTGGATTGTATGAAGTGTGAATTGTATGTGGATGAGTGCATGTATGTATGTATTTATAGGATAGAGGTTGACCACTGAAATGTAGTAGTAAGGATGATGTGCTTGCAATTTTTTTTTTTTTTTTTTTTTACTATGGAAAAAATCTCAAACTTTGTAATTTATTTGCACCTGGTACCCAGCTATGCCTGACCTACTGTGTGTTGGCCACAAGGCAGGTCAATAGCTGGTTTTACTTTGCATTGTATAATTTATAGTGTAATTACATTATAATTTAATTACAATTTGAAGTTCTCATATTTGTTGTATGATTTATATACTCCTTCAGTTTTAATGAACTTTATCTTTGAAATACAGTAGAAACTGATTCCTAGTTATAAGATCATACATAAAGATGTCTTTACTGAAAGGTGTTTTGCAATTTTGTTTATAGATATTGTACTGAGAAGTATTGAAACTAAGTTATATATGACTAAGAGCTCTACAAATAGTATCTAAGGTTAGGTTAGTTTAGCCTTAAATACATAACATGATACTTAATGTGGGCAGTGAACATAAAGGGATATGAGGACTCCATGGTGGCAAGTTTGCATATTTATTCACACTCAGGTTTGAAATCAAAGTAAGTATATCAGTGAAAGGCTTATATTAGGTCTTTTTATATGAAAAATATTGTTCAGTAAATACTTGTTGTTTTACTTACCTTGAAATACAAGTCTGCAAATGTCATTGCAGATACTGTAACTTCAAGTTCCTCAGAATGAGAATGATGTTACCTATATAGTACATGTTGTGAACATGCTGTATTGCTTGCGTCAGCTTAAGAAGAAAAATAATTATTCAAGAAGTGTGGTAAAATACTGATATGATGTGCATTCTGTTTAGGATAAGTGTTTGTCAAAGAGTGCCCATAATCTACATCTCACCAAGAAGTAAGATTATAACGCAGTAATATGGTTCTGGTATAAGACTATGTTTGCTTATTTAGCTCTGTTATTCCCAGGGAATACCTTAATTTGATGCAGGGTGAGAATACACTATAGTAAGAATTATTGTCAAACTGATGCCCTTTTTTTGTATGCTTTTGCTGCTTCCACATTATATTCTTTGACTTAGGAAAGGTCTTGTATGAAAGGGTTTTGTTTAGGTAATATCAAACCCCTGTAGTTCAGAAACAGTATTCTAAGCTGAAGTAACTGAGACTAAAATGGAGAGTTGAGTGTGAAAGAGTGAGAGTCTGGATGGGGTGCTGTATGTAGTTGGGAGTAGGTGAGAATGAGAGGGCAAAAGAGCATGCATGTATTGATGTGTGCAAGAGTTGGAAGAATATAAGTGCGTATGGATCAGTTGGTTTAAGGATTGTGTCAGTGAGACTGAAAGCAGGAATACGAACGAAGGCGATTGTGTGTGTGTGTATGCACTAATGCAAAATTGTTCAAGCACAGTGGAAGAAGAGTTCTGGGCAAATGTGGAAGCAACAGCATGCATGGAAAAGTTTCAGAGGAATGAGTGAGTGTTTTTGATTAGAGATGAGAATGGTAAAGTAGGGAATGTGAAGGTAGACAGAGTAGTTCGTGAGTAGGATGTGCCTGCAGAAGTGGTTAAGAATGGCAGTGCTCTAGTGGACATTTGTGCAGGGAGGGGGTTGGTAATAGCCAATACCCTCTTTAGACACAAAATGATCCACAGGTATATATGGCGAGTGATCAGAAGGCTTAGCGGTGAACTAAATGAATGGAAGGCAATGACTGATTATGTGGATGACAGAATGAGAAGGCATGTAATGGATGCAAGAGCATATGGAAGTTGGGGGAGTGGACTTTCTGACCACCACTTGGTGGTGGTGAATGTCTAGGTTCAAGTGCAATAGAGGAATAGGAGGAGGGGAGGACAGGAGGAAGTAGTCCATACAGGGAGGGTAGAAGGATTGCGAGAGGATGGAAAAAAGACTGTAAGGGAGAAGTTGAGGAGTGATTGGGTAAATATGATGTGGAGCAGATGGGGGATGTGGAAGGTGTGTGCAAGATTTTCACAGAAGAAATCTGTGCTGCATACAAGGTGGTGTGTGGGGTGAAGAGAAGATAAAAGGGGGTACAGGGAACACCATGGTGGAATGAGAAGGTGAGGTAAGCTGTGGTGCAAAAGAAGGCATATAGTGAGTGGTTGGGAAGCAGAGGCATGGAGGAAGTTGAGAAACAGAAGAGAATTATATGTAGAGATGAAGAAGAGGAGAGTGGATGAGGAATTTGAAAGGAGATTGCATGTAGAGTGGAGGGAATGTGGGAAGGTGTTCTGGAGGAAGGTAGGGAGAGTTGGGCAGGGTGATAGAGAAGTTGGTGGGGGAGTGGAAGATAAAGTGGTGGATTGATTGTGGAAAAAGGAGAAAAAGTGAGCAGATTGAGAGAACTCTTTAAGGAACTGTTAAACACAGAGAATGAAAGTGATGCAAGGATAAGTGGCTGGGAGAAGGAGGAGGGTGGTGAGAATGGGAGGAAGAGATCAGTAGGATGGAAGTAGTGGAAGGAATGAAGAAAGTCAAAATGGGGAAAGCCCCAGGATCTGATGGGACGTGTGGTGAAGTGAAGAAGCATGGGAGAGTAGAATGGATATGGGAGATGTGCAGACTGGCCTGGGAGGAAGGTAGAGTCCCGGAGGATTGGAAATCGGGTATAATTATTCCCCTGTACAAAGGAGTAGGGGAAAAAGAATTGTGAGGTAAACATAGGGGCGTTTATCTTCGTAGTGTAAGAGGCAAGTATATGGAAGGATACTTATTAACAGAGGCTGGGAAATAACGGAGGAATTAGTTGGAGAAGAACAGGGAGGCTTTAAGAAGGGAAGATGTTGTGTAGATCAGATATTCATTCTTGGGTCTTTAGTGGAAAAGTTTCTAGAGAAGGGAATTAAGTTGTATGCGGCCTTCATGAATTTGGAGAAAGCACAGAACAGAGTGGATAGACAAGGAATGTGGCAAATACTAAAAATATATGAAGTAAGTGGAAAGTTGTTGAATGCTGTGAAGAGTATGCATGAGGATGCTAAGGTTGCAGTGCGTGTGGATAGTGAAATGAGTGAATTTTTGTCTGAATGTTGGATTGAAAGAGGGATGTGTCATGTCTTCATGGTTGTTTAATCTGTATGTGGATGGGGTTATAAAAGAGATAGGGTAGATCAGTGGATGTTGGAGCGGCCCTAGTGAGAGAGGGCGGTGTTTTGAAACTTCCTGTATGATTTGCAGTTGATACTGTACTGTTAAATGGAGACGAAGGGGAACTGCAAGGCCTGGTGAATGAGTTTGGGAGAGTAAGAAACGGAATCTGAAGGTGAATCCAGGGAAGAGTAAAGTTATGGTCTTTGAGAAAAATGAAGTCTCTGAATGTACTGTGAGGTTGGGTGATAAGGAAATGGAGAATGTGAGCACATTCAAGTACTTGGGAGTAAGGATGTAAGTCTGGAGGATGAAGTGCTTGAATGGGTACAACAAGGAAGAAAGGTGGCACTGGCAGGTTCTTAGCATTGATAAGAAATAGGGAAGTGAGCATGGAAGTAAAAGAGTTGCTGCATGATTGTACTGATGCCAACTCTAAAGTATGAAAGTGAAGCTTGGGCCTTGTTGGAAGGACATAAGTTAAGAGTGAGAGCAGTGGAAATGAGTCATTTGAGAGGAACATGTGGTATTTTATGGAGAGACAGACTGACAAATGAGAAAGTGAAGGAGCGTTGTGGTGTGGATGTGGATGCGATAGAAAGCATTAGGAGAATTGCACTGAGGTGGTTTGGCTATGTGAAGAGGATGGAGAATGAGAGACTAACGAGGAGAGTATGTGAATGAGGTGGAGGGGGGGAGAGGGAGGGGAGGTCTGAGGATGAGATGGAGGGATGGAGTGAGGAGATATATGAGAGGGGGATGTGAGCTGGGGGGAGGACAGTGAAATGGTGGGGGACAGGGCGACATGGAGGCGATTTGTTTGTGGCCACCCCTTACGGGATAGGGGGGCGCGGTAGCACAGTGGTAGCGCGCTGGACTTGTGATCGGGGGATTGCAAGTTCGAGCCTCGCCCGGGCTGCCGTGCCGGGAGGGGTAGCTCCCTCCTGTAACCCTAGCGGGGCTATATAGTCCAATACAGGGCTTAGCTCGGGGGAACTCCATTTCTCCCATTTCCCCTTACGGGATTAAGGTGTCATGCAGTAGAAAGATAGATAGAAATAGACAAGCAATTTATTCTTCGCATGATATCAGAATCCTTTTGTTTGTCACTGATACATGTTTGGTTAATAGTGAAAGGACATTAAAAAAATAAAAAAGATTGGGTACAGTATGCATTATGAATCACTAAGGAAGAAGTGATGCAAAGCCTCCTATATCTCCAGACATATGACCCTAAGACAGAGTGATGGACAGGCCCAGTGAAATGAACCATACACTGAACATCCATCAACTCACCAGTCTAGATATAAAAATTCTCAGCTTCACTCCTCACCATACAATGTGCTTCATTGGTAATTGTTATGCCACGTGCTCAGAGATCAACTTCTTACTCTCTCAGTACGTGGGTCTGATACTGGGTTCTTTCCAAGACCGGGTCCAGAGCATGAAACCAAAGGAACAGGGCTTAAAAACATAGGCTAACCAGTCTTAGACTTATGTTATTCACAAAGAATACAGTGACGACACAATACAATGTGAAATGCCTACCCCCACAGGAGACCCCAGTAAGGGTGTCACAACACCCACCCCGTGGAGGAGCCACGGCCCCAGGTGTTGCAACACCCACCCCAGGGGGAGACTACGAGGAGGCGCATAGGGTGCGCATAAAGCCCAGGTGAGACGGGCCCATGTCCCCAACGACCTTGCCCTCAACACGACCACAGGCAGGAACGCCGCCCCGGCAGACTACTCTGCAGCCGGGCCAGCCCTCACCAGGATCGGGGTGGGACTTGACTTAGTACAGTTCCAGGCAGCACCGTGACGACGGCCACCATCCGCATCGGTAAGGAAGAGACGGCCACCGTACGCTCTTCTGCTGCTACCCCCTGCGGGACCGCAGTGATGGCCACATCTGCACCAGGAAGGAAGGGACAGCCACCTTATGCCCTTCGCCTGCAACCGCTCCTGGGAGCAGCACCATGGGGATGGCCACCATCCGCACCGGGAAGGAAGGGACGGCCACCACATGCCCTTTGGCTAAAACCCCAGAGAAGGGCAGAACTGCAGTGACGGCCACCAGGAAGGAAGGGATGGCCACTGTATGCCCTTTGTCTGCCACCTCAGCAAGCAGGACTGCAGTGACGGCCACCATCCGCACTGGGAAGGAAGGGACGGCCACTGTATGCCCTTCGCCTGCTGTACTAAGGGCCAGTGGAGCCACAACGATGGCCACCGTCTGTGTCGGGAAGGAGGGGACGGCCACTGTATGCCCCTCATCCACAGCCTTTGTGACTACCCCTACAGAGGAAGTCCCTTGCTTGCTTCACAACCCACCCAGAGGCTGAGCAGGACACTTCTCTCTCTCCCCACAGGTGCAGTTCTCCGGAGGAGTTGCAGCTGGAGGAGCGCTGGCGAGGCCCTATTGCGAGTCTGGGAGTCAGTTCCCTGCAGCCAGCACCTGGGCAACGCCCCCCACTGTTGGACTCCACAGGGAAGGGACGCCGCAGGCAGCTCCTGACGGCGACTCGACCCAGACAAGACCACAGCCCCCAGATGCCCAGGGGCACCCCCAGGACTCCGGGACATGACCTCCCCAGCCCTACCAGCCGGCAGTCCTCCTCCAGGAGCAGGCAGAGGCAAGCATGCCTGCTCGCCCTGTTCGGCCCCAGTCCAGAGGGCTTCCTTCCCCACCAAGGCCCCACTAGGGAAGGGCCTCCCTCCACACAGACCAGCAGCCCACTCCGGATGACCCAGCCCTCAGCAGTAGTCCTGTGCCTCCTGTGGGAGGGCACACCTGACGAGCTACCTCCCACACCGGGGCAACACCTGTAAGCAGCCCAAGACCACAGTAGCCCGGGCCACAGTCAACTAGTCCAACTGTGTCCCCTTAACCTAATCTGTGTATAATAATAATATTGTAATCTGTTCTTTGTGTAGTTAAGGTAAAATACGTGTAAGGTTGGTTGACCCGAGTTTTTATGCCCTGTTCCTCTTTTTGTGTATTCTAGATCCGGTCTCGAAGGAGAACCCTAGCTCAGAAGCTAGTGTTCTAAGGACGAGAAGTCGACCCTACAACACGTAGCATAACACAATGTGATAGATTATATACACTATAAGAAGTGTAAGGATCTAAGTCTGAGACTAGTTGGTTAATAAGGTCACTGCAGGTGGTGCTCAGGTGTAGGGGGGTCTTGTCAGGTGTGTTCTCTCTCAAGGGGCACGGGACCACCACTGCACTCTGGATCATTGGGTGAGGGCTGCTGGATGGTGTAGAGGGAGGCCTTTCACTTGATGGGCCTCTGTCGGTGTGTCGGCCCTTGGGACTGGGGCCGAACAGGTCGAGTAGGCGCGCTGCCTTGCGCTTGTACTTGGTGGACGGTGCACTGGCTTGTCTAGGGAGGTCTCGTCCGGGAGTCCTGGGGGCTTCCCTCTGTGACTGGTGTCTGGTCTCGCCTTCATCGGGAGTTCAGCAGAGGCTGCCTGAGGTCTCTCCTCCTCCGGGAGTCTGACAGTGACAGGTGATGTAGGGGCGCTGGTTGTAATGAGTGTACCTCTGGACTCACTATAGGGCCACTACGCTGGTTGTAGTGAGTGTACCCTTGGACCCACTATAGGGCCACTCCAGACCTCTTCCAGCAGTGACTCTGCTGGGGAGTCTACACTGGCCCCTGTGGTGCGGGGAGAGCGAAAGATGCGTCCCGCTCAGCCTCTGGAGGAGTGAGGTGAGCAAGGGGCGTGACCCTCTGCAAGTGCTGAAGGTTCAGCTGATGAGGCCCGCACGGTGGGTGGGGCCTCCTCGGCGGGCACAGTGGGCGCTGCTGCGGTTCTGCTAGACCCTGGGACTGCAGGTGTCTTGTCCCCAGTGAGCACGGTGGGTGTTGCCGCGGTCCTGCTCCTGGTGAAGGCTGCACGTGAGGGAAGCACAGTGGGCGTTCCCTCCTCGACGAGCACGGTGGGCGTCGTTGCGGTCCTGCTGGTGGCTGTAGGAAGGAGCATCGTGGGCATCCTTTCCCCGACGAGCACGGTGGGCGTCGTCGCGGTCCTACCTGGGGGGTCTGCCGACACACAGATCCTGCCCCGATTCTGGTAAGCGCTGATCCAGGTAAAGAGTAATGCGGGAGGGCGACGTACCTCTCGTGGATTCCGTCGAGGGGAAGAGGGGCGCGTGGTGGTTGGGGAGGTGTGTCTGTTTTGCTCGTTCTCTTCTCGCGCCTCTATGTGGTCTCCCCTTGGTGCATCTCGAATTTCAGTAATTAACACCTTAAATCCGATGATGTATAGAAGAGGGCGGTGATGGTTCGGACAGTGCATTCTCTCAGAAACATATGGGACCTAGGGCCATGTGATCTTGTGTGAAAGTGGGAGAGTTTGTTTACTTCGACCACACACAACCTTCAAGCTACAAACCCCTCACTTTTTGCTGCAGGTCAGATTTTTTTTTTTTTCATCTCTTATGTAATAATTTGGGTGTATATCGTAAGCTCTACCATTATGAATATGCCAGGCATCGAACTGTGCATTATCAGGGTGAATCTGTGTTGCATGTAGAACATATTGCTATGAAAAAAGAATGTTAAACTGTCTCGTGTGAAACTTGGGGATACCCATCAATTAATTACATAGATTCGGGATGATTCGGACAGTTGAGGAAGGGGATGGTTCGGACAGCCTGAACTATCCCTGCGCTACTACCAAGTCAAGACCTTATCAAATGATAACGCTGCTTTTGATCATTCATATATGAACACATAATGAAACACCCTTCTTCATTGTTATCAGGAAATATATATTTATAGTTTTGTTTATTTAATCTATTTCTCAAAGTGTAAAAAAATGGAAGGGGTATTACAACCATAGATATAAATATACCTAGATGCCGCATCGCCCATTCTTCAGTACAGCGCCGATGCGTCTGCGTGGCCGCCATCTTGGATCGGTCTAGCGTGTAATAGTGGCGCTTGTTTTCGAGTGAATTCAGACTGTGAAAATGAATGTAACTTTGCCATTTGTTGTCCGATTTTGTTAAACTTAGGCTTAAAGAAGAGAAAAATAAAAATTGTACATAATCGGATGTTCATAAAAAAGAATACCGGTATATTATAGCCGTATAGCTAGTGTTTAGAAAACCAAATATATCTAAGCCTCTGCAGGGCTATTATTTCTGTCATAAAAGAATAACTTAAGAATTATGTTCTGCACTTGACCATGTGTATATTCTAAGTTTTCCTATCTTTAAAACTTAAAACCATTAGGACCTAGCTGGTAGCTGATAAAAACTGATTTTCACACATGCTGAGCTTACCTTATATCATATAGGTAAACTCTCACAAGTATACAAGAAACCACTGGCTTGTCATTCAGTGTAGAGCCATCCGTACACAGAAGGAAGAGGAAAGAAAGACAAGAGGAAGGAAGGAAAAATGGAAGGAGGACTTAAAAGTCACAGGTTATAAAAAATATACATTTTACGTTGTTGCACTGTCACAATGCACAAGGGGAAAAAAGTACATAATTCCATATGAATAGAAAATACGACACATAAAGGGATAAAAATACATATTTAATTACACATTAATAGAAAATACAGTGCATAAGGCAAAAAAAAAAAAACAATAGAAAATACAATGCATAATGCAAAAAAAAAATTACACATCAATAGAAAATACAATGCATAAGGCAAAATAATTACACAGGATTACTCATCAATAGAAAATACAGTGCTTAAAGCAAAATCATTACACACAAAATTATTCATGCATAGAAAATACAATGCATAAGGCAAAAAACTTACACAGAACTACACATGCATAGAAAATACAATGCATAAGGCAAAAAAATTACACAGAACTACACATGCATAGAAAATACAATGCATAAGGCAAAAAAATTACACAGAACTACACATGCATAGAAAATACAATGCATAAGGCAAAAAAAATTACACAGAACTACACATGCATAGAAAATACAATGCTGTTTCCCAAACTTTTATCAGTTCAGGATCTCCAGGAAACCTATTTAGATAAAAGGTAAGAAAAAATTGCATTAAGTTTAACTGCATACATTTTCTACAGTTGGTTTTTGTAGTAAAAGTATTACTCTGTTGGAATATACTTCATGGGGGTAAATTTTTACAAATTGCCAATAGACCCCCAAGGTTGTGCAGTATATTTTCTGGATTTAATATAATCTAACCTTACCTAACCTAACCTGCTGCAGCGGAATGCTTTCCTTAGAGTTAGGTATCATACTATGAGTTTATGGTGGTAATATCCCTTAACCACATACTGGCAACCTGTAAAATAATACCTTCATGAGGATAAATGAAACAGAATCATCGTGCTTGGCCTTGAATACATATTATAATATTAATACGGCACTGTGATAGCTGCAAACAATACATTTTGCCAATATATCCGGTCATTTCTTGGAATGGACAGCCTCCAAACTCTTGACTTTCAAATGCTTAGGCAGCTTTTTTCCCCCAGTCTTCCATGATACTTTATGCAGACGAAAATCAAGAAAGCAAATAATTTTGCATCAGGTTTGAGATTGTAAAATAATAATTTCACATGCCACTGGCCCTGGTACAGCAAACACATGGGCATTACTGACATTGTCATCCAATATGCACTGCAAGCTGACGTCAAATTATCACACAAAAAGTCAAGATGAATATCAAAACGATTTTGACTTTAAAATCTCGCGAGAACACGCCTAGTCCTTAAATGAACTTACTTGTGGAAAGTTATTCCCTGTTGTCTTGTTTCTATATTTCGATGGTTTTTACACCCAAAAGCAGCACAGTGTTGCGACATTTCTAGGTAATCAGTGGTCAATTTGCCCCATGCCTGGAACACAATATCGCCTGCCTCGACAGCTCGAAGATTACGGCCGCGTAGACGTATCTAAACTAAAGTAGCGTCATGCGGCATCTAGGTATATTTATATCTATGATTACAATTTCTATTTCAGTTTTGCAGGCTGCAATATGCGTTAAAAGTGCTAAGTTAGTCGGTTTTAAATAAGGCCTAGAAAGTGAAAAGTGAAGTCAATATTCCAGAGAGAGAGAGAGAGAGAGAGAGAGAGAGACAGCTAATTATGCAAAATTTTGAAGCAGAAGTAAGAGGTTGTCAGTTATTAATAAATCTGGTGATGGTTATTTCAGTTATAAAGTTTTTTTTTTTTTTTTTTTTTTTAATATCAAGTAGTTCATTTAGATTCTGAAGTTTCTTATTGTACTTTAGGAAAATGAAATGTCTTTGAATTAATAAATGTTTGTTTTTATCCAATCCAACTCACATAATTTTAAGAATATGCTGAGTAATATCTATGGCCGAACCATCCCACCGTTCTGTCCGAACCATCACCACTGGTAGGGATGATTCGGATGATTTAGTCACTTGTGTTTCGTTAACTATAGCTTAAAGCTCAAAAGAGCCAAGAATTTCATATTATCAGCCTAAAGAGCCTAATGATGTGGCAACATTTTAACATAAACCAGATTACTCTCCTGCTTAAACCTGAATATATATATATATATATATATATATATATATATATATATATATATATATATATATATATATATATATATATATATATATCCGATATCCGATCCATCACCGCCCTCCTGGTTCGGACAGTGGGATGGTTCGGACAGTGCATTCTTTCAGAAACATATGGGACCTAGGGCCGTGTGATCTTGTGTGAAAGTAGGAGTTTGTTTACTTCGACCACACAGAACCTTCAAGCTACAATCCCCTCACTTTTCTATGCAGGTCAGATTTTTTTTTTTTTTTTTTTTTTTTTTTTTTTTTTGCATCTCTTATGTAATAATTTGGATGTATATCGTAAGCTCTACCATTATGAATATGCCAGGCATCGAACTGTGCATTATCAGGGTGATCTGTGTTGCATGTAGAGCATAATGCAATGAAAAACGAATGTTAAACTCTCTCATGTGAAACTCGAGAATACCCATCAATTAATTAGGCTACATAGATTCGGGATGATTCGGACAGTTGAGGAGGGGGATGGTTCGGACAACCTGAACTATCCCTGCACTACTACCAAGTCATGACCTTATCAAATGATAACGCTACTTTTGATCATTCATATATGAGCACATAGTGAAACACCCTTCTTCATTGTTATCAGGTATATATTTATAGTTTTGTTTATTTAATTTATTTCTCAAAGTGTAAAAAGATGGGAGGGGTATTGCAACTTCTATTTCAGTTTTTGCATGCTACAATATGCGTTAAAAGTGTTAAGTTAGTTTGAAATAAGGCCTAGAAAGTGAAAAGTGAAGTCAATATTCCAGAGAGAGAGAGAGAAAGACGGCTAATTATACATAATTTTGAAGCAGAAAGTAAGAGGTTGTCAGTTATTAATAAATCTGGTGATGGTTATTTCAGTCATAAAGTATGTTTTTTTTTTTTTTTTTTTTTAAATATCAAGTGGTTCATTTAGATTCTGAAGTTTCTTATTGTACTTTAGAAAAATGAAATGTCTTTGAATTAATGTCTTTTTTCATCCAATCCAACTCACATAATTTTAAGAATATGCTGAGTAATACCTATGGCCGAACCATCCCACCCTTCTGTCCGAACCATCACCACTGGTAGGGATGGTTCGGATGATTTAGTCACTTGTGTTTCGTTAACTATAGCTTAAAGCTCAAAAGAGCCAAGAATTTCATATTATCAGCCTAAAGAGCCTAATGATGTGGCAACATTTTAACATAAACCAGATTACTCTCCTGCTTAAACCTGAATTTTTATAAATATTTTTTTAAAGAAATGTCCGAACCATCACCGCCCTCCCCTACTGTATAAGTACTACAGAATGATGAGGAAGGAAAGAGTACAACAGGGAATTACGACTACATGTTCACGGCTGCACAGGAAGTCTCAGGGCCTAGTGGTGGTATGGGATAGGGAAGGTGAGCTGACTATTTTAAATTTTCGTGGTTGTCCCACAGGCTGATGGTGGTGTAAGAGGGATAAAATGGAGACCTATTCGTTAAGTATGGTACTTCACAAAATCAGCCCTCACACACCAGGCTGTGGTACCTTTGTGTGGAGCCAAGTGTAGTAGCGGAATGAGGAGGTACTATAAGTATCGAAGTAAAGAAGCCATTGCATGACAGTAGTGTATTGTGATCCCTACACTTATCACTGGAAGAGAAGTTAGTCCTCTATTGGTTCGACCCCAAAGAAGGATAAGCGTACGGGAAGGCATTTTTATTGGAGAGTGGGGAAGGATTTTGCCCCGAAAATACTCGAAGCCAGCCTGATTTCCAATCAAGTACTACAAAGTCCATATGTATGAGATGTTAAAAATGTTAAGACTAACATTGTTATGCAGCGTATTCCGTTCCCAACTTCTCGGTCACAGCTACGGTGCAGTCCTGGGTTCATTGTTCCCGACAGGGTCAGTACAGGCAAGGAGGGGAAGTCCAAACACCACTGGTCAAAAGGCACACTTAGATAAATACACACACATTCTATGAACAAAATTGAGAAACATACAGTGACTCAAAATAGCTTGTACAACAATTACTTTCCACCTAGTTCAGCAAGCTTGACCTTTACACGAGATTATACCTTCCCTGATATAGAGTAATTTCCACACAGTGTCACAGGTAAGTCTCACAGATACACCAGGTACATCGTGCTTGGTATACACAGACAGTATAGTGCAGTATATCTCAATATGTCAGACGCGTAACATAGACGGCAGTATATACTCAAGTCCTTAGGTTTAGGTGGTCGCGTGACATAGACGGATTCCTAGCTAGTTGTACATTCGCGTGACATGGACGGTACCCTGGCTAACCTTATACTATGGTCGCGTTACATAGGGCGAGAGAGTATAATACCTATGATGTATGTATCAGCGTGGGGGGGGGGAGAGGGGGAGGGTAATGTCAGGTCTGGGGCAAGACGGATTACTCGGGACAGGGGATTTGGGGCATGGGGGGGAGGGGCTTCACTGAAGAGAATTGCGCTGACGTAAGCGCTTCGTGTGTAACACTGGGAGAGGGTTTCACATCTAACGCCGACCCATGGGTGGGCGCCGCACACTCCGCGCGTACGGTTGCGAGTACTAGAGTTCACAATTGCACACAAGGAGGGGGGGGGGCAACACTGGGTCCACCAGGGGAGGGGCAAGGGCTAGTCCACTGGGGTAGGGTTCGCAAACACTGGGGGAGCACAACAACACAGTGGGGAGGGACAGGGGCCAGCTCACTGGGGTGGGGCTCACAAAC
Organism: Coenobita brevimanus; assembly: GCF_032717465.1. Taxonomy (NCBI): domain Eukaryota; kingdom Metazoa; phylum Arthropoda; class Malacostraca; order Decapoda; family Coenobitidae; genus Coenobita; species Coenobita brevimanus. The sequence continues at coordinate 4,646,228 of NC_137053.1, read as the reverse complement.
ACTGGGGGGGGGGGGAAGACACAACCTTAGGTTTCATATTCTCGGTACTTGCGGAGTGGAGGGTACGGATCACGGGTGGCAGGAGGGCCTACGCCGGGAGCCTCAGGTGGCGGCCGGGCATAGGGGGTGGGTCGACCGGGGTGTAGTACAGGGGTGGGTGGTCCGTGAGGTCACCACAAGTCCTGGAGGAGTTGGCGGGTGGTGTGACGGGCGGCTCCCTAGCCGAGATGGCCCGGCAGGAGGCAAGGCTCTCCAGACTAGGGCCGAAGACGGCCAGGAGGTGTGTTGCTCGGCGCTGGCCCTTAGTCGTCGTCGGGGTCCTGGGGGCGAACCTGGGGCGGAAGCGAGTTCTAAAGAGACGCAGTTTGGGGAATACAAGAATTCTGATAGGTAGAAGTTCTGCAATACGGCAGTGTAACAGTCCAGGCATGATTGCTACCAGATGCCTGTGTAGCACGGGGGAAGGTGTGGAGAGGTGGCACAATGGATGCAACTTCGTTTTAGAATTTACCGTAAAAAGGATCTGTAAAATAATGCAAGGAAGGCAACATTCCTTCTTACTTGTAGGAGGGATAATTCATATGTAACTGCAAAGTTATTGATAATTCTTACAGTTTTGTTTAAGAGTTTGTCCAGTTTTATGCAACCTCTCCACATCCACTCCTCAAGGGTGACCAATATTCCAGCTGAGAGCGCACATTACTCGTGGAAATTACAGCAAACTGAGGTGAAGAAGTTACGGATTCTGTACAATAATCCAGGTTTCTTGAAGCGTTTTTAGCAAGTGATCTAACGTGAGAAGTCCAGCTGAGGGTGGTGGTAAGTGCAACACCAAGAATTTCAATACTTTTAGAGATTAGAGTATTAATTAGTAACACTGAAGGTAATACAGGAATCAGGCATATCTGTCTATCAGTAAATCGTATATATTTGGCTTTCCAAGCATTAAATGATACAATGTTATTTTGTCCTCATTCAGTGATTTATGGAGATTGCTGTACTGAGTTACGAGCTAGAGATATTAAACTTTGTGAATGGGTGTTTAAGTATGAAGAAACTGTACGCGTTGAGTCGTCTGCGTATGAGTGAATGAATTATGGGTGATAGGTAAGAGATCACTAATAAGAATCATGAACCAGGACTGATCATTGCGGCACGCGGGCATTAATCAACTGGAATTTGGAATATAGAGCATCTATTTTTATCTTTCTGTCGCTGAGATATAAGGAAATCAGTGGAATAAAATATGATAGGCCATAGCAAGGGGTTTTGGATGGCAGTGGACGGTGCCACACTCTGTCAAAACCTTTAGAAATATCAAGGGCTACTGCACGGGTTTCTTCGTATCTGTCAATTGACTGATGGATGGCATGAGTCAAGAGACTGGGTATATCAACAATGGATCTTTCATGGCGAAAAAACAGACTGTCTGTCACTAATTAAGTTGTTGGATTCAAGATGTTTAACAATGTGCTTATTAATTACAGCTTTATTTACTCTACCAAGAGGTGTGATAGCTATTGGTCTGTAATCAGAGGGGTCAGAGGAACTTCTTTGGAACTGGGTGGACATTGACTTCTTTCCAGGAATCAGGGAATGAAAAAGTACGTATGCATAATCTGAATAAGTTAGCTAGAACATGAACAACTTCTGGGGAACACTTTCAAAACGACTGGAGGAATATCATCTGGACCTGGAGCTTTGTTCGTTGGAAAATTGTCTACAATGAATTTTCCGTATCCAGCCTGTATATTACGTGGAGCGATTTCGGGAAAGAAGTTCTGGTACAAGGATGTTCTGACTGACTTCCTCTAACGTAGAATTTCTGGCAAACATACTGGCAAGGATGTTCGCTTTTCCACGTGGGCCACTTATACTGTTTCCATCTGAAGATCTTACATGGGGAATGGGAGATGGCATGCTCGTTTCTCTTTATTTTTTTTTCCCGTTTCAGAAAACTCTGAAAAACATTTTCACTTTCTAAAATCAATATCAGTTTTATTAAGTCGCAGAAAGTTTATACCAAGTATATCGTCAGCATCATCCAGACTTGTCTATGCACATATTTCGGGACACGCTAACTCTCTCATCGATCATGATTTTGTGAGGAGGAATACAAGACAAATTCCTAGCATCCAATTTCCCAATACAGTATAGTTTTTCTCTTGGTTCGCGCTTTTTTTCATGACCCGGGAAAGCACTGTCTTTTTCCTACGATGAGTTTCGGAGCAGCCTGTATCCACTAATGCGCTCACAGTCTTAGAAAATACAGAAACTGTCTTATACGCAGGTCTCTAAAATTTAGTGGACGGGATTCGTGACTGACGAAGATGTAGTCCTCAGTGGGTGAGAAGTAGGCCAGAACGCTGTGCTGGCCGAGGGTAGTCAGTCCCGGGTAGGCTTTCCCTCGCTGTGGATACCAGTAATATCACCTCCTGTACCTTGTATGCAATAATGACGTCAAGGGTAATAGCACCATCCAGATAGTTTTCTTTCATCGGCGCGAAACACAGGGCTTTCGGGTGCTCCTTGTTCACCCTTGACGCGAGACCGTGGGCTGCGAGGTCCTGAAGGCTGATCTTTGACACAGCGCTGCCGCAGTCAATGAGAAAACGTCTTGTGTAAGTGTTGGCTACCTTGACGGCCGTTGTGAGTAGGCAGCCGGTTTGGAGCGGCCGCAGCTTCATAGCTCAACGTTTTACCATAGTTTTGGAGTATAATTAAGTTATGACACAACAATAACAACAATAATAACTTAATAAAGTATAAATGAAGGCGTCGCCAGTAACTATTACGTGGGCTATCCCTGCAATAGTTTTCTAGGATATTGAAAACGCACTGTTACAGAATATTGAAAATTATAGACCCTGGATTAACCTTGCAGTACATCAAGCCTATGATACAGTACTGTTTTGCAGCTAACCTGAAACGAGGCTTTGCAAATGTTAACCTTCTCAGCTAGATTTTTTATTTTTTTTCTAAATGTCCAGACGATTATGTTAAAAGTTTGAAAGTCTAGGATACTGAAAGGACGTTATTGGTCGTGGTAGCTGTGAACAGTAGTGATAGCAGTGATAACTATTAAGAGATAACAGTAGTGGTGTTGGTGATTGTGGTGATAGATATGATCATGGTGGGATAATAGCACTGATATAATGGTGACTGGTGGTAGTGGTGAACGGTGGTGATAGTTGGGAAGCTGTTAGGAGCAGTAACGATGCTCTTGGTGACTGTGGTGGTAGTGGTGACTGATGGTGGTGGTGACTGTGGTGGTAGTGGTGACTGTGGTGGTAGCGGTGACAGAGATGGAGGTATTAGGAGGAATAATAACGATGCCATTGATGACTGTGTGGTGGTAGTGGTGACTGTGGTGGTAGTGGTGAAGCTATTAAGAGGGACAGTATAATGATTTCATTGGTGACTGTGGTGGTAGTGGTGAACGGTGGTGATGGTAGTGACAGTTAAGAGATATAACAGTGATGGTATTGGTGGTGGCGGTGGTGGTGATAGTCTAGTACTGATGACTAATGGTGGTAGGAGAGATGGTGGTGGTGGTGATAATTTGATGGCAGCAGAGATGACGGTGGTGGTGATAATGGTAATGACTGATGGTAGCAATGATGACTGCAGGGATTAGAATAACGATAGTAATGACGGCTGTAGTGACGATGGCGTAAGCAACATAGAAGAGAATAATAACGAGCCATATACAGAGAGAGAGAGAGAGAGAGAGAGAGAGAGAGAGAGAGAGAGAGAGAGAGAGAAGGTAATGAAGAATCGCAAGGGACCTTCTTTCACTGACTTTCCTAGGGTCATAGGTGGCATAGGAGGTTTCGTAGCACTTGTTCCAAAGCAATTTATCTTACATTTTACATCCTAACTATTCTTTTAAGTTACAGTATTTATCTGGTTTTAGTGTTGCCATAGTTTGTATTAGTGACAGACGGGAGGATGCTGAGATGTAAGGTGCGGAATAAATCACTAAGGGGGAGGTGTTGCGAAATCTCCAAACATCTCCTCGAACACAGACCAAAATTTCCGACACTCAGGAGACCGATGTCGCTGTAGGTCAAGCAGGAGAGAGAGAGAGAGAGAGAGAGAGAGAGAGAGCAAATGGAGTCGAGTAGGAAATCGAGAAAGACAGAATACGGGTCACATGATACACTGAGGTCTAGGGTACGTTTGGCCAGGAGGAATTTACACTCTCTTCACCTAAACTTGGCCCAGATTTTCGTCCTTTAGCTGTTTTTTTCTTTTCTTTCTTTACTCTTTTCATCTCCTCTTCCTCTTCCTCCTTTTTACTTAGATCAACAGCAGAAAAGGACAACGCTACATCTTTACATCCTTTCCACAACACTTCTTCGTGACTAGCATCATATTCTACTGTTAATCTCTAGCTCATAACTCGGCACTGAAGATGGTGAGATGACAATTTTAGGCCCAGTTAAAGCAAAAAGAGAAGTTATATATTTTCGTATCCCCTTTCCCAAGCTAACAGGCTTCCATGACACAGCTGAATTAAATCATCTGGCGTTAGCTGGAATAAAATACTAGAGTTGTTCCGACCGTGAGGGTGTTAGAAATAGTACCCCAGCACATAAAAGCTATAGTAATCGTTTTACTCTAACTTGGCCCAGAATTGCCATCTCTCCATCTTGAATGTTGATTGGCTAGTGAGGAAGAAACGCTACGGAAGGATGCAGACCCGTAGTAACAGTGTCTTATGCTGACACTGGGCTACGTGATATAAGCTACAAAAGGATGAAAATCTGGGCCAAGCAAAAGTGAATGGATTTTTATTTTCTTTTATTGTATGACACTCAGCTGAAAGAAATTGTATGACGTTAGCTAAAAATGCAAAAGAACACGTGTGCATTAGTTAAGCTTCAGACTTTTTAGTGTAAATTACAGTTTACAAGCCTTATACTCCATCTTCCCAAATATTGATTTAAGGACGGAGATCACCTACATGAAAAATGGGCGGTGACATTCTTGTATGGGAAAGCGATGTGGGGTCACTCCACGCAAATGTCAGCCATTAGTGTCAACCTCAGAATTAGTCAAAAATATGCAAATAAGATATCATTGTAAAGCTCAAACATTGAATTGTATGAATCTGGTCAGAAAAAGTTTCTAAACTGTTTATTGAGAGTGGGACATTAAAAAAAAATCGTACCGTACCATGTCCCTGAAGAAAAATCATGCGAAGTTAGTGATTTTCTTATCATCATTGACCCGAGTATGTATTCGTTTGGAATGCTGTCATTGGCTTTCATTGAAATAGCATCTATTTGAGTTGTAATTGTCACTACAATTGGTTACATATATTTTGCGGTCAGACCGTGGCACGACCTTGAAGGGAAGTATTTAATTCATGAGTTACGTGTGTTTCTCTCTCTCTCTCTCTCTCTCTCTCTTACATTTTTCCCAAACACAGTTTGCGAATTGGAGAAAATTAACATAAATTTGTATTATAAATAGGCATCCTAGTACATTACTTATGTAGCCCTTCGATATCTTGTCAAAGACTCTGGTAAGCCGTATGCTCCGCCACACACACGTATAGTGTGAGAAACGTTACCGGGAAAAGATGTAGGCTAACGTTTCTCACGCACAGCTGTAAACAAGAAGTCACTGCTGTTACACAATTGCGGTTACAAAGTCACTGTGTTGGCAGTTTAGTATGTTACCTGCTAGTTTTTCTTCTTTTCAGGCTGTAAATTGATTATTTGCTGAGCATATGTACTCTGTTCCATCAAGATATGGAAGATGCTGATACTTGGGTAGGCCTACTGACAGAGGAGCGAGCTGGTTGGTTGAATACAGTATTTTAAATGTGGCTTGTGAAATTTCGTTTTCTTTGGCGATTTATTCTGCACATTGCACCTCATTATCCTCCTGGGTGGTGCTGATGCAACCTATTTCAATATTAAAACCATATAAATAGCAAAATAGGGAATGTTAAGGGGTCAGTGGAACATAAAAGGTGCCACCAAGCCTCCTGTGCCATCTGGAATACGGCTTTAGTACGAAGGAATACATGGAAAGAGTTTGCGCCCCTTTTTAAAATGACAGTTGACGGATTGGCTGATTTGGAAGGTGCATGTTACCTGTATCGTAAAAAAAAAAAAAAAACACCCAAAATGAAAATACATAAATAAATAAAATCAAAATAAAACTGTGCAGGTGATTTGGCATTAGAGGTGGAACAGGCTTCCGGGGGATAGAGTGATGTGAGAATGACTGCATGACTCATTTCTCACTGGGTATGCTGTTGAGAGTTTTCCCACATTTGTACTCTCTCTCTCTCTCTCTCTCTCTCTCTTAGATCGTAGCCTACCTCTTTTCATTCATAATAACGAAAATAATTACAGAAGTACTAGGCAAATTGTGGGACCAGGTCATCGCTGAACTCTACGGGATTGAAGCATTTTGCGTCCGAAAAACCTTAGGGAGGGACTGACGAGTAGGAGCATTCAAAGAAATGACCCTGTATCTAATCACTGATGATGATGATGATGAGAGTGAGAATGATAGTGATAATGATGGTGACTGATGATGATGATTGCGATGGTGACGATGGCGATGGTGATGATGATGATGATGATAATGATGTAATGATGATGATGGTACGATGGTGATAATGATGATGGTGATGATGATGATGATGATGATGATGATGTGATGATGATGATGATGATGGTCAGTTCTAAATGCAATTAAGGGATTAGTTTCAGAATATAAAAACTTTTTCCGTACAATTGATGTCATAAGTTCAGTAGTAGTAGTAGTAGTAGCAGCAGCACGGGCCCAGGTGTAATCGATTAGAGGGTTGATTTGACTAGTAACCAAGGAGACGCATCCCTTCCTCATAACTAAGGGTATTCGAATTTCATGCAACCAGTAGTCCAGTTCCATCAGATGAAAACAAAACGATTCTACCATATCCTTGAAACTGGAGTGTAATTTTGGAGGCTTCGTAACACCTCCTCCTCGGCGATTTATCTTACATATTACGTCTTGATATTCCCTTGTCTGCTGGTCCGCATCGTTTTAATATCGACATAATTTACACCAGCAAACTTCAAGAGGATACTGAAGCGTGATGTACAGAATAAGTTGCTAAGGAAGGCGTGTTACGAAATCTCCAGGACCCTATGCCAGGCGGCCGACCTGCACAGTGGACTGACGACTACGCTTTCACTGAGACAAAAAACCGGCCGAGTGGGAAGTGTGTGTGTGTGTGTGTGTGTGTGTGTGACTCTCGCCAGGTTTCGCCTCAGTCTCCTACCGGCTCGGCTCTCTTCCGGGTTACTGCTGCCTCGGCGCCGGAGTTGTTTTCGTCTCTCATTCCTATCTGCAAAGCTCCACATCTTCACTACGTCTTCATGTGAAAGGTAACTGCGCCTCTCTCTCTCTCTCTCTCTCTCTCTCTCTCTCTGTGGCTTTGTCGTTTGCTTTATTTGTGGTAATGTTTGTTTATTTCCGTTTTCTCCTCATCTGACAGTGCTGTGACTATCAAAGACTTATACGCATGAACTGAAATCGTGTTTTTGATGCAGAGTCAACACATTTGGCCCGACTTTGACCTTCTTTTCCTATGCGTGCGTCTGACATCCACTCACTCGATGTAGCGCTACCTTCAGATAAGAAACCAAATCTTCTGTAACTTAGAATACCGTGTACTAGTTTCAGCGATAAACCGTATAGCCTTAGACGCCTGGTGGTTTAGTGAGTTGAGGTGCTCTGAACCGGATGATGGTTTAAATCTGAGGGGAGGGGAGGGTTCACTGCTCAACCCCTTCAATCCGATGTCCTATTTTAAATTTTACGCTCGTTATTACCAGTCAATTTAAATCGATTAGGGAGACGTCCTGTAGTGAAGAGGTTGAGATTAAATAATTAGTGAAGGGGTTGACGCTAAATCCAACCCCACCAGTTCGAGAACCCCCCGGAAAACGTGAATAAAAAATCGTCTGGAGGCAGGGAGCATAAAATGTGGGTGTTGCTATACAGAGGGGTTGAAGATGCCAGTCAGGAGAGAGAGAGATGTTCGTCATCCTGAGTGGCGTAGGCGAGACTCACATGCAACCCTCTACCACAGCTCCTCTACCACAGCCTCACCACAGCTCCTCTACCACAGTTCCCCTACCACAATGCCTCTACCACAGCCCCTCAACCACAGCCCCTCTACTACGGGCCACCTACCACATCGCCTCTACCACAGCCCCTCCACCACAACTCCTCAACAACAGGTCCTCTACAACAGCCGCTCTACCACAGTCCTTCTACCATAGTCCCTCTACTATAGCCCCTCTACCACAGTCCTTCTACCACAGTCCCTCTACCATAGCCCCTCTACCACAGTCCTTCTACCACAGCCTCTCTACCACAGTCCCTGTACCACAGCCTCATTACCACATCCCCTCAACCACAGCCCTTCTACCACAGCCCCTCAACCACAGCCCCACTACCCCAGCCCTTCTACAGTGGTCCAAATTTGTTGTCGAGTCAGAAGCCTGAGAGTGTTAATACAGCCTCCATTCACCCTCTCACGGTCGGCGCAACTCTAGGGTTTATTCAGTCAAACGATTTTATTCAGCTTAGGAGAGACTCTTTGATACCGTCCGCATATAGCAAGAAGGAAGGAAGAAGAAAGAGGGAAGGAAGGAAGAAGAAAGAGGGAAGGAAGGAAGGAAGAAAGAAGAAGACGAAGAAGTAATAGTAATAGTAGTAGTAGAAGAAGAAAGAAAAAGAGAAAAAAGAGGAGGAGGAGGAGGAGGAGGAGGAGGAGAAGGAGAAGAAAAAGAAGAAGAGCAAGAATGAAAAAGAAATACCGAAGGCAAATCGTGACCACGTTCCTGAGACAGCAAGAAAAAAAAAAACAAAGAAAATAAAAAGAAAAAGAAAAGGAAGAAAAATAAAAAGAAAAAACAAAAAAGAAGAAAAATAAGAGAAAATCGTGACCTTCTTCCTAACCAGCCGCACGACTCTTGAACATCAGCCATAGTGGTGATGCTGGAGAGAGACGCCTTCACGTGGTGGCACTGATTTAAGGGGAGGGATCCACTGCCCGGCCATGCAAACGTCCCTCAACTCCCTCGCTGTCCCCGGAAAGGTGGATAGTGGACTGCAGGAGGAGGGGAACTTCAGCCTGCAGTCCACTGGGTTTACGTTCAAATGAACTTGGAGACACAACAACGATATCTGTAGTGGTAGAAATGAATCTTGTTATTATTGCTGCTGTTTTGAGTTTGTTGTTATTGTTGTTTTTATTGTTACTGTTGTTGGTGTCGATTTTGTTGTTGTTGGCGTTGAGCATGGATATACAGAGATCATTAACGCCCTCACTGTCGGAACAGCTCTACTATTTCTCTCCCTGCTAACGCCAGACGATTGTATTCAGCTGAGAGTGAGTCATGGGAGCCTGAGAGTGTTAATAATGCGGCTATAAATTTTACCCAATGGCCATTCCTTTAACCTAACATCGCCATTTTTATTTTTGTTAATTATGGCGATTTTTTTCTTTCAATTTTGAGAAGACTGGGGGAAAAGGATTTTTTTTTTTTTTTTATACATGTTACCTTCTATACTCTTTTTACTGTAACTTGACCTAAAATTGCGATCTTAGGTACTGAGATGTAACAACAGATTAACCCTGGATTATGATGCTAGTCACGAAGAAGTGCTATGGAAAGGGTGTAGAGCCATAGTATCGTTAAAATATGTGAAATTAGCTGCAAAAGGACAAAACTCTGGGCCAGGTTAATGCAAAAGGCCTATAGACGTAGCGAGGTTTTTGAAGGCTCTATTTAATCCAAAATGGGGAAAAAAGAGAAAAAAATACAGTAAAAATAAAATAATGAATAAGTAAATTAGAATAAAAGTAAAAAATTGAAATAAAATAACCTGAAAAAAGCAAGAGTACAATTTAAACAAGACGACGCTACTGGACGGGTTAACTAGACCCCGATGACTCTCTCTCTCTCTCTCTCTCTCTCTCTCTCTCTCTCTCTCTCTCTCTCTCTCTCTCTCTCTCTCTCTCTCTCTCTCTCTCATAATAATACTAATATTAATACTACTACTACTACTAATTATAATAATAATAACGGAAAGCCAGCAACACAACTAAACGCTGAGCTCAGTTCTATGTTTTACCTATAATGGAATTTTGTGATGATGGTGAAAATGATGACGTTTTATTATTATTATTATTATTATTATTATTAATATTATTACAAATGTCAAATCATCCAACAGAACAGCATCACTATCAACTTTTTTTTTTATCACAAATTTCTAATATAATAACAAAACCATCCTATTTTTCACTAATACCTACGGTACATCAAAATCCAAAATATATGTTTCAGTATTTATGCATGATTACTAAAAAACATTAAGCTGTAATTGCTTCTTATTTATATCTGTGGAATGAATGTTAAGTACCTTGTGAGAGACTGACTAGGAGAGTACGTGTGAGTGAGGTGGAGGGAGACGGAGGATGAGGTGGAGAGGGAAGCGGAGGATGAGGTGGAGGGATGGGGTGGAGAATGGGTATGAGATGTACGGATGGGATGGAGGGATGGGATGGAGGAGAAAGAGAATGACATGTAGGGATGGGATGGAGGGGGGAACACAGGATGAGATGGAGGGATGGGATGGACAGGGAGACAGAGGATGAGATGCAGGGATGGGCAGGAGGTATATGAATGAGCGAGGTGTGAGCTGGAGGGAGAGCAGCGTGACGGCGGAGGACCGGGTGACGTGGAGGCGATTTCTGGCCACCAAATTCGGGATTGAGGCGTTTGGCTATAAACAGACAGACAGATAGATATACAGACAGACAGACGCAGATAGACAAACAAACAGACGGGCAGACAGACTGATAGATAGACAGGCAGATAAATAAAAAAAATATAGATAGGCATGAATAGACAGACATACAGACAGATAGATAGATAGGTAGAGACAGACAACCAGATAGACGGACAAACAGATAGACAGACAGATAGATAGGATGACTGTGTAAAGCGAGAAAGTTAACAATGGCGGTGCAGGAAACCAGTGATACCAAATTACAGTACAGTATTATCGTCATACAGGAAGCTTTGTGGCGCCTCCTCCTTAGTTTCACATCTTACAGTTTACACATTCACATTTTACAGTTTATATTCTCTGGCATATCTTTGTTATATCGACTTATGTGTGTATGTATGTATTGTAGCAGCCGACTTGCACACGCTTGAAATGCATGGACAGCTTTACACTGCCTACATAACTAGAAAACATTCAGAGAGCGCATACCCCCGCCAACGCCAATTGTTTATTATTTACTCCAGCATTCAAATTCGGATCCACCTCAAAAATCTAACAAGGCGAATACTCTTAAGGTCTCACACAGGAAATTAAGTCCTCTGCCTTAGTATGTTCTGATAAATAATTTGTAGGGAGTGCATACCTCCGCCCACGCCAACAGAATTTATAATTTATTCCTGCATCCGCATACAGATCCACATCAAAATGTATTAAACTCTTCCTTGACTCGCTGTCCACCCATCCGCCATATTTCGTTTAACTTCGTTAACAATTTTTTTAGATGTCTTTTAAACAAACAAACGAGTGAAAACTTAACCTCCTTTAACTTCACTGGTGGAGGGTATGAGGAGAATTAATAAGTTACGATATTTTGATGCGTATCGACTACGGAAGGCTGGTTAAGGCAGATAATCACTACGGGCTGAAGATTTGAGAAGTTCAGTGACCCCCTCCTCTCTTCCTTCGAGCACACAGACGAATGGCAGCGTGCCTTATACAGAAAATAACTGACAGGGAAGAGCTGCTGCAAAACATTTCATACCGACAGGAATGCCACCCGGAACCGAGACTTACAAACAAGCTTATCACCTCTGTCGTGACCATTTTTTTTTTTTTTTTTTTTCAGGTAGGAGGAGTGCAGGAGAGGGACGCCTTCGTGTGGTGGCACCGATATAACAGGGCGATGCAGATGCCAGGTTATACCAACTTCCCCCAATTTCTTCCTTATCCCCTCAAAAGGACGGTGGTCCGCAGGAGATGAGAACTTAGCCTGCTCTCCACTGTATTCACATTCATATGAGCCTGAAGTTGCAAATACCACCACCACCACCACCACCACCACCACAACTACTACTACTACTACTAGTACTACTACTAACAGGAGGGAGGAGAATGTAGTGGGCTCTTTCAATCTCTTGTTATTTATTGTAGAAATATTACCTACGAATAATTACAAAAGGAAAATGATCATGCCTTTTTTTTTTCTTTTTTCTTTTTTCAGGAGGTAGGCCAAAGAAAGGAAAAGAGAGTGAGTTACGAAAGTGAATTATTCGTTAAGTGTGTTTGTGAATCTGGGCATAATAGTGAAAGTAGGTGGAATAGCGGTCCTTCAGAACGGTTACCGCTTCGAGAAACGTAAATAATGAGTAATCCATAACTACAAGTTCGAAGAAATAACTACGCTTCGAACTTTCACTCGAGTGGTAACATCAGGCTGTCGACTTTCATTTTACTGTCGTTGGTGGAGATTGTTTTTGAAAGTGACTGGAAGTGACAATTGAACATAATGACTGCAAACTGGCAACCACAGCGTCGGTAGCCAGTCAGTCGCCCAGGGCAACCGAACACATGAAGGATCCAGCCACCACTTTCCTTTGTTGCTTTTCTTTCTTTCTTACTTTCTTTTTCCTTCTTTGTTGTTTTTTTTCTTCTCTTTAGAGCCGAAGCTGCTTGTAAGATTGCTTATTTATATTTTTACCTGGACTCATACACCTACCAAAATTACTTCACAACTAAACTAAAATGAAAAAGTAAAAAATACGAAAGAGCAAAATGATCGAACATTATTAACTATACTTATGCAGGTGCAGTACGTACAGCCATGAGCAAAAGTTAGTCAACAATCCTCTGGCATCGTGCTCCGTCATCGATATCCCCAAACGACAGAGTATTTATTCCTCCTCACACTTTGTTTTCTTCATACTGCTGTCTCATAAAAACAGCTCACGTAACATCCTCCTTTGTCACAGCCAGAGAGAAGTGTTGGAACTTTTTGCTCATGGCTGTGTTCGTACCCAAGTATTTATGACTGACATTTCCTTGAGTCCTCGCATCCTCCTTATGTGGTAGAAAGTGATGACGATGATGATGAAGGTGGCGGTGGTGGTGGTGGTGAAATGATTATGATGATGATGATGACCGTATTTTTGGCCAGGCTAGTACAAGATGCTGTGGACGATAGACAAGGTGCTGGGCGTGGTGCTGTGTGGTGCTGCTAGTGCTGGCCCCGCTGGGTTCTTGCACCTTCTGGCTCTGGCTCCCATGTCCCTCGCCTTCCCTGCTGCCCTCATCATCTCCGTGGCGGTTTACCTCTACCGCGCCAGCAGGGTGGTGAGTGACGGAGGGAGTGTTCAAATCTCATAGGGCCGAATTCTAAGTCTCACAGGCTTCATAACACATCTTCCTAAGCGAATTAATTTGGATAATTTACCTGATCAGTCTCATGTGGGTTGTTTACATCGCTTTTATATCGAATAGTCTGCATCAGTGACAAACGAGAGGATACTGAGGTGAAATGTACAAAACAAATCGCCGAGTGAAACGTGCTATGAAGCCTACAGTACCACTTTGAATACAGTTAATAGTATTTTTCTTTTATCGGGTGGAAATGGGCCATTTCCATAACATGAATGCTAAGTCGTTGCATAAAATTCGATGAGAATTATGAGGTAGGAACTACGACTGAGTCTTCTTGATTACTAGTCACTTTGTCAGGGATGTTTTCCTAGAGATCACATAATTTTTTCCTTCATACATTTGGGATCAGACATATTAGCATTATAAATATCAGTGAATATAAGTGGCAATATTTCTGTAATTTCCCCGAGAGGAAGATGGTGGCCTTCAAAAAAGGATTCACGTTCAAATGAGCCTGGATTTGAAACAACAACAACAACAACTACTACTACTACTGCTACTACTACTACTACTACTACTATTACTTTTCAGTTGGATATCCGTGGCCGAGCTGTCCTAATCACTGGCTGCGACTCCGGCTTCGGCCTTGCCCTGGCCCTCCACCTCCACAAGATGGTCAGTTTCTCAGTCTTGCGTTCATTTGTATATTGTCAACGTGTGGGAGGGATATTTCTGGCTTTCACTTTCCCTCCGAGGCTTCTTATGGAGAGAGAGAGAGAGAGAGAGAGAGAGAGAGAGAGTCGCCCTGCCTATCTTATTGCTGCATCTTGTCCAGCAGTTTATTCCAGCCAACGGCAGACTATTTTATTCAGCTGAGAGTGAGTCATGCAAAAGGGTAAGGAGACTTCCTAACACCTCTTCCTTACCAATTTATTTTTCTGACTACCCATTAACACCTTTTTTTTTTTTTTTTTAATGTTTTTAATATCGACATAGAGTGTATGAATAACTCTTAAAAATTAGTAACGGAGCAGAATAAACCGGTAAGGAAGAGGTGTTAGTACGTTTCCTAACTTAACGAGTGTTGATACTATTGATCGTCTTATGATCGGGGCAACTCTGGTATCCCCTTCCATATAAGGACAGACGATTATTAGTCATTATTATTATTCTATCCATCTATTGCCAGACGCCTTAATCCCGTAAGGGGTGGCCACAAACAAATCGCCTCCATGTCGACCTATCCCCCGCCATTTCATTGCCCTGCTCCCAGCTCACACCCTCCTCTCTCATATACTTCTCCATTCCATCCCTCCATCTCATCCTTGGCATCCCCCTCCCTCTCCCCCCCTCCATCTCACTCACATACACTCTTCTCGTCAGTCTCTCACTCTCCATCCTCTCCACATGTCCAAACCACCTCAGTGTGTTTCTCCCAACGCTTCCTATCACGTCCATATCCACACCACACCGCTCCTTCACTTCTTCATTTGTCACTCTGTCTCTCCATGTGACTCCACATGCTCCTCTCAAATAACTCAAATGAGTTATTATTATTATTATTATTATTATTATTATTATTATTATTATTATTTTATTGGTGACTACACCGACAAGCCAAATGGTTTCCTGTACGACCAGGAAACCATTTACTTCGCTGGGTGGTAACCATATAACCAAATTATGGCACCTGGTGGTTTAGTGGGTAATTAAGGCGCTCCAATCGGATTAAGCCTATGTAGGTTTATATCCAAGGAGTTGTTGGGGTTTATAGCTTACGTAATGCCACCTAGGGATGAGTGAGGCTGGTCACTTTCATCTTAAATGTCATGACCAACTTGCCTAGCCCCGGGCTCCTACGCTTCTCATGGGGCAACATAGGATTGGATGATGGATGGATGGATGGATTATCATCATTACTGTTATTATTCCCACTACTACTATTACTATTATTTTAGTTGTGTGTGATTCTTAGTAGTCTGTTAGTGATAATAGTCACGATTACTTATCATAGTCGGAACAACTCTGGTATCTTATTCCCTCTAACACCAGACGATTTTACTAAACTGATAGTGAGTCCTAGGAGCCTGAGAGTGTTAATTATCCCCCTAGGGCGTGGTGGTGGTGGCCGGGGTGCTGCAGGAGGCCAGTGAGGGAGCCCAGCGTCTGAAGGGGGAGGGGTCCAAGCGCCTTCACGTCCTGCCCCTGGACGTCACCTCTCCACAGCAGCTCTCAGACGCCGCCAAACGCCTCCCGGAACTCTTGCCCCCAGGTGTGTGTGTGTGTGTGTGTGTGTGTGTGTGTGTGTGTGTGTGTGTGTGTGTGTGTGTGTGACCGGGGAATTGTTCTGTTGTGTGCTGTACTTCATTCCTTTTAACTAGACAATGCTTTTTCGTCCTTTTGCAGCTTATTTCCCGTAAATCAGTTGCTGAAGAAGACAATACTATGGCTCTCCAGCCTTTCCGTAGCACTTCTTCGTGATTAACACCGCATTCTTGATTAAATCTCCTGTCACAGCATAGCACTGAAGATGGAAAGATGGCAATATCATGCTTTATTAAATACACAGAGTAGTTTTCTCAAGCAGTACTGATTGGATTTTAAGGTAACTATGAAACGATGGAGGGTCAGCTTAGGGGATGACCTACCATATATTTTTTTTTTTAGAAGAGTAGGTCAAAGGTGAAGGTCAAATAGCAAGGTCAGCTTAAATTGTTTTCATCAAATTTAGACCAACCTTGGTGTAAAAGTTCTGGGTGCCCCAAAGATTATTAGCTTATATTTTGAGAACCAGTTAAAGGTCAACATCAAAAGGTATGGTTAAAGTTCGACCTGTCTCTGTAATATAGTTCCATACGTACTTGATGTTTGTTAGCATGTATTTTACCTGGCTGTGCTGGGTTGGTAGTTACATTCACAGGTGGGAAGGGGAAAGCTTGAACCCACATACTCGCTGCTTGGTACTGAAGGCGAATGATGAGGGTGGGAGTTTGGAAGTGAAAGTCTCCATTCCACTGCAGAAATTTAATGACTTCAACCAGAGGACTTTCATTTATTTATATTCTAGCGACCCAACTAAAGAATTTTATGCAGTCTAGGAAAGACCTCTAGTACTGAAGAGGTTAATGAATGTTCTAGGTAACCCTTCCAGTTTCGATCAATTTTCTGTAACTTATGATAGACTTTTTGAACTGGAGGGGTTAAATAATATAGCATTACACACTTTATTTCCAAGGAGCACTTCCAACTCAAATAAAATCGGCCGGAGATAACAAGAATAAAACAGTAATAATAATAACAATACTGCTGCTGCTACTACTACTACTACTACTACTAGTACTACTGCTACGTTTCAGAGGGTCTGTGGGGTCTGGTGAACAACGCTGGGGTCTGCTCGCTGGGGCCTGTGGAGTGGCTGGCCCTGGACGCCTTCAGGAGGGACGTGGAAGTTAATCTCTTCGGTCTGGTCGCGGCCACGAAGACTTTCCTGCCCTTCGTTCGACAGGCCAAAGGTGGGTGTCTAGAGGGAATGTGTAATAAAAAGTGCAAAATTCATCATCATTATTGCTATCTTCGTCATTATCCTCCTCCTCCTCCTCCTTATCATCATCATCATCATCATCATCATCATCTCATCATCACCATTTACATTATCCTGAGCACCTCTCAAAGCACACACAACCATACCTAACCACACATCATCTCGCCATACACTACCCTTCCTAGCTACACTCCACACCACATAACTTCACCCCATCCTACCTAACTACACCCCACACCACATAACTTCACCCTACCGTACCTAACTGCACCCCACACCACATAACTTCACCCCACACCACCTAATTACACTCCACACCACATAACTTCACCCCACCTTACCTAACTACACCCCACACCACATAACTTCACCCCACCCTACCTAACTACACCCCACTCCACATAACTTCACCCTACCCTACCTAACTACACCCCACACCACATAACTTCACCCCACACCACATAACTTCACCCCACACCACCTAACTACACCCCACACCACATAGCTACACCCCACACCACATAGCTTCACCCCACTCTACCTAACCACTCCACACCATATAACTTCATCCCACCCTACCTAGCTGCACCCCACACCACATAACTTCACCCCACCCTACCTGACCATTCCCTGCCCTATTGATCATAGCCTGTATCCTTCATAGTCTCTCTTGTCTTCGCTCAGTCTGTCCTCCTCACCCTATCCAGTGCATGCTCTTGCCTATCATGCACCTAACTTTTTGTAGTTCTTCCACCTGAACCTGGAGAAATTCTAGTGCTTTTGCTATCCATTCTATTTCCTTAGCACTTCTTCGTGACTAGCACCATACTCTATTTACTTGTCATTATTACCACAACAACTTGGATGCTAAATTGTGGTTACATGAAATTCAGAGAGCCTTAGCTGTTGGGTAAGAATGAGTCTTCTTGGTTACTAGTCAAATTAACCCTTCAGTCTGACTACACTCCCCCCCCACACACACACATTTTATTGCTCAACCTAACCTCCTCTCCTCTACCCAGGACACACGTATCCTTCTTACTCTGCCCCTTCTCCCTCAGGTCGTGTGGTGAGCATTGCGAGCGTGGCGGGGCGGGTGAGCTGTGGGTTCCTGGGGGCTTACAGCGCTTCGAAGTACGCCGTGGAGGGGTTCAACGATGCTCTCAGGTCAGTCATGGTGTCCTTTAGATGTTTAAAAGGATGCTGTCAGGTCAGGCGTTTTCATTGTCAGTGGCTTTACTTCCTCTTGGCTTTATAAACAGTTATTATTTACTACGATGATGCATGGGCTTTCTGAAGTTTTTGCTAGGGTTTAATTCACATCTTTTGTACTATTGACAGGGCCAATGAAGGCTATACTATTATGTAACCCGCTCGTTTTCAGTGAATCTCTCCTAAGCTGAATAAAAACGTCTGGAGGTAACAATAATAAAACATGGTTACGTCGTCGAAATGATGGAATTCAATTAGCCTGGTTTGTCTTTCAGTGCATGTAACAACACAGTCAGAATTTTGAGGTTAAACAACTAACTTTGCAATGTTTGGAGAGTTGAAGAGTAAGGGGTGACAATAGATTTGTTTAAGTGGCTTAAGGTTGTAATTTATAAAAGGAGAATATAATAAATAAAATACTGATAATGTGTAGCCAGGACAGATATTGTTCAGACTGATTTGAAGTAAACACTACGGAATAAAACTACTGTAGGTTAGTACTGGTTTCGCAACAGAGTAGTGATTTGGAATACGCTAACAAAGGGCGTACTATCAGTCAAAGATCACTATACTCAGCTCGGTTGATGGCTTCTTGTCAGATTAGAAAGTCTCTTTAACTAGTACCTAAGGAAACTCATTTCTACCATAATGTCTAGAGGCTCATGCAACCACGACTTAATATTGAAGTTGTGAGTGACCCAGTTCCGTAAGAGGAAAGCAAACCGACTGTAACTGCTTAGTATCCGCCAGCTTCGTTGAAAGTCTGAATAATGAACTTTATAAATATATGCATAATTAAGACGGGGTTTCAAATCCCACATTTTCCTGTGGTCAGACAGTGGTAATGCCAGCTAAACCTTTGGCTGCGGTGACGTACTGCAAACTGACTGAAATCGTCCGTCCTACGCTGGAATAAATTCAAAATTCAACATTCACGGCAAAGACGTTAGTTGTGATAGTCTGCAACATTTCTGATGCTCTATGTGTTTCTTGAACGTAGTAAAATTGTCTGACATTAATCGAAAATAATGCAAAGTAAGAAATTTGCAGCTGAATGGTTGAACCGACGATTGTTAGAGCAATATAGACTTTCAGATTTACATCTGACTATTATCACTTATTCATCCTACAAGGTTTAACAGAGTAGAACATCCGTGTTACATTTTAGTAAAAGGAAATAGTTTGGTAATAGATCAGTGGATGAGTGGAGCGAGTTACCTAGCGATATTACAATAAGGGATGCCATTTCGAAAGAGTTTCTAGAATAAGCTAGATAATCGTTTGACCGGAAAGAGTTGAGTATTAGATTCATCCTAGTCACTAGAGGACATGATAGAAATGGGTACGATTATATTTTTTTCCACTTTCCAGTAAAGCACTGTGGGGTGTATCTTCCTCTCGTTCTGTCCTGTAAAGTTACCAAATCAGATTCTATACTGCTTATACTTTTTTCTTGCTAGTTTCATCTGGAGGGTTTGATGGGCGAGGGATTGTTTTTCTTTCCTTTTAATTTTTTCTATCTTTGTCTTCACTTGGTTTTCTAGTCATATGGTCGGACAGGAGGTGCCTATAATTCATTCATCCTAACTTGTCAAGGGTTCTCATTCTTTTTTCTACCTATTTCACGTAGTCCAGTGGCACAGTAAGACAGCACTACGGCTATACATCCTTTGAAAAGCACTTCTTCGTGACTAGCGCCATATTTTAGTGTTCATCTCTTGTTGCATCTCAGTAGTCAAGATGAAGAGATGTCAGTCCTGGGCAAGTTAAAGTAGACAGAGAATAGAAAGAGACAATTGTTTTTTTAAGGAACTTCTGTCATTGTAGGTTAAATCTTTGTCATGCAGGGTTAGTGTTATTTTGTCCTTGTTTCATGCAATATCTGTCATGCTGTGTTTATCATTCTATTGTGTCATGTTGCATTTCATTCTAGTGTCATGCTGCCTGTTATTCTGGTGTGCCATGCTGCCTGTTATTCTGATATCATTCTCTTATTCTTGTGTCATGCTGCTTGTCATTCTAGTGTGCCATGCTGTCATTCTAGTGTCATGTTGCCTTTCATTGTAGTGTGCCTTGCTGTCATTTTAGTGTCATGCTTCCTGTCATTCTTGTGTCACGCTGCCTTTCATTTTAGTGTGTCATGCTGTCATTCTAGTGTAATGCTGCCTTTCATTCTAGTGTGTCATGCTGTCATTCTAGTGTCATGCTGTATTTAGTGTGTCATGCTGTCATTCTAGTGTCATGCTGCCCTTCATTCTAGTGTGTTATGCTGTCATTCTAGTGTCATGCTGCCATTCATTCCAGTGTGTCATGCTGTCATTCTAGTGTATGTTGCCTTTCATTCTAGTGTGTCATGCTGTCATTCTAGTGTCATGCCGCTTGTCATTCTAGTGTGTCATGCTGTCCTAGTAGTGTCATGCTGCCTGTCCTAGTAGTGTCATGCTGCCTTTCATTCTAGTGTGACATTCTGCCTTTCATTCTAGTGTGTCATACTGTCATTTTAGTGTCATGCTGCCTTTCATTCTAGTGTGTCATTCTGCCTTTCATTCTAGTGTGTCATGCTGTCATTCTAGTGTCATTCTATCCGTCATTCTAGTGTGTCATTCTGCCCCCTCTCCCTACAGGCACGAGATGCTGCCCTTCGGAGTGAAAGTGAGCCTCGTCGAGCCCGGCAACTACGCTAATGGTACTGTATCACTTTCACTCTTGCAGTTTCATTCTTCAACACTTTCACTCTGTTATACTTTCACTACTTAGCACATCTTTCACGGTTATACATTCATTCTTCAGCACTTTCACTCTATTAAACTTTCACTCTTCAGAAGTTTCATTCTTACAGTTTCACTCTTTTAGTATTCTGACTTCATTACACTTTCACTCTTCCATACTCTCATTCTTCCTCAAACTTTCACTCTGCATCACTCACTTTTCGCTACTCTTACTCTTCCCTACTCTCATTCTTCCTCACTCTCACTCTTCCTCACTCTTACTCTTCCCTACTCTCAGTCTTCCTCAGTTTCACTCTTCCCTTCTCTCACTCTTCCTCACTCTCACTCTTCCTCACCCTCACTCTTCCTAATTCTTACCCTTCTTCACTTATTCTTCCTCACTCTCACTTTACTCTCACTCTTCCTCACTCTCACTCTTCCTCACTTTTACTTTTCCCCACTCCCACTCTTCCTCACTCTCACTCTTCCTCAGTTTCACTCCTCCTCACTCTCACCCTTCCCCTCGCACTCTTCCCCTCTCACTCTTCCACGTCCAGGTAATAATAAGTAGTAAAATCCTGTACTTACAAATACCACGTTAAATGTACACATCTTCGAAATTCTACAAATGACCTAAATCAGCCACTTAGTTATGAATAGTACTCGTATTTTACTAGACATAGGAGTTTTTGTGAATACCAGGGACATGCACAGACTTTGATATTACAACATATTATAAGCACTTAGATTTAACCACAGACCAACACTTAACTTTAACCACATTTTAACACTTGTATATTGACTATTAATTATTACCCCTATCCCCAAAATTATTATTGTAGCTCATATATGAAAAAAAAAAAGAATCACACTTTAAGCATAGACTGTGATATATTTGTCGTAAAAATATGTCGTCACCAACATTAACGTATGGGTAAAAGTTATTATTATGGCATGAAAGCGAGAAGTCAAGAGTATGAACTGTGGAATTAGGAATACTGTATTGAGGAACGAGTGTGTGTGAGGAGTGGACAGGATCAAATGCAATGTATGGTAGTTTACGAAAGTGTGGTGTTGATAAGAGGGTTAGATACGGTTTCATTATAAAGAGAAGGGATGTAGAGAGGGTGGTTAGAGAGTTTATGTGAGGAGGTGGAAGATGGGACGAGGCGTGATAAATGGATATGATAATTGAGTGTTATGTTACATAGCTATGATAAATAAATGTTACGATAAATGCCTGTAATGAATGAGTGCTATGATAAATGGATATGATAAATGAGTGTTCTGATAAATGGATATGATGCATGAGTGTTATGATAAATGGATATGATGCATGAGTGTTATGATAAATGGATATGACAAATGAGTGTTAAAGTGAAGTAAGAGGTATGGAAATAATGATAAGGCAGGGAAACATGTGGATTCTAGCTGACTGGATCAAATGGGGACAAAAGAACATAGGATAGGGGTTCCTCTCTCTCTCTCCGCTCATAATAAGATCCTAAATATCCAGTCTTGAGTCATTACTTCTGTTCACTCTCGACCCCTAGCAGAGAGTGGGTCGTGGAAAGGGTTTGTCACCGCTCGAAAACTTCTATTCTCGTCGTTTAAGGAGGCTCCCCAGCACCTCTTCCTCAGCGATTTATTTTCAGATATTGCGTTGGTGATTCCAGGCTTCTCTCGACTGCGTTAGTAAGTGTCATGGCGTAAGTAACATCCCACTACTAGTTCTCACGCTTCCCTTCGCTGCTGACGACGTAATGGAGAAGGAGGTGGCAGAATTGTGGAGGGACGAAGCAGTTACTGAAGGTTGAATTGGCTGGCGATTGGTATCCGAACGCCTCCTACAGGAACACGTACCTTCGCTACAAGTGACATAGTGGAGGAGGAGGTGACGGGGCAGGAGGATAGGTTGGAGGAACAGATGTAGCACTTATAAGAGTCTAATATTCTTCCTCCCCACTTACAGGCACGCGTCTCTTCGCTACGGACGACGTGGTGGAGAGGGAGGTGGCGGGACTGTGGGATAAATTGAACGAGGACCTGAAGCACCAGTATGGCCGCTCCTACTGCAAAAAGATTGAGGGCTTCATGAAGAATTTTAGGCGATGTGGGGTGAGTTGAGCTTTACTTGCCGTCCATTGGAACCTTTTAGCTGCGGTGGAGGATCTTAGGAAAATATAATGGTCTTGCGGTAGCTGTGGTATAAAGCTAAATTCTTGATTTCTCTGTGAAGGCGTTAGGCGAGGTAGTTTCTGACTGTGTGTATGTATGTCTCTCTCTCTCTCTCTCTCTCTCTCTCTCTCTCTCTCTCTCTCTCTCTCTCTCTCTCTCTCTCTCTCTCTCTCTCTCATCTTTTAACGTGGGTGGCTTACTCTGAACAAAATAAACTCGTCTAACGTTGCCAAGAAAGAAGTAGTGGGTTCGTATTTCCCAGTCAAAGGGTTAAGTTCATGTCACACCAGAAGGTTTGTATTAGCGCCGAAGTGGTGACATGTGAAGCTTTATAGCACGTAGGAGGATCTTTGGGCCTCAGGTAACGGGCTGTCAAATCTATGCTCTGAGTCGGAACCTAAATTCAACCCAACGCGCAGATGGAGGGGCTGACGCAGACGTACCCAAACTTACCAAAATTAACCCAGACAAATCAAATCCAACTAAACCTAACCTAACCTAACCCAGCCTAACTGTCATCCTTTCACTCCAGGCTCGTGACATCAGCCCTGTCCTGAACGCGCTGACGGAGGGGCTGACGCAGGAGTATCCCCAGGCCCGCTACTGCCCCATGTGCCCGCTGACGTACCTGGTGGCTTTTGTCAGCACACACCTCCCGGAGTCAGTGTATGACGGCTTGGCATGGCTCCTGGCGAGGCTCATGCTGAAGAAGGGGGAGGTTTAGAGGGGGAGAGCCATCTGTGTGTGTGTGTGTGTGTGTGTGTGTGTGTGTGTGTGTGTGTGTGTGTTCATGTACAACTCAGGAGGAGCCAAGTGATTCTCCCATTTGTTTGATTTTTTGTAATATTTTGGCAATAGACTGAATAAAAATTTTTAAGGGGTTTATACCCATTACAAGAGTAAGGGATGTTTTATTATTATTATTATAATTATTATTACTAGTATCTAGAGAAGGGAAGGAAAGTGTACGCTGCCTTCATGGACTTGGAGAAAGCTTATGACAGAATAGATAGGAAAGGTATGTGGAAGGTATTAAGAATATATGGAGTGGAGGGGAAATTGTTGAGTCCTGTGAAGAGTATGTACGAGGGAGCTAGGGCTACGGTGCGAGTGGATGGTGAGCTGAGTGAGTTCTTTGATCTCAATGTGGGACTGAAACAGGGGTGTGTAATGTCTCCATGGCTGTTTAATATATATATGGATGGGGTCGTAAAGGAGGTACAAGGTAGGGCAGTGGATGTGGGGGTGGCCCTAATGAATGAGGGTGAGATTTGGAAGCTTCCGGTGTTGCTGTTTGCTGATGATACAGTATTGTTGAGTGAAGATGAATGGGAGTTGCAAGGTTTGGTGAATGAATTTGGGACAGTGTGTAGGAGGAGGAATCTGAAAGTTAATGTAAACAAAAGTAAAGTTATGGTGTTTGAGAGGAATGAAGTCACAGAGTGTGCAGTGAGGTTGGATGGTGAGGATATTGAGAATGTGAGTGCATTCAAGTACTTGGGTAGTGTGATGAGTAAGGATGGAACTTTGGGGGATGAAGTACGTGAAAGGGTACAGCAGGGAAGGAAGGTTGTTGGCACACTGAAAGCAGTGATGAGAAATAGGGAGGTGAGTATGGAAGTTAAGAAGTCACTGCATGATGGTATTGTGATCCCTACCCTGACGTATGGAAGCGAGGCGTGGACCTTGCAAGAGGGGAACAAGTCAAGAGTGAGAGCAGTGGAAATGAGTTACTTGAGAGGAGCATGTGGAGTGACATGGAGGGACAGGTTGACGAATGAAGAAGTGAAGGAACGTTGTGGGGTAGATGTGGATGTGGTTGAAAAGATTAGGAGAAATACACTGAGGTGGTTTGGACATGTGGAGAGGATGGAGAATGAAAGACTGACTAAGAGGGTGTATGTAGGTGAGGTGGAGGGAGGGAGAGGGAGGGGTAGACCGAGGATGAGGTGGAGGGATGGAGTTGAGAGGTATATGAGGTAGGGGAGGTGAGTTGGGGGGAGGGGAGTCAAATGGTGGGTGACAGAGTGACTTGGAGGCGTTTTGTCTGCGGCCACCCTTTGCGGGATTAGGGCGTCGGGCTATAGATAGATAGATAGATAGATTATTACTACTACTACTACTACTTCTGTGCGTGACAGAAATAAATGGAGAGAAATTGTGAATGAATAAGTGATGACGCAGCCCTGAGGGGATATTCTCCCGCATTTGGTCTGATCAGCTAGTCAGGTCAGGTGCGGGTAAGGGGATGGGTCTGTTATGATGTGGCAGGGGTAAACCAGTTCTGCTGTCGGGCCCTGCTGCGGATGTCACTGATTGCATTGCCCAGTTGACCCTTGTGCGGTGTGGTGCGGTGAGGATCTGTCCGTTCTCCCCTTTGGGGCTAAGATGCGAATGAATGTGTTTGAATGGATGAGTAAATGGAGAGTGAGTCGTCCTGTCTCGGCTACCTCCCTTTCCTTGGGGGAAGCAGCCTAGGTATATAGATAGATAGATAGATAGACTACTACTATTACTACTACTACTACTACTACTACTACTACTACTCCAATTACTCCCACTACTACTACTACTACTGCTACTACTACTATTACTACTACTACTACAACTACTACTACTACTATTACTACTACTACTACTATTACTCTTCGTTTATTTATTTATTATTTTCTTATGGTGATATGCAGTTTTGAGGGATAATTTCTGCTTACCCTCTGCCTTCATCCCTGACTGAAAGCACACACACACACACACACACACACACACACACACACACACACACACACACACACACACACACACACACACGCTGAATAAAATAGCCTGGAAGTAGCAAGAGGAAATATAGACGACTTCATCGGATCGTGAGGTGGTTGGACAACAAATAAATAAAGATGAGGTACTCGGGCTGAAGAGGTTAATGGATGATGGTGTCCTTGCAATACACGAAAATTCGCTATGAAGAAAAAAAAAACGCGCAAGATTTATACTCTGTTTGTTAAGACCAAGAAAGCTCAATGTATGTACTACCTTCATATGCACCTGATGGGGATGCCTCGCTGGAGTTACATTCTACCCTGGGGAAGCGGTACGGGGGAGTTTGATGGCACACGACAAGCGACGAAATAATAATAATAATAATAATAATAAAATCGTCACACTGGGTATATAGTGTTATTGTTGCTTAGCTCGATTTTCGAGCTTATGCAGCTTATTTCACGTAGCTCAGTGGCAGCAAAAGACAAAGACTACGTTACTGTTCGCATTTTTTTCTGAGACAATTATTTCTGAATGGTAACTGTATTTCTTATGTTGTATCAAGTTTCTTCTTCATGGTGTTATGATAAAAATAGTAGGCATATACATTCATGAAAAAATACTGAATACTGTGAAGCACTCTGTCCATTGCCTCAAGACATAAAGATTTTCAGATACTTTTTTGAGCACGTGTACGTTTTTAGAAAAGGTCCATTTTACTCTCCCGCCACTTCGAATCCTGAATGTGAGACAAACGAGAGCGAAGCAGCAGCCAGACACTCGACCTCTTTGTTGAGTGCGTGAGAAAGGTGGGGATGAGAGGAGTGGCAGGAGCAGTGAGTTCTCATAGATTTCCTCCTCCCATATCATTAACTCCAAAAATAACCCTCTCTTCCCATAGCAACCAACACCTATAACCCTGCTTCTCCTATAGCCTCACCCCTCCCACACAAACAGTTACAAGATAGACGAATTAGTAACCACTGCTTCGATAACCCAAGTCTCGCATTCAGAGGTTCGAACGGGCAAGGTGTGTAACGCGGACATGCTTCGAAGTTTTTATGAGGCGGTTTAGTTGTGTGTGTCCGGTGCTTCGTGACGGGTGTCTTAGGTCGCTTTCACAGTTCCTATACTCTTTTCATCTTAACCTGGCCTAGATTTTCGCCTTTTCACTGTTAGGTATTAGAAGAAAAAGACAATGCTGCGGCTCTGCATCCTTTCATTGCCACTTCTTCTTGACTAGCATCAAAATCTAACGTTTATCTCTCGCTACAACTCAGCACGCAAAGATGGAGAGGTGGCAATTTTAGGCCAAATTAGGAGTCAAGAGTACAGTTTTGATCAGATGCTAAACAAGGAAATTTTAGCTCCTATATTTACATTTTCACAATTTTGGAAGTGGTGTTAGCTATCGCAAGAAATATTAACATGGAAATTAATAGAACAGCTACCATTTTATCTTGATTGAGCTCCGTACTTGCTCAATGTAGCCTACCATGCTGGCGAACGAACGAACCATAAAGAAAGAACATTAGTAGAAAGGTTACCATGGAAACTACGGGTAGAGCGAGTCCTGCACATCCCCAGTGAATATGACCATTTTTTTTTTTTTCGTTCATTTGCAAATAAATTGTTTAGAAGTGATCTTTAGTGACGAGAGAAAAGTGTAACCTGGGATTTTTCTTTTTCTTACAATCGTAGAAGGAAATAGGAATGAAAGAATGCGTATACGGCAAGAGATGGCGATTGGTTGCAAAAGGTAAGCTGTGTTTGATGTTATTTGCCGTTTCATTTTACTGTTAGTTATTCTGCTAGCTTCACTTCCTCATAACTCTCTCTCTCTCTCTCTCTCTCTCTCTCTCTCTCTCTTTCTCCAAATCGGGTGAGATGGTGGGTTCCTGAGTGAGATCAATTAGACATTAGATTAATTATGTGCTTTTTTGAGATATGCCATAGAAAAGAGAGAAAGAGAGAGAGAGAGAGAGAGAGAGAGAGAGAGAGAGAGAGAGAGAGAGAGAGAGAGAGAGAAATAATTAGAGTTAGTGTGTGACTCAGCAGGTATGGCTGAGTGACTGAATCAATGAGCTGAGAGCCTGCGATAGTGTTAGAGTGAGTGAGAGAGAATTAGAGTGAGTGAGAGTGAGAGTGAGAGACAGAGAGCGGCCTCTTTGGATTTAGATGGTTACCCGCCCCTTCCTTGTCCCTGTCTCTCTCCCTTATTAACCCCTCACCCCCACACACCCACCCTCACCCCCACACACCCCCACCCTCACATCCCCACCCTCATCCTCGCACCCACACACCCACCCACACTCTCACACACCCACCCTCACCCCCACACACCCCCACCCTCACCCACCCCACCCTCACACATCCACCCTCACCCTCACCCACCCAACCCTCACACATCCATCCTCACCCCCACACACCCACCTTCACCCCCACACCCACACCCCCACCCTCACACCCCCTTCCCCTCTCCACCACACCCTCACCACCCTTCCCCTCTCCACCCTACCCTCACCTCCACCTCCCTACCCACACCCACCCTGACCCCACCCTCCACCCTCACCTCCCCATCACCTCCATCCCTCCTCCAAGCCCGGGATCCTATTTTAAGTGGATTTGGAAATTACGTAACACTTCTTCCTGGGCGATTTTTTCTCCAACTTACAACCAAATATCTTCTTGTATTTTTTTAACGCAAACTGTGTCGATACTGAGACAATATAAATAACATCCAAGAATATATTAAGGGGTAAAATACAGAATAAATCACTAAGGAAGGGATGTTACGAAACCTCCCAAGAGTTCGAAAAGTCTCTCTCATGCTGAATAAAATCGTCTGGGAGTAGAAATAAGAATGGCAGCGGTTTGAATGGGTTTATTTATTGTTTGTTTGTAAGACGGTTTTTTCAGTTGTCGTAGTGAAGAAATTAGAGGGTTTGAAGTGTGATTATGCATAGAGGTGATATAATGAATTGCTCTCTCACTCTATCTCTCTCTCTCTCGCAAGCATCCAACCATCCATCCATCTATTTCTATCTATCTATCTGTCTATCTATGTTTATCTATCCTGTCCATCTATCTGTTTCTCCTATCCTATCTACTGTATATCTATCTATCTGTCTATCTATCTAATTATGTCTAGCTATCTATCTCTCCCTTTATGTCAGTCTATATTTCAGTCTATATCTGTCTATCTATCTATCTATCGACCTATCCGTTCCTATCCGTCTATCTGTACGGTGTGTGTGTGTGTGTGTGTGTGTGTGTGTGTGTGTGTGTGTACAAAAGTAGCGCGATGACGTCATAAGTCCCTAGAAGACCACTTGACCTCATTTCGCTTGGGTCGTGAGGTCGTTTACATCACACACACACACACACACACACACACACACACACACACACACACACACACACACACACACTGAATAAAATCGTCTGGTAGTAGCAGTAATAGATTCTAAAATACGTCACCGGACTGAATAGGTTAACGGTGATTTAAATTTCTGCATTAATTGAATGAAAGACTGACTAGGAGAGTGTATATGGGGGAGGGGAAGGAGGAGACCGAGGATGAGATGGAAGAATGGCGTGGGGAGGCGTATGAACGATGGGGATGTGAACTGGAGACAAGTAACCTTCCGGGATTGAGGCGTTTGGCTATAGACAGATAAATAGTGAGACAGAGAGATAGATAGATAGATTGATAGATAAATAGGTAGACAGATAGATAGATAGATAGATAAAAAGATAGATAAATAGAGAGATGGATTCCTTACCTCTGAAAAAATCACTACTAATTCATTACCTTCCAAACGTCTCTCTGGAGATGAAGAAAATCGTCTGGTGTCAGTAAAAAAAAAAAAAAGAAGAAGAAGAAAGAGAAAAACAAGAAAGCAAAGGATAAGGAAAAACAAAAAAAAAGAAACAACGAGTAAATGATGAAATATTTTTAAAATCAGTAACAGTAATTCCTTCCCTCGCAGCCGCTCCTAACAGCCTGAATAAAATCGTCCGGCGGTATGGAGCAAAGTGTAGTGACGCCATCGTAATAAAGGGATGATTCTTAACCCATGGGTGGCGACCGAAAATTGGGTCACCGAGCCGCATCGAGTGGGTGGGCAAAGATCTGTAGTGACTGAGCTTTCCTTTGTAATCCATCAGTGACTGCACCAAGCGCCCGAGATGCCCATAGTGTACTGAGGTTCAAATTAGGCTTTTTGGGGGAAGAGGAGGTTGAGATGATTGAACCTTCTCTCCTTAGATCGTAAACCCATATAGTTGTTGTCTACCTTAATGATCCTTGAGCAGTCGATATACATAAATAAATAAATATACTAACAAAATAACTTTGTCACTGGTTGTAGTATTCACTGAATGGATTCTTCATCTGTTTTTAGTTTTTGTAACTGAATGAAAGCTGCATAGAATTGTTATCAGTAACTTCCAAGTCAACCACGACCCGTACGTCAAGCTACGTCGTAAGGAAACCACTGAGTTATGCATGAACACTGTGTATGTGGGGGGGGGGAGGTATACTGTACATACAGGTACGTAGACTGGACGCATAAACCAAAAAAATATCTGTACATATTTTTAAAGGTTTGTGAACGAATGGAAATAAACAAACACGAAATTATGAAGTAGCATCAGGTGATTATATGATTTTTTTTCCCGCTGTCATGCTAAATTCTGCCAACACCTGTACTACCCTGGATATATTACCCGGTGAAATTTATTCGTGTGACGTTATGGGTCGCAGAGATGACCTCTTTTCCGAAATATGGGTTGCTGCCGAAAAAGGTCAAGAAGAGCTAGGTTAATCTTTTCAGCCCAATGACGTATTTTTATTTCGTTCTTGCTCCCTTCAGAAGATTTTATGCAGTTTTGAGAGAGAGAGAGAGAGAGAGAGAGAGAGAGAGAGAGCGAGAGCGAGAAAGAGAGGAATACAAACAGCCTAGAGAAAGACAGAACCCAATAAGGTGCCGAAATCGAGAAGAAAAAACGATGAATAAAGAAAAGACACGTGGAGAAGAGTGGT
Organism: Coenobita brevimanus; assembly: GCF_032717465.1. Lineage (NCBI taxonomy): Eukaryota > Metazoa > Arthropoda > Malacostraca > Decapoda > Coenobitidae > Coenobita > Coenobita brevimanus. The sequence goes on along the minus strand of NC_137053.1, from coordinate 4,615,330 downwards.
AGAGAGAGAATGGGGGAAAGGGGGGCGGCTCCCCCCGGCTGAGCTGAGGTGGAGTGGGCGGTGATGCGGGGGGTCAACATGGGAGACAGGTCAAGAAGGGGTTGGCCTCTCTCTCTCTCTCTCTCTCTCTCTCTCTCTCTCTCTCTCTCTCTCTCTCTCTCGCTTCCCTTTCAGGCAATTTTCCCCTCCCTCCCATTTCTTACCTCCTTCCCCTCTCTGTTTCTCTCCTTCTGCTCTTCCTCACCTTTCTTCTCTATTCTTCCATCCCCCCCGTCCCCTCTCTCTTTTCCTTCCTTCCCTCCGTCTACTTATCTCCAATCTCATTCCTCCTTTTCCTTCTTCTCTACACTTCCTCCCCTTCTCTATCTCATTTTCCCTCCCCTCCGCCGCCATCTTCCCCTTCCTCTCTCTCTCTCTCTCTCTCTCTCTCTCTCTAACTTCCCCTCCCCTCCCCTCCCCTCCCCTCCCTCTTCACCCACTCACAATACAGGATTCACTTCGTTCTCATGAGGGACTAAACCCCTTCAGGACGAGAAACTCCTCCAGACGATTTTTTCAACCCCTCCAATCCTAGGATGTATTTAAAAAGCTTATTCTTGCTACCTCCAGACGATTTTATTCAGCCTAGAAGAAAGCCCTATTAGTGAAGGGGTATATGAAAGCTATATTTAATCCCTCCAGCTTAAAAAGTGTATATTAAGCTGAATAAAATCGTCTGGAGAATAAGAAAGTACACAGAAAAAAAGACAGCGTATTTTAATGGGTCAAGATGCACCTCCCAAAAATGAAGTGCCTGATTTTGGTTACGTCTACTCCCTTCCCCAATTCAAAAGTCTCTCCCAATCTTATTAAAAATTGTCTGAAATTCGGAAGCTTAATAAAAAGGTGTAATAATAGTAAAGGTGTAATATTCTCTCCTTTATTTCACTCCCAAGACACTCTCAGGCTCCTCCGACTCACTCTTGGATGGATATAAAGAATGTGGTATTAGCCAAAACAAAATACTGGAGTTACCTTTGCCATAAGAATTAACGTTGAAAATATAAACACTCCCAGGCTCCTATGACTCACTCTCAGCTGAATAAAATCGTCAGGTGTTTGCCGAAAGACGAGAGTTGTTCCGATCATGACAGGGTTAAATGTTCTCATTCATCTCGCATTCATGGGGGACTTTAGACTCTCCTATTTATCTCATGCTCTCACGGGAACTACACTTCCTCATATGTCTCGCTACCACGGGACTTTTAACCCATCCATTTCACTTTCATATGGACTTGAAACTCTCTCATTCATTTCACTTTCATGTGTCTTTAAAGTTTTATTCAACACGCTTTCATGGGACGCTTTATCTCCCTTTTATTTCACTTTCAAGAGGATTTTTCACATATTCCTTTCCCTCTCACTGGGATTTTAAGCTCTCTCTCTCTCTCTCTCTCTCTCTCTCTCTCTCTCTCTCTCTCTCTCTCTCTCTCTCTCACACACACACACACACACACACACACACACACACACACACACACACACACACACACACACACACACACACACACACACACACACACACACACACACACACACACACACACACACACACACACACACACACACAGTAACACTGGAAATGAGAGCTATCCGAATATGTTTGCAGATGATGCAAAAATACAAAGGAGAATTACTAACACAAACTCTTGTAAAGAGCTACAAGAAGAATTAAATAAACTTCATGAATGGAGTAGTACATGGCAAATGGAATTCAATGTGGACAAGTGTCATGTAATCAAGTTTGGTAAAAGTGGAAAAAGACCTGATTGGGATTATAAATTAGGAAATAAAACCCTATACACATCAGAAAGAGAGAAAGACCTAGGTGTGATTATCAATAACAGACTATCTCCGGGTGACCACATCAGCGAGAAGGTACGGAACATGTATACACTGCTTGCAAATATGAGAATAGCATTCACATACATAAATGAAGACATGCTAAGAAGGATAATAACATCATTCATTAGACCAACCCTGGAATATGCAGCAGTAGTCTGGAGTCCTCATCTCAAAAAGCATATAGACAAGTTTGAAAAAGTTCAAAGGGCCGCTACAAGATGGATACCAAGCTTAAGGGACCTAAGCTACGAAGAAAGACTAAATAAACTGAATCTACCAACACTACAGGAGAGAAGGAAAAGAGGTGACATGATAATTCTATATAAATGCATATCAGGAAATGAGAAAATAGACATAAATGATTACTTAACATATGGAGAAGCATCAGCAAGAGGACACTGCAAAAAACTGCATAAGAAGAGAGGTGATAAAGACGTAAGGAAATTCAGTTTCCCAAACAGAGCAATTGATCAATGGAATGCACTACCGAATGAAATAGTGTGTGCCAAAACAATTCACAAATTTAAGGATATGTACGATAAATATGGTTTAAGACACGGGACAGTACGAGCTTGACTCATTCCTGTAAAGATACAATTAGGTAAGAACAATTAGGTAATTAAGTAAGAACACACACACACACACACACACCGAATTTTAAACTCCCATTCACCTACACATTCCTCTCGTGTCTTAACAACTGTACTGGGTGAACTGTGTGGGTGTGAGATTTCTTAACACCTCCTCCTTAACGGTTTATTTCATACGGCAAGTTAATATTAATTTATGTATTATTTATGCTGAGTATGATGGTATTTGGATTGTTTAAACGACACAGACAAGGATAGTAAGGAGTAACAAGGAATGTAAATATCCTACCCTTGCCCACCCAGACTCTTACACAAAGCCTGTTTTCCTTCGATCTTTTTCACCTTGCAGTACAATTTGGCCCTTCCTTTACACTAACCTGGCCCAGGTTTTCATCCTTTGGCAGCTTATTTCACGCAGCTCAGTGGCACAAAAAGACAATACTACAGCTCCTTGTCCTTTTCGTAGCACTTCTTCGTGACCAGCATCATATTATAGCGTTAATCTAGTGTGACAACTCGGCATTCAAGATGGAGAGCTGGCAATTTTAGGCCAAGTTAGAGTAAAATGGATATAGTCATGAAATAGGATGTAGAGCCGTAGTACTGTCTTTTTCTGCTATTAAGTTACGGGAAATAGGCTGCACAGGGACGAAGATCTCAGTCAGGTTGGAGTGAACGAACTATAGTCGGGTTGAAATAATCGTAATGAAGAGATTAAGTGGGACAGAGAAGGGGGAGTGATTGGTTTTGGCAGCCTTTCAGCCATTTTGATTCCGTCCCCTCTTCCACCCGTAATGTTTCTTTCTCAGCGACTTATTCTGAATGTAACACCTCAGTATTCTCCTCCATCCTTCACCAACATTTGGAAAATCAAAATCTATATTATTTCCCATAACGTCTCCTCCTTAGCGATATATTCTGCATATTACACCTCCGTATTCTCCTGTATGGTAATGATACTCTCCATGTCAGTGCTGAAACTGATTTAATAACGTACGGAAGAGTGTTAAAGCGTAATATGTAAAATATATCGCTAAAGAAAAGATGCAACGAAGCCTCCTGTCATCTAAATTACTATCGTGAGTGTATGTTTTATCACTGATAGGAGAAAACGCACTCACACACACACAGAGGTCTACATACATAGATACATAATTATAATACATACATATATACATACACACACATACGTACATGTACATACATTCATACCTACATAACACTACACACAGGCATACATACATAGACATACATAGCCTTCATATACATATATACATAAGTACATACATACACACATACATACATATATACATACACACATACACATACATACACACACACATACATAAATACATACATGCATACACAAATACACATACGTAAATACATACAAACTTACACACACACACACACACACACACACACACACACACAAACTTTCCCTTGTTCCCCCACCTCTCTCTTTTTTTTTTTTGGGGGGGGGGATAACATCACCCTCTTCTCTCCTTCCTTCACCTTCCTTTTCGCCTCCTCGTTTCCGTACTTTCATTATTTGCCCCGTCTTTGTCAAGCCTCTAAATCAGGTTACGTGTTTCATTATCTTGTTCTTTCTGCCTCGTTACAATTTTATCCATATAACGAAGAATCTCTATTAGTGATGCGATTTTTAAACGTTACCCTCCCCCCCTTCATTTGAAAAAGTATACCCTGATTTGAAGAAAACAATTTAGTAGTACTTGTATGTCTGTCAATCGCTAGGCGCCTTTATTCCGAAATGGGTGACCACAAACAAATCGCCTCCATATTACCCTGTCATCCACCCTGCCACCCACCATCATGTTGCTCTCTCTCCAACTCACACACCTCACTCATAGACCTCTCCACCCCATCTGTATCTCATCCTCTGTCTCCACTCCCTCTCCCTCCAGTTCACACACCTCTCTCATATACCTGTCCACCTCGTCCGTCCATCTCATCCTCGGTCTTCCACTCCCCATCCCGCCACGTCATTCACACTTCCCTAGTCAGTCTCTCATTCCCCATCCTCACCACAAGACTTAACTAAATATAACGCCATTTCAAGGGTAACTTTTCTTTCCTTTCTTTTCACCTTCTAAAATTACCGAAGTTATCCCTCAATATTTCTAAATGACCCTTCTTCCACTCCTCTCCCTTCTCTCCATTCTTTCTCTTTTATCTTTACCTCGCACAGTTCTTCTCTTCCTCCTCCTCCACCTCCTCCTCTTCCTCCTTCTCCTCCTCCTCTTCCTCCTTCTCCCCCTCCTCCTCCACCTCCTTCTCTTCCTCCTTCCCCTCTTCTTTGTCATCTTCGTCCTCCTCGTCCTCGTTCGGTGTCGTCGTCCTCCTCCTCCACCTCCTTCTCTTCCTCCTTCCCCTCTTCTTTGTCATCTTCGTCCTCCTCGTCCTCGTTCGGTGTCGTCGTCCTCCTCCTCCTCCCGTCTCCCTCCTTTCTCTCGGCTTTCATTCTCGCTCCTAAGACCATTTTTACTAATATACTTAAGATCAAATTCCTGCATTCGTCTTTGCAGTAAGGTGCGGGGAGTGTAGAGTCATACCAAAATCATATTCTTTAAAAATCTTATCAGTATCTTTGTCAAGTATGAAAGTAAATTTAACATGAAGACGAGATGAAGGGATGGAGTGAAGTATGTGACTGAGAAGGAATGAGAGTTGGAGAGAGGGTAGCCTGATAGTTTGGGACAGTGTGACATTTTGACGATTTGTTTGTCGCCACCCCTTTTCAAAATTAAGGCGTGTGGCTATGGATAGATTTTCCTTTTTTCTTTGCCTTTTCTTTTTCGTTTCGTTTCGTTTCCTTCCCTGTCTTTTTTTTTTTTTTTTTTCTTTTATGGAAGGACAAAGAATGAAGAGGTCAGGCTTTCCATCTCTTTCGCTCCTCTTGCAAATCAAGTTCTTAGTTACGAGAGTGAATTGGTCTTAAGTCTGTTTGTGAATCAGAGACCAGATTCTTTTCCCAGTATGGTCTCCTTTTCTCGTCTGTTCTTTTTCTCTCTCTTTACCTTCTTCCAGTTTTCCCTTCCTCCTCTGATGCTTGTCTCTCCCCTAACTCTTCCCTCCTCTCCTTCCCACTCTTCTTCCTCCTGCTCTTCCCCCCCCCCTCTTCTTTTATCCGTCTTCCCTTCTCTCCACTCTTTTTCTGTCTTCTATCATCTCATTTTCCCCCTTCATCTCCCGCAGTACCCCTCCACCGACTCCTTCCCCATCGTTTCTTCCCATCCTTCTATCAGTCCATTTGTTTCTTCACTTTTCCCTCTCCCTTTCCCCCTCCTCCTTCCGGGAAGGTGGAGGGGGAAAGAAAGAGAGAAAGGGAATCCCTTTCTCTCTTTCTTTCCCTCCCTCTCTCTTCCCTCTCCCTCTTCCTCTCCCTCCCCCTCCCCCACCCCTTCCCCTTCCCCTTCCCCTTCCCCTTACCATCCCCCTCCCCCTTCCCAAACTAGGCCAAGACGCCGCCTCACTGCTGTTCTCTCTCCTTCCGCCCTACCCTGCCATCTCCCTCACCTCACTCCGACCCCGACTTCACTCCGCGTCGTATCACCTCCGTTTGTCCCTCCTCAACAACGAACCCCTAAGTCTGCAGGGCCCAGAACATACTAACTTACTCTCTGTGTGTCCCATAATGACATAGATTTGTGAGGTGAAGGGATTCGTTTAATTTTCGCGAGGTATAGGATAACTTTCGGAGAGACTGTCGACTTTCTGAGCCTCTCTTCTCAAGGGCTGGAATTACCAAGGAATTTTTAACTGGTCAAGACTGAGAATTGAAGAAGACATTGTTTACTTGACACAGAATTAACCAAGAATTTCTACCTCCCAAGACCCGGAATTATTGAGAGCACTGTTACTCACCAAGACCCAGAATTGCTGAAGAGTTTGTTACTTGTCAAGCTCTAGAATTGCTCGATATTGTTACTTGCCAAGACCTAAAATTACTCAAGATATTGTTATATACCAAGAGCCAGAATTGCTGAAGAGATTATTACTTATCAGGATCAAGTATTGCTCAAGAAATTGTTACTTGTCAAGCCTTGAAATTGCTGAAGAGACAATTACTTAACAGGACCCAGTAGGCTATTGCCAAAGATACTGTTACCAAGACCCAGAATTACTCAAGATCTGTTGCCTACCACGACACAGAATTACTCAAGAACTGTTACTTACCAAGACCCAGAATTACTCAAGAACTATTACTTACAAAACACAGAATTCGGCAAGAGATTGTTACTCGCCTGGAGCTGGATTTACAGAGGCTGAGGTGGACTGTAGAGGGTCGTGGGCAGCATGGCGGGCGGCAGGTGAAGTGAACTCTCTCATCCGCCACACTCTCTCTGAAACTTTGTCACCTACGCAGTTCGGTGAGTGAGATAGACTCCGAAGACGCACAGGTAAATCTTTCTATACTACATTTTTTACACTGGTAGGCAGGATCACTCGCAACCCCACCTGGCGACTACAAAAAATGTAACCTTTTTCACGTAGAGATGATGAACGAAAGACTGAAATCCTTCATAGTTTTTTTGTGGGTTTTAACACCATCGGAACGAGATCTTCCTAATTTGTATGAAGTATTGTGGCAGTAGGGAGAATATTCCAGGATATTCGTCGTCGGAGTGAAGCAGTGAAGAGAATATTATTTTACACCGATGACTGATTTAATTTTAACAGTGGTGAGACGCTGATCCGAAGTCACATTTGTAGTATTCCTGTACATTCATTGGCGCGTGATATTACTCTGAGAGAAAACTGCTTTCTCTCTCTCTCTCTCTCTCTCTCTCTCTCTCACACACACACACACACACACACACACACACACACACACACACACACACACACACTTTGCTATATACACACTCATAATTATATTCCCTCAGTATTCATTCCTGAACAAGGTCCAAGTCGGGCCGAAAAAGTTGTCCTGGTGTTTCTGATTTTAACAACTTTACTTATAACCAGGAATGATGGGTATAATTCTGACTCTTCCAGTGTTTGTAATGTTCAACACACACACACACACACACACACACACACACACACACACACACACACACACACACACGTTTACTGTATATAGAATTGTATCGTGTGGGAAACGGCACTCAAAATTAGCACCTTTTTTTAATGATATCTTATTTTCAGTCTACCTTTGCTCTTACCTGTTGATTAGGAAGGCTCTAGTTTATATCTGTCTATCTATCTATCTATCTATCTATCTATATGTATCTATCTATCTATCTCTGTCTGTCTATCTAGCTCTGCATCTATCTGTCTATCTATCTATCTATCTATCTGGATATGTCTGTCTGTCTGTCTCTATCTCTATATCCATCCATCCATCTTTGTCTGTTTATCTATGTATCTATCTATCTATCTATCTATCTTTCTATCTTTTTTTTCTTTTTTTTTATGTGTCCAACTTCTGGGCATAGGCTTCACAGCCTGCTCTCAAGGCCCAGTAGTCCTCCTACATACATACACCTCTCTACATGTCACCACTTCGGCGCTAACACCCACCGTCCATATTGAATACATGCTAGGGCTGTCTCATACAGGACTGGTGTATTGGTATTAGCGGGGGTACTTTTATGACATGTCGGCGGGTTATCTGGTCTATCTGTTTATCTCTGTCTACCCATCTATACATCCATCTTTACATCTGTCTGTCTATCTCTATATCCATCCATCCATCCATCCATCCATCCATCCATCCATCCATCTTTATATCTGTCTATCTGTTTATCTCTCTCTACATCCATCCTTCCATCCATCTATCTATCCATCTATCTATCTATCTATCTATCTATACTAAAAAGAAAAAGGAACCTAAGGCTAACATCTCACCAGTTCGTAAAGCCTGTCCTAATCTAAATAAATTTGTCTGGAAATAACGATAATAAAATAAAATCACATCATCGTACTGAAGGGGTTAATATGATGTCCCTAGCACTCCTTCCTTAGCGATTTAGTTTTGGATACGGCTGGGTTAATAATTGCAAGTTAATTATGCCGAGTGTGGTGGTATTTGAATGATTATAAATGACAGAAGAGGACAGCATGGGATGATGAACAAAATAAACAGCTTGGGAAGGGGTGTTAGGGAGAATACGGGGCCCCGGTCTTCACCCCTTCAGCCCGAGGACATTTTACTTTATTCCCACTTCCACCAGACGATTTTATTCAAGGTGAAGAAGTTCCCCCTTAGACTCCGTTTTCCTCTAACTTTGCCTTAAATAATTGCCATCTCTCCGTCGCGAATGCTGAGTTTTGATGGCACATTAACGATAAAATACGATGCTAGTCACGAAGAGGTGCTATGGAAAGGATGTAGTAAGGGTAGATAACAGGATATGATGCTAGTCACGAAGAAGTGTAATATGAGTAGGTTAACGCTAGAGTATGATGCTAGTCACGAGGAAGAGCTAATGAAAGGATGTAATAACGGTGATTAACAAGGGGATATGAAGCTAGTCACGAAGAAGTGTAGTAAATGTAGATTAACGCAAGGATATGATGCTTGTCACGAAGAGGTGCAATGGAAAGGAGGTTGTAAAGGTAGATTAACAAGGGGATATTATGCTAGTCACGAAGAAACGTTGGGAAAGTAGATCATAGCTAGAATATGAGGCTAGTCACGAAAAAGTGCCATGGAAAGGATGTAAAGCCGTAGCATTGTCTCTTTCTGCCACTGAGCTATGTGGAAATAAGCTGCAAAAGGACGAAAAACTGGACCAAGTTAGAGTGAAAAGAGTGTAGGGATGCAGGGGTGTGGGGGTTAAGTCTAAGTTCTGGTTTTGAATGGCTAACCCAGGCTGAAGAAAATCGTCTAGGGTAGAATGAGTTAAGACTTACATGGCGTCATCGGCCTGAAAGATTTGGCTGAACTTGAGGATCTTATTGCAGTGGAGGTGTAGTGGTGGTGGTGGTATTTATTATTATTATTATCATTATTATTATTATTATTATTATTATTAGCGGTGGTGGTGGTGGTGGTGATGGTTGTGGTGGCGGTGGTAGTAGTAGTAGTAGTAGTAGTGGTGGTGATGGTGGTGGTGGTGGTGGTGGCAGTTGCAATCACAAGCTCATCCTCACACAAGTAGATATCATAGACATACAAGTAGTCTTTTCTAACAGCCTCGAAAGGACTGTTAGGTCTGCTACTGTTTGCTTTCCTTTGTACTCCATTGTATTCCTTTGTACTCCTTTGAAACGTGAACCCGGTGGACTGCAGGATGAGGTTGTCGCCGTCCCGCAGTCCATCATCATCCTTTTGGGGGATAGGGAGAGATGGGGGACGTTTGTATAACCAGGCTGCTCCCCCGCCTGGCCATATCAGTGCCACCACATGAAGGCCTCCCCGTCTAGCACCCAGGGCAGGTGTGAAGTAAGGATGAACGAGATAATTAACACCTGGAGAGACAATGAATACCTAAGAAAATTAATACCTGGAGAGACAATTAACACCTGGAGAGACAATTAACACCTGGTGAGACAATCAATACCTGGAGAGACAATTGCTACCTGGAGAGACAATTAACACCTAGAGAGACAATTACCTGGAGAGACAATTGATACCTGGAGAGACAATTAATACCTGGAGAGACAATTGATACCTGGAGAGACAATTATTACCTGGAGAGACAATTAATACCTGGAGAGACAATTAACACCTGGAGAGACAGTTAACACCTGGAGAGACAATTAATACTTGGGGAGATAATTAACACCTGGAGAGACAATTTATACCAAGAGACAGTTAACACCTGGAGAGACAGTTAACACCTGGAGAGACAATTAATACCTGGAGAGACTATTGATACCTGGAGAGACAATTGATACCTGGAGAGACAAATTAATACCTGAAGAAGATTAATACCTCGAGAGACAATTAATACCTGAAGAAACTTCATACCTGGAGGGACAATTACCTGGAGAAGCACTTAATACCTGGAGAGACAATTAATACCTGGAGAGACAATACCTGGAGAGACAATTAATACCTGGAGAGACAATTAATACCTGGAGAGACAATTAATGCCTGGAGAGACAATTGACACCTGGAGAGACAACACTTGGAGAGACAATTAACACCTGGGGAGACAATTAACACCTGGAGAAACAATTAACACCTGGGGAGACAATTAATACCTGAATAAACCTAATACCTGGAGAGACAATTACCTGGAGAGACAATACTTGGAGAGACAATGAACACCTGGAGAGATCATTAATACCTGGAGAGACAGTTATTACCTGGAGACAATTAACACCTGGAGAGATAATTAACCCCTTCAATACGATGGTGTCTTAAGTTTCCCTCTTCTTATTTCCAGACAAGAGGATATGATGCTAGTCACGAAGAAGTGCTATGGAATGGATGTAGTAACGGTAGGAGAGAGCCTTCATAAACTCCTTCGCTACGTGGGAATAGAAAGAATGAGATCGAATATAAGACAGGGAGAGGGGGTGGGAGAGGGAGAGGGAGAGGGAGAGGGAGAGGGAGAGGGGGAGACGGGGATAAGAGGAGAAAGGGAGAGGGGGAGGGAGAGGTTGGGGAGGACGGGAGCAGGGAGAAAGAAGTGAGGTGTTCAGTCGGGTGTCAGGGGAGAGAAGAACATAGAGACAACAGGGGAGAGAGACAGACAGCAGGGGAGAAAGACAGACAAACAGCAAGGGAGAGCGACAGACAGACAGCAGGAGCGAGAGACAGACACACAGCAAGAAAAAGAAATAGACACGTAGGCAGGGAGGAAGACGGGAGGTGTTCAGTGGGATGGCAGGGGAGAGAAAAGTACACACAACAGGGGAGACAGACAGAGAGAGCAGGGAAGAGAGACAGAAAGACAGCAGGAGAGCAAGAGGCAGACAGGGAAGGAAGACGGGAGGTGTTCAGTGAGGTGGCAGAGCGATAACTAACTTGGCACTAGTGGCCACACACACATCGATCACACACTACCCTCATTCCTGCCCCTACACCCTGCTCACCTTTTCTAACTCTTCTCCCTCCCTCTCTGTCCCTTCCCTCCCTCATCTCTCCACACTCACTACGGTACCTGTCCTCCCCTCAGTCCCTCCTCTCTCATCCCTTTCTACCCCTACAAGTGTGATAAAAAAAATTTTGATAATGGTTGACAAGCTCGTTTTACTGAACATTATACACATGCTTTGGTTATCCCTTCAAAATATTCCTCTCTTGCATCCACACACTCGTTTCAACGTTCCTTCCACTGGAAGTGGAACTCTTTTTGTTGCTCTTCAGGACGCTTGTCGTTTTAGACTCAGTGTTAGTTATTGTGTTAAAGCTATGCATTTAATCACTTGCTTCAGGTCTGAGAACAAGCAGAAATCAGGAAGATGATGTGTATGTGAGATTAACAGAATTTTTTTTCAGTCTAAAAACTGCTGGATAACATGCGTGGAGTGGCTGGATGAGTTGCAGTGGTGAAGCAGCCACCTGCTATTCTTCTAGCATCCTTTGCATCTCAGTGCTTCACGCAGACTTTTCAAAACTTCCAGGTAGAAAGCTGCCGTACAAGTAGTAGATCTGGGCAGTAAGTCGGTGTGCACAGCTCTTTCCATTAAAAAAAAAAAAAAAAAAACGAACAGCATTACCTTTGCTTACGACCCTGACTGACAAGCTTCTCCGGTTTCGGTGACATTGGTGTTTTGCACTGGGAGATGTTTTGTGGTGTGTGGGTCATGTCCGTAACCTCATGCCTCATCCCTTGTTATAACCTTAGATTAGAACGTTATATCTGACGCACAGGGATCAGTCAGGCCGGAGGTAAAAATGGCTCAATGGTCCTTTGGTTATCTGGAAAAATGCTTGGAACAAATTTGGCGGCGAAAAATCGACGGTGAACCGATCATATAACTTTGTTCAGGAACCGATTTGGGAGAGACGTACTTTCGGCAGATCAGTTATTACTACTACTACTTCTACTACTACTACTATTACTACTACTACTACTACTTCTACTATTACTACTACTACTACTACTAATACACTTTTTGCGTGGTATCATGTTGTCCGGTGATGAATTTTAACTAGAGGAGTGGCTTACACCGAGCAAGCAGCGACGGAAATCACTAGCAACTCTACTAATTGGTGAGGCACATAAGATTATTATTATTATTTTTTTATCACACCTCTTAACTCACCTTTCTTTCCCTCCTGTGATCCTTCTCTCTCTCACTTCTCTCTTTCCTCCCCATCTCGCCTTTTGATTTTCTTCGACTCTTTCACTCCCATCCACTTCTCTGACTTCAAATTCACGTCCATCCTAGAGAAAAAAAGTATATTCTTTTATAATATACACAGCTTCTTATCCCACACCACAGATGAATATTAATCAAACTCAGCCATAAACCTCGGGAGTGAGTAGTGAAATATTGAGAAACTGCCACGTTGAAACAGTGACCTCCTGGTGAAATTTTTGATTGCTACTTATACGATGTTAAACTGTCTGTTAATTTTCTTCATTTATGCCTGAGTGTTATTATATCTTTGGTGTTAGGAGGGGTTTAAACGTAAGTTATATAGGCAACACCGAAAATACAAGCTGTCAAAAAATGCATCTACACAACACAACGCAACATAACACGCACGCCAAACATCAAGCAACAACACAACATAACACAACACAACAAGGAGTGACCTTGAACCACTCCTCCAACACTACTGTTTGGCCCTCCTTCAACACCACACCCCTCTCTCTTCCCCTTCCCCTCCCCTCTTACCCCTCCCCTCCCCTCTTACCCCTCCCCTTCCTCTCCCCTCTTAAATCTCTCCCCCCATCCTTTCTTCTTTCCTTGTTACCCCACCGTCTACATTCCCCCCCTCTCTTTCCTTTCATTTTATTTTTTCTTTCCATCCCTCATCTTCCCTTACCCCCTTCTTCCCTCCTCCCTTCCCTTCTTCCCTCCTCCCTCCCTTTTCCCTCTCCCTCCCCTCTTCCCTTTCTGTCACCCTCTCTCTCCCTTCTTTCTTTTTTTATCTTTTTCCCTTACTACTCCTTTTCCCCTTTCCCTTCTTTCCTTTCTTTTTGCTTCTAATTTATCATCTCATTTCTTCTCTCCCCTCCCTCCCCACACTCCCCTCCCTCCCCACTCTCTCCTCTCTCGCCTCTCTGTCACCTTGCCGTCTACCCTTCCTTCTCTCCTTTCTTTCTCTGTCTCCCTCATCTCTGCTCATCGCTCCCCACCTCTCCCTCTTCCCACCTCCCTCTCTCATCTCTTCTTCTCTCCCGCCATCTCCTCCCTTTTTATCTCCTTGTCATCTACCTCCCCATTTCTCTCCTCCATCTACCCCTTCTTCCCATCCCTCTCCTCTCCTCCCATCTCGCTTTCATTAACCCCTTCTTAATTAAAATCCCCTGGAGGTACCCTAAGGAAAGTGAAAATTATACATCATCGTGGTGAAGGGGTTAATGCCACACTCATGTATAAATGTATAATATTATGAGCATTATTCTCTCCCTCCATCCCAGGTCAGGCTCCTCAACCCAAAGGCCTAGTTCAGACCAAGCCATTTTCTTTTCTTTTCTGTTCAGGGGAGACGATTTGAACTGGAGGGGAGAGATAAGGCGTTCACTAATGCCTGGAGGTAGTAAGAATAAACTAGATAATAAGAATTACAAGTGATGGGGTTAAGGTCACAATATTTTCAGTGTAGTTTTAAATGGGCACCCCTATACGTTGATTTTTAGGTTGGTGAGCCATATCTAAACGCTAGTTCGAGAAGTCTCCCCTAAACTGAAGAAAGACGCCTGGAGATTGTATGGATGTAGTAGGGATGTTACTGTTTTTAATAATCTTCCTTTCTTCCTTCATCCTAGACCGGTGAGCCAGTCTGAGGAGCGGGGAGATGGAAGGCAACGCGTACAGCACCGAGGTGATCCGCATGACGGAGCCAGAGCCATCCACAAGCTCAAAGGTCAGTAGTACTCCTCTCTTTAACCTGACCTTTTTACCCCTACTTGCCCTGCTGCTGGAGAGGGACGCCTTCATGTGGTGGCACCGATACAACTGCTTGGCTCACCTGTCTGGCAATACAAACGTCCCTCGGCTACTTCCCTATCCTCCAAAAGGAGGATGGTGGACTGCAGGAGAAGGCAACTTATGCCTGCAGTCCACCAGGTTCACGTTTCAGATTAATTTGAGGCTACTACTACTACTACTACTACTACTACTTTTTTTTTTTTTAAATCACCTCCATCCATTGGTGAATTATATTGTGAAGATCAAAACCAACCTTCCTAATACAGTTCACCATTTGGAGTTGTAATGTGAAGGTTAACACTAACCCTCATATACTACTACTACTGCTACTACTACTACTGCTACTACTACTACTACTATTATTACTACTACTACTACTACTTAACTTGGCTTAAAATTGATATCTCCATCTTCAGCACTGAGCATAGCAGGACATGAACACAAGAACATAGTGCTAATCACGAAGAAGCGCTCTAGGGAAACGATGTATAGCCTCATTACTTTCTGAATTCTATCCAGGAGCTCATCTCCATCTTGAATACTGAATTACAGGTCATTAACACAAGAACAGAGCACTAATCACGAAGAAGTGCTAGGGAAACGATGTATACGAGCAGCCTTAGTTCTGTCTTATTTTGCTATCGAACTACGTGAAAAGAGCTTGGAAGGACGAATAACTCCGCCAAGTTAAGATGAAAGAACTATAGACACGGGATGTGTCACGTTTGGTTGCGTTTACACTGGATCGGAAAGATGTGGATACACTCTCAGGACGAAACAATTTGACACTACAGACGATGGATATTGCAAACTTCCCGGTATTCTTACTTACTTCCTTACTATACTCTTTTTACTCTAACTTGACCCAAAATTGTCACCTCCCCATCTTGAATCCTGAGCTACAGCAGTACTCGTAAATCAACACCATAGAATACAATGCTAGTCCCGAAGAGCTGCCGTGGGAAGGATGTAGAGCCGTAGCATCGTCTTTTTCCGCCACTGAGCTACGTGAAATTGGCCACAAAAGGATGAAAATCTGGGCCAAGTTAAGATGAAAGGAGTATAGTGACATTTTCTATCCCATGCTGCCCGTTAATTTTGTTATTGTGTGTACAGTAGGCTATATACGTCCTCTCTTTCTATGGGCCTGTCCCAAATGAGTAGTGTGTGTGTGTGTGTGTGTGTGTATATACTATAGAGAGAGAGAGAGAGAGAGAGAGAGAGAGAGAGAGAGAGAGAGAGAGAGAGAGAACTAGAAGAAAATGAAAAGACGATCAAGTGTCAGAAAAATGATCTGCTTTGTGAAAGAACGCGAGGGTGATCCAAGGCAGGGCAGGGATCAGTCACATGATTTGGGTATTATTATCCAGAAGATCCACCAACATATCGGAAAATTACCCCGTTCTGTATGGAGACAACTCTAGTATGTATTCAGTATTGACGGTGGGTGTCATTGCCCAAGTGGTGACATGTGAAGGTGTGTGGCATACCTGAGGACTGCTGGGTCTTGGGAAACGAAGAAATATGGGATGGAGGAGGGGAGGGAAGTGATGCAAGTGTGATGGAGATTATATATATTATGGAGAGAGAGAGAGAGAGAGAGAGAGAGAGAGAGAGAGAGAGAGAGAGAGAGAGAGAGAGAGAGAGAACTGAGGGGTGGCGGCAACCGGGAAAGTGAAGACCTATTATGTACTCAAACTTTCAATACACCTCTAACGATGCCTACGTCACAACCCGCGTCTGATACGGGCCATGTACAATATATCTCACTACATCACTTCATATAAAAAATACAAACACACCCGTATATACAAATCTAGCACGACCACGAACGACAAAACTTAAATCTAGAATATCTCAAAGTAAAGTTAAGTCATGCCTGTGTAAACGAGAAGATGCGCGGGGTTAGGTAAGAGATTTAGGGGTAACTCTACTCCGAGTTGGACACAGATTTTCGACTAGGGAGAAGTGGGTGAGAAGGAGGCGCCATTAGTTGAGGCAGGGCAGTGGTACGAGAGTCACACAGCCACCGGCACGCAGTTTATATGTCTACTGGTATTTTGACGCGACATTTGGAAGTCCCTGCTCATTGGGTCTGGTGTCTGAGTTAGCTGTGAGCCGTATTTTGTTGTGTGAGGACTTGCTTTCGTGGCCTACTCAGATTTTCGGCGATGTGAAAACTGTGTGTGTTGTGGTTCTGTGTCGGCGTGAGGGGTATTGGTGAGCGGTGATCCTCTGAAGCAAATGGAGTGCGTGAACACTGACAGGGAAGAAAACAATAAGCAGCAGAGCAGAAAAGATGTTGAAAATTAAGAAGGCGTAAAACGTGGTGAAAGAAAAAAAGTAATCTGTAAGAACAGATAAGGCCCAATATACGTAAGAGAGGAAGCAAGACGGAACTGACACATTACTTCCAACGAGAAAGGTCGCTGAAGTCAGAGGGAAGGCGAAAAGAAAAAAAAATGTTATAATGTCACTGAAGCCAAAGTGAAGACAGGAAAAACAAAGGCTTACTATGTTTATTCACTGAAGAAAGTAAAATTAGGGAGGCTATTTCTTCGCTGAATACAGAGGAAAGACAGGGAAATAAAAACAAGTGGCTTTTTCGTCACTAAATCCAGAAGAAAGGAAAAAAAAGGCTACTTCCCAGCTGAAACCAAAGAGAAGACAAGAAAATATAAAAGGAAGATAATTCGTTACTGAAGTCAGAGGATAGACAGGAAAGTAGAGAGATTTTCTTAGTGAAGCCAGATGGTAGACAGGAAAGGACGAAAAAAGGGATAATTTCTTTCCTCTGAGCTCTGTTATCCTATCCTCGCCATGGACCCCAGCAGCAGCGACCGCCTTGTGTCTGATGGGGAAGCTGACACTGAGGATCTAGCACAGGGTGAGGCTAAACCTGCACAGCCATATTCAGGACCACAGTCACAACCAATGTCAGAACCTCAGCCTAAACCACAGACATTATCAGAATCACAACAACAGCCACAGCCATTATCTGCACCACAACCACAGCAAGAAGACTCCACGCAGGATGACACAGATCGACGTCATTCCGGGGATCACATCAAGTTCTCGCTCGGCACATCCACCCAGGAGCCAAAAGACGCCCCGCCCGCCGTCAACGTTGCGCGAAAACGAAGCTCAGTCCCCAGGAAATCAAGCCTCCGTTTCAAGTCGTTCCGGGAGTCACCTATGGGCGCAAACAGGGACCGTATGGGTAAGAGGGACTCACAGGCGACCACAGAGCCACTGCAGGGAGAAGAGCGGAAGGATTCGTCGGGCAGCGTATTATCTAACATGGACCGGCAGAAGAAAGGAAAGAGGAAGCCTTCTATCATGAGTCTCAGCGTGTCTCAGTGCTCGGATCCTCTCCTAGCTCGCCAGTACACCCAATTCGACGACTCCCCCATCAACTCGCCAAGGAAGAAGCGGGATTCGGTGGTCAGCTCTGGGTCTGTCCGAATGGGTCTGCTGAAGCCGTCGATCATGGCGGAGGGCGAAATGTTTTCGCGGTGCCAGCAGCAGAAGCAGTGGTACATGGCCATCCACGCCTCGCACCCCGACGAGGCCCTGCCCATGCTGGTGAAGCCTGTGCTCTTCGTGGACGAGGGCGGCAACATCACCAAAGAGGCGGTAAGGCATCAACCCGCACACAAAGCCCTTTCAACCTGATGACGTATTTTCCACTTTTATTCTTCCCTTTACCAAGCCATTTATGCAGCTTAGGAGAGTTCTTTTCACACTGATAAATTATACCTAATTCATTACCGCTTAATTTCTGTTGTTTTAGTGTGTTCATTTCCCTATTCCTATTATCAGGAAAAGTGTTTGTATTTTTTCTTTTTCATTTTAGACTTTTGTGCTTTAGCTGTAGTTGCATATTAGTCCCTCACCACACAAATCATCAGGTTTTTCACTGGGGTGGAGACACTGTATTTGCCTAGTTTCCTCCTTTCTTTCTTCCAGTCCTTTATTTCTTCACCAACTCGCTTCAAAGCTGGTACACTTCCTCCTTGGACAATACTCTCAGACATTTTTTAAAGTTTCTTATTTAGGCTGTATAAAGGGATTTATGGGGTCAAAGGTCAAAACACAAGAAAAAAAAAAAGATCCTGTGTTCTTGTATCTTTAATCATCATGCCATTAGCACAGAAGTATGTCAATGTACTGTAACTATGTGGAGACCATCTTGCACTCCCTTGGGAATGTTGGCAGTCTTTAATTTTACTAATAATCATTCTCCCAAGTCCTTACACAATATTCACACTGGGTAAGGGGATCCAGGGCAATTTAATTTATCTCTCAGTGGCATGTGGATGATGGTGATGTAAACAATAACACGTGGTTGACAGCGATGTAAACAGTGACACGTTGGAGATATTGATGAAAACAACAACACGTGAATGATATAATGTGACACGTGGTTGACAGCGATGTAAACAGTTTCACGTGGAAGATGGTGATGTAAACAACGACATGTGGATGAAGGTGTTGTAATGTGACAGGTGTTTGATAGTAATGTAAACAGTGGCGCGTGGAAGATAATAATAAAGATATCAGTGACACGTGGGTAAGTGTAATGTAAACAATAATCCGAGGGCGACTGTAATGCAAACAATGACACGTGGATGACGATATACAGTGGAATGTAGTGGACGATGATGATGTGAACAGAGGAACGTGGAGGGTTATCATGGCAATTATGTAAGCATTATTTTTGATGATGATGATGATGATGGTAATGATGATATTGTGGATCAATGACTTATAGATATTAACTAACATGAATAGATCCAAACGCGATAAAATAAAAAATAGCCAAAAAAAGAAGAAGAAGAAGAACTTAAGAGGCATAGAGAGTGAAAAGAGCATAAGGAAAACACTTTCTAATCACTTCAGAACGCGGGCTTCTTAAATTTTGCTGTAGTTAATATCAGGCTATTTCATTAATCGGGCCACCTCTTAGTGAAGGGCTAATGAAGGCTGTATCCTACCCCTCCAGTTCGTAAAGTCTATTGAAAGCTTAATAACATAAAAAAAAAAAAATCCCACTCCGTCCATGGATTACACACTCCGTCCCCTCGGAATAACAGCCTTTCAGCAGGAAAAACATGGCTTCATATCTTAACACATCATTACTTCAGCACTAAAACCCACCGTCCATACCGATGACACACTTAGACCGTCTCATTCAGGGCTAGTGTGATGGTATGTAGCGGGGGTGTTTTTCTGGCACGTCAATGGATGATATGGGAGATCTGAAAGCCAACCCCTTCAGTCTGGGGCTTTTTTCCCTCTCTCTTTCTTATTCTAGCTTCCCCCGGACGAGTATCTAGGGGGTTAGGAGGGAATTTTGAACTGGAGGGGTTAGATACACCCTTAATAAACCCTTTCAGTACGAGAGGCCTTTCCTAAGTTGAATAAAATAATCTGGAAGTAACGAAAGGATAAACCAAAAAAGGACATCACTCGGGTTCAGTGCTGGGAATTTCAAATCTCCGGACTATTACATGTCCAAGTGAGGGATCGATATTGCGTTCATTTAATCAGCAGTGCACCTCTTTACCCAGCATACAGCTTTTTCTTAGTTTCCCTATCATGTATTAACGCTGCATCATTTATAGATAACTTCAAACTCTACCTATGATATAATCTAACTTCTCTTCTAACTCTGACTTCTGACTCTACCTAACATAACTAACTTCTGCCTAACGTACTGAACTTCTACCCAACATATCTACTCTCTGATTCTACCTAACAAATCTGACGACTAATTCTATCTAACTTCTGGTTAATTGACTAACTTTAACTCTGACTTCTTCTAACTTTGCCGATTTTTATATCTAACTTTTGCGTCCTTACTCGACCGGCCAAACTCCATGCCAACCTCTCCAACCCCCCCCCTCCCCCTTCTCTTAGTTCTCCTCAACCCCTCCGGGTGACGTCATGGAAGAGAGAGAGAGAGAGAGAGAGAGAGAGAGAAACCGTTATATTTTCCCCTCGACCGTTATTATGTTTCCTCGAATTCATCTTACAATTATCTCTTTCTGTTTTCCATTTCTCTTTTCCTAGCATCTTCACTTCTCCCTCAACCCTCTCACAATCTCTCATAAACCCGTCCAAAGTCTTTTACAATCCTTCTACTTGGCGTCATCGTGAAGGAGTCTGTTGTATTACTCCCTCGTTTAAACTACTGCTTTTACAAAATTTCACTCTTTCCTAACTTCTTTTACTAGTCTTTGAAGCTCCTAACAACTTCTCCAAATTTTTCTCCTCTTCTAAGCTAATATTTTTCACTCTCTAAGTCCCGTTTCTACTGTCCTAACTCCTTTACTGGCCTCATAAGTTCCTAACAACGTCTCCAAGGCCCTCTAACTCTCTCTAAGCTCATCTAGGTGATGTTGCGATTGGAGACACAACTGTATTGTTTCCTCATCTAAGTTATTATTTCTCTCTCTCTCTCTCTCTCTCTCTCTCTCTCTCTCTCTCTCTCTCTCTCTCTCTCTACCTTCCTAACAGCCTCTCCAAAATACCTCCAACTCTCCCTAGTCCCTCTAGGTGACGTTATGAATCAAAGAAAAAATATATCCATCGTGTTCCTAACTCATCTTGGCTTGTCTCCTAACCTACCTTCCCTCCCAGCCTCTCCTTACTATAGGCCTACTACTTTTACCCTAACCTGACCTAAAGCTGCCATCTCTCTGTCCTGATATCTGAGGTGTAACAATATATTAACACTAGAATATGGTACTAGTCACGCAAAAATTCCTGTGGAAAGGATGTAGAGCCTCAGGAATATCTTTTTCTGCTATTGACCTATGTGAAAGAAGTCGCAATATAAAAAAAAAAATCTTGGTCAAGCTCGAGTTTTAAGAAAGTATAATAATCCCAAACAACTTCTCTAGAACTCCCCCAAACTCTCCACAGCCCTCCGAAAACCTCTCCAAACACGCCCCTAACTCTCCCTCACCCCCTACAAACCCCATCAAAACCTCTCTAACTCTGCACAACCCCTGAAAACCTCTCCACACCCAGTAGCTCTCCACAGCCTCGTAGAAACCCCTCCACAGTCCTCCTAACTCTCCACAAACCCCTGTAAACCTCCCCACACCTCTTCTAACTCTCACAACCACCTGAAAAAACTCTCCATGCACCCCTCTAACTCTCCCTAACTCCCGCAGGTGGCATCATGGGTGAAGGAGAACCTACTGCTGGTGATGACTATACTTGGTGTGGTCCTTGGAGTGGGTGCGGGGGCGTTGGCCAGGACGGTAGAGTATACGGCAGACACTGTGATGCTGGTGTCCTTCCCGGGAGAGATTATGATGAGGATGTTGAAGATGCTGATACTGCCGCTCATCATATCGTCCATCATTACGGGTGAGAGAGAGAGAGAGAGAGAGAGAGAGAGAGGGAGATGATAGATAGGTGGATGGATAGATCCTGCAGATACTTGATATAAATAGATATACAGATGATGTAAATACTTGATATAGATTGAGAGAGAGAGAGAGAGAGAGAGAGAGAGAGAGAGAGAAACATCACAGAAAGGTAAGAGGAGAGTGAAGAGGGAGTAAGAGTGTGAGGATGAATGAAGCTAACTCTTCTTTGTCTTAACTTACACCCCTATCGATCAGTGGGGGGGGGGTCAGAAGGGGGTAGGAACGAGAATGAAAAGAGTGGATGACGCGAGAGTAGAGTGAGGAGAGAGAGAGGGGAGAGTAGAGTGAGGGGAGAAAACAGAATGAGAGAGGAGAGGGGAGAGTAAAGTGAGGGAAGTGTGGTGCTATAAAAAGTGTAATAAAGGAGAGGACTTTACTTATTGATTAGATAGATAGATAGATAGATAGATTGTGTGTGTGTTTGTGTGTGTGTGTGTGTCATTAAGTAATTTCTCTGCTAAATAATGATTGCTGTGTTGATTATTGT
The DNA here is from genome assembly GCF_032717465.1 of Coenobita brevimanus. Taxonomy (NCBI): domain Eukaryota; kingdom Metazoa; phylum Arthropoda; class Malacostraca; order Decapoda; family Coenobitidae; genus Coenobita; species Coenobita brevimanus. The sequence continues at coordinate 4,592,891 of NC_137053.1, read as the reverse complement.
CTCTTTTATTCATTAAGCTGTCTGTGGAATTACTGTCATTGTTAAGAAATTCAATGTAATCATGTTGGGCGTGTTGATGTGTTGATGATATTGATGTTTTTGATGGCTCTATGTTCTGTTTGTGATTTGTTAACATGAGGGAAAGTGTTACATTTTTTCCTCTCCAACCTTCTTTTTCCTCATAATTTCCCATCCTTTCTCCTACATCCTCCATCGACTTCACTCTCTCCCTCCTTTCCTCACCTTTTTCTCATCCTGTCTTTACATTCTCTCCATCCTTTCCTTCCCTTCATATGAACCCGCAATCTTCCCATTTCATCCCTTCCTTCTCGCTCTCCAACCTCTTCCCTGCTCCCCTATCCTTGCATGGCTCCCTAACCCCATTTTCCCTCGCTTCTCAACCTCTCCTTGGCTCCATAACCCTTCCTTGCCATCCATTCTTAACTCCTTCCTGGCTCCCCAACTCCTTTCCTGCTCCCAACCCCATTTTCCCCTTCGCCCTCAACCCCCTTCCCTTCACTGCTCAAATTCTCTTTACCTTTGCATCCAAACCCCTCACTTTATAACCTCTTATTTAATCTTTCTCTCCCGGTGCTCAATCCATTCTTCCCCCCCCCCAACCCTTTTTCCCGGCTATCTAACTCCTCCAACCATTTTCTGGTCTATAAATCCTCTTTCCTGGCTCTCCAACCCTTTCCTGGACCGCAACCCTTCCTCCAACTCATTCCTTGCCCCTCAACCCATACTTCAACCCTTTTTCCTGGCTCTCCAATCCCTCCTCCAACCCTGTCCTGGCCCGGAACCCCGCCTCCAACCCTGTCCTGGCCCACAACCCCTCCTCCAGGCGTGGCCCAGTTGGACGCCACTGCTTCGGGCCAAATGGGATCCCGCGCCTTGGGTTACTACTTCCTAACCACCATCTGCGCCGCCATGACTGGCATCCTGTGCGTAGTGTCCATCCACCCCGGGAGCCCCACACTGCTCAAGCATTCAGTGGAGCAGCCAGCCATACTCTCAGGCGGCAGCAAGATCACCACACTCGACGCGTTCCTCGACATCGTTAGGTACTGCTTAGCCTTGGATGGAAAGATGGACTGCGTTCGGTACCTCAGAGTTGGTAGACAGTAGTAATCGATTTTGAATGAAGGGATTGATTTTTCTTTTTTCATCGTTAGGTACTACTCGGCTCTGGATGGAAGGATGGATTGTTTTTTTTTTTTTTTTTTTCGTCAGGTAGTATTCGAATGTGTTTACAAAGGTGGAATGTGTTAGATTTTCTTTTTCGAACTCGTTACCCGAATGTGGATAGGAGGAAGCGTTGTTTTAGCTTTTCCTCTTCTGTCGTTACGTACTGATCTATTGTATATGAATGTGTGGATTGTATTTTTATGTATATATCGTTAGGTAATGCTCGGCTTAGGATGGCAATACAGATCGTTTCCTTCAGCATTGTCAAGTTACATCCGGTTAGCTGTGTATGCTGAGATAAGAATGGAAAGGGTGATTTGTGACTCAGTACTGCTAGGATGGATGGAAAGATGGTTGGATGGATTGTATTATCTATCCTCTCTCGATATTGATAGATACTTCTCAGCGCAGGATGGGAAAAATAATAGTACCGTTTTCGTTACAATAGGTGTACTGAGCTGAGGAACAGGATGGTAGATCGAATTACCCACTCTTTCTCCATACTTGTTAGCTACTGCTGAGCTTAGGATGGAAGGATGGATCATACCTGCTTTGTTAGGTTGCCTGGACTGAGGATGGAGAAGTGGACTGTTGTTAGCTGCTCTGTTTCCATTTCGTTAGGAACAAAGTTCTTTCCCCTCCCCCTCCCTCTCTCCCCTCTCCCTCTCCCTCCTCCCCCTCCCCCTTCCTCTCCCCTCTCCCTCCCTCCTTCCCCATGTAAACGTGGAGCTGCAGATTATTAGAGAGTAATCAGCTGGGGATGAAGAGATTAATTGTTTCAGGTACACCCATTAACTTACTGCAGGTGGATGAAGAGGGATAAAAAGAAGGAAAAAAAACTTTGCCCCGGAGTCAGACCGGCAGAAGAATCGAACTCAGGTTTTTTTCACTTGCGGACTGAACATGCTAACCAATGCACCGGCTCGACTAAGCTCAAGTTATTTAAAGACAGCTATTCCATGTTTTCAAATTCCTCAAACATTTCAGTAGAATTAGATTTCAGCGACGTCCCCCACGCATTCGAAAAAGTTGGCTGGTGTTTCTGTTTTAGAACAGAATTCAAAATAGCCCATGAAAACAATATCGTCCGTTCGTTTGATTTATAAAATACCACAATATCGCTTTTTTTCTCGTCCCCAATATTTTTTTCTGCAGTTATACATTCAATTCCGTGAGGCTAATTCCGTTTTCTATCACGTCACCAGTTTTCCTCCCCTCCACCTCCTCCCTCACTAAAGCTTTTTTCTTTTATTCTTGTGTTATTTATTGCTGCTAGGTGGTGTCCGGTGCTTTTATGATTGTCGTTGTAGTTATGTCGTTATTGCTGTCAGGCCATCTGTTGCTGAAGAAAAGTGATAGCAAGTATTATTTTGTGCTGCATTCTCTCTCTCTCTCTCTCTCTCTCTCTCTCTCTCTGTTTTCAGAATGCTTCGGTCAAAACTGTAATGAAAATATTTATATCCGTGCTTGTTTTTGTTTGCAATGTGATGTGTAGTGACGTATTTTTGTGATGCGCAGTTCAGTGTCGAAGTACAATCTACGGAAGTGTACTGTACGTGTGTAGTTCATGTAGAAACGGTTTATTATTTTGTACTGTTAATTCTGTAGTGTTTTGCATGGTAGGGTGTCTTGTGCAACAGAAGTAGCGTACTGTGCAGTCTCATGGTGCTTGTACTGTACTGTGTGAGAAAGGGCACAGTGCAAGATGGATATTGTGGGTTTTAAGAGATGACTGCAGGTGAGTAATGGGTAAAAATGTTTGCTTTCCATCACTACTACATCCACCTTCGCCACTATAATCATCACCATCACTGCACCACTACTGTACATTCCATCACCATCATCATCGCACCACGCATAGGACTCACGCCTGGGCGCTGGTTCGGCTGTCACCATTATCATTACCATCACCACCAACACTGACACAATCACCATCACCACCACCAATATCACTATCACCACCATCATTGCCAATATCACCATCACTACCACCATTACCAATATCACCATCACCACCACCATGGTCAATATCACCATCACCACCACCACTACCAATATCACCACGTAATCACCACCATCATGATCCACCACATTATTACACATCTATCTATTTATCTATAGACAGGCGCCAAAATCCCTCAAGGGATGTCCGTTATCTTTGAGTTGGTTGTTTTACGGGGAGTCACTAACCCTCCGCCAACCCACTTGTTGATACGTAGGGAACACATATGGGTTGGTTATATGGTTACCACCCAGCGCTGTAAATGATTTCATGGCTTATAGGAAACCATTAGGCTTGTCACTCAATGTTAAGCCACACGAAAAGGGAAGAAGAGTAATAAAAAGTGACAGGAAAGATGGGAGAAACAGGAAGAGAGAAGGGTTGGCACAGAAAAAGAAAGCCAAAGGTGAAGGAAACCATTAGACAGCACTACATGAAGTGAGGGGATGACGGTCACCACCACCTACCACGATACACCTACAAATATCATCACCACGTCACCACACGCAGGACTGTCATGTCTAACACAGGTTCGTCTCCGCAATCACCACTATCACCACCACCACATCACCACACACAGGACTGTCATGCCTGGACACGGGTTCGTCGGGCAAGATGGGTTCCCGCGCCCTCTGCTACTACTTCTCCACGACCATCATGGCGGCGTGTCTGGGCATCACCATGGTAACCAGTATCCACCCTGGCGACCCCTCCATCCTGGTGGGGGGCGCTCAGCCGGTCACTACGCAGGGGGATGAGCCGCAGATTCTCGACGCTTTGCTTGATATTATCCGGTAGTTTATCGATTCATTTATTATTATTATTATTATTATTATTATTATTATTATCTCGTACTTGTTTTGTTTCGTAGCAGCTGAATCTGTTTACCTGTTTGTGTCCCTCCATATTTCACGTTTTAATATATGATTCTCGACGCTTCGCTAGACATTATTCGGTAGTTAATTTTAGATTCATTTTCTTTGCCTTTTCGTAATAGTCTAGTTTCGTAGCTCCCAAATCTGTTCGGTTAATCCAATGTAATCTTTTTGTGTGTGTATTTCTCATTTCCTAGAACTTTGGAGATTTTTTATTTACTATTTTTTTTTTTTTTCTTCGTAGCCCTTAAATGTTCGTATCTGTTTCTTCGTGGTTCTTATCTGGTAATCTTTTGCTCTATAATACCCATATACTCAGTTTAATATTTGTTTTTGCCTGGCACCGTTGTACCTGCAGCTTTTCTTTTATTTATATCTTGTTTTATCGAAGATGTTCCGTGCAATTCTTGAGGCCCCCCCCCTCTTTTTTTTTTCCGTCATCAGGTTGTTCATGGAAGCTGATTCTTTTCTTTATTTTTATTTATTTATTTATTTTTTTAACAGGTGGATCCGTTTATTCGTTTGTTCTTGGTGCTTTTCTGGTGTCGTTCAACCATATAATTCTCAACGCTCTGCCTGACATTGTTTGGTAGTTACTCTTCTGTGTTCACTGGTTCTCGGACTGGTCTCGAAGTGTGTTCTCGCCTTCTCGTTTATTTCCTTGTTTTGTCACATACATTGGTCTCGTCAGAAACGTAAATATCTCCTCCGTTTTGCCCGGTGTTACTTTTTCGTGGCTCATGAGGGATTGTTAGTATACATGTTTGTGTTGGTAGTATACTTGTTTGTGTTGGTAGTATAATTGTTGGTAGTATACTTGTTTTTGTTGGTAGTATGCATATTTGTGTTTACAAGTAGCTGGGTGCAAGTACAATTACGGACATAAATATCGATCCTCATACCGATAAATAACGAGACGGTGAGCAATGACTTCGAAACTCTGGTGCGACCTAGGGAGTCCAACAAACATCTCAGAATATTACGTAAGAATTTCACTAACTTTGATCAAAAATAAGTAAATAAATAAATAAATAAATGGATCGACTTTAGTAATTCTCCGGCTGAGTGCAAGAAATAATGTCAAAGGAAAAAATATGTATATATTGAGTTTGGTCCTTAAAGAACCATGTCAAGTGCAGTATTTTTCAGTGGTAAGACTCTAAGAGGGCCAGTCTCCCTCCTCACTGGCAGAAGGATTAGTGCAGATTTTGATGGTCTAAGTGAAGCCACGTCGTCAGATCAAAGAGGAGTAAAACCTATTGCTACAGATTCTTTTTATTATAATTATTATTATTATTATTATTTTTGACATTGCCCGTTCTTCCACTCAGCCACAGAACTGTACACCTTTAGTCAATGTTTCTGTTACGCCAGCTCAAAACCATGTCGAAATCTAATTTAATTTTACCAAACTTAGCCATTTGATATTCAAGAGAGTTGGAATTTCATTTCATTGCCCCATTTACTTGTAGATTATGAGAGACGCTTGACGAGCAGCATTTTCCAGTTCCCATTTAGATGTAACATGCAGATCAGTTTATGTCCAATGGTTTATCGACAGTAGAAGGGAAAGTGTAATATATCTCACAGGCTTTCTTTTATTTTCCAGCTGAATGCAGAGAAAACATATATGATAATTTTAGCCAACAGTTTATATTAGCAAGATGTGCTCACGATTTAAGTTCAGTTATGCATGAGTATTTGAGGCATGATGTGTTGTTTGCATTGTCGAAGCTGATTTACCTGTGCATGATACTGTGCACATCATTATGCTGCCATCTCCTGCTGTATGTTAAATGAGCTAATATTAGTACAGTACAAATATGTGTTTACTATGTGTGAAATGATAGCTACTCGTACAGAACTATATAGAGGCACATGATTGAAAACGAACTGAAGTCAAAGCAGATACATAAAATTAGTGCATGCATTATCTTCACTATACATACATCATCCATATAAACCCCTTCACATTTACCTCACCGCCTCCCCTACCTTCCCACAAACACAGACATAAACACTTCATAAAGAAATATGTTAATACCCAACATTAAAACTTATGCCACTTCCCCTCCCACAGTATCATTCCCACTAATATAAGACTAAACCCTCTCCCATGGAAACAAACATCCGACATATAAACCCGCACCCATATAAACCCCCACCTAAACCCCGACATATATAAACCTCCACCTAAATCTCTGTACAAATAAACCCCCTCTCTAAACCCCACACATATAAACCCCACCTAAACCCCACACATATAAATCCCCACTTAAACTCCACACATATAAACCGCCACATAAACCCCACACATATAAACCCCCGCCTAAACCCCACACATATAAACACCCGCCTAAACCCCACACATATAAACACCCGCCTAAACCCCACACATATAAACACCCACCTAAACCCCACACATAGACTCCCACCTAAACCCCACACATATAAACATCCACCTAAACCCCACACAGATAACTCCCCACATATCCTCCCACATACTCCCCCAGTAACTCCCCTTCTTCTCCCTAGAAATATGTTCCCTGATAACCTCGTGATGGCCAGCTTCTCGTCCACCAAGACAGTCTATAAGAAGGTGAGTAAGAGCCTCAATGCTGCAGGTAGGATGAATGAATGAATGGACAAAGGCATGGGTAAACGAAGACACGGGGATAAATGAGAGTGCGTGAGCGAGTGAGTGAGGGAGTTGAGTGGGTGCTTGAGTGAGTGACTGATTGACTGACAATGAATGAATGAATGAATGAATGAACAGATGCATGAGTGAATGAAGGTGGCTGACTAACTGAATGAATGAATTAATTAATGAGTTAATGGACAGATGCGTGGGTGAATGAAGGCATGAGGATAAATTACTGACTGACTGACTGACTGATTGAATGAATGAATGAAAGAATGGAATGAATGAATGAAAGCATGGGGAAGACAGATTGAATGTATAGGAATGAAATGAATGAAGTTGTAAGAATGACTGACTGACTGACTGACTGAATGAATGAATGAAAGGAGATAAATGAATGAATGAAGATATAAGAATGAATGAGCGAATGAATGAATGAGTGACAATAGATGTTAATGAATGATAATGAATAAATGAACGAATTAGGGAGGAATGAACGAAAATGAATGAACCCCGAACTAAATGAATGACAGAATGAATGAATGAAAGAAGGAACAGCAGACTGCATAAGATTGTAATTAATTCTCGCGCCATTTTTAAATATTTTACAGGGAAATTAAAAAAGAAATATTGAGTTAATGAAAGGACAGTATTTTTTACATCAATAGCAATTAGTAGTCCAAGGTGTTTTTATCAATTTCGTGAAGCATTTTAAAAACTCTTTCGATATTAACCTTCTCCTTTGATTACCTAAACACACACACACACACACACACACACACACACACACACACACACACACACACACACACACACACACACACACACACACACACACACACACACACACACTTCCTATCTGTCTGTTTACATGTCAGTGTGTGTACCTACGTTCTTAAGCACCTATTTATCTACCTATCTACCTGTTTATCTATGCACCGATGTTTGTCTGCTTGTCTGTGCATCTGTATATCCCACATATCTGTCTCAGGTTCGCCCCTCCCTCCCCCGCACGAACGAGACAGTCGACGCGGTGAACGATACGCTTCGAAGCTTCATCAACGAGACCCTCAACGCCACGGCCGCCTCGCAGGACAAGTATGAACGCTCCCTCACCAGCTCAGAGGGAACCAACGTGATGGGTAAGAGGACCAAATGGCTTATCTAGGATTTTTATGACGGGGGTGACAAAGGGGAGGCCAAATCCACTTAAGAGGTGCCCCAGGGAGAATTATTGAAGGTGATTTGGAGGTGCCCTTCTGGAAATTTGGGATGGACAGGCATATTTCAGGGGTGGTAAATTTTGGCCGTCTAATGGTAAGGATAACTCTGCTCCAGCTACACAAGTAATAATGAGTCCTGGGAGCCTGAGAGTGTTTACCTGTTCAGAGTAGGTAAAGGTGCTGGATACAGGTAGATACTAACCAAATTAGCGCCATGATATCTACCTGTAGTTTTATTATATTATTCGTACCGCCAGATCCCCCTTTTTTTTCTTCATTTTTGTTCTTCGTAATGCTCTGACGTTGGAGAAAGCCATGTGAAGACGCTGGATTGACACGAGAGTTAACAAGATAAGAACAGGTTACATTTTGAGCCGTGTGGAGAGAGTGGAGAATGAGAGGCTGACTAGGAGAGTGTCTATTAGTGAGGTGGAACAGGAGAAGTGGGGGATGGGCCACGCAACTGAAACTGAATTAGTGTGTGACCTATTGTTCTCTATTTTTACACCCTCTCTTTTCTTGGTTCTGGATCCTACCTAACCCCATCCTTAGGAGAGAAAATAGGAGCTCAGGATGATGCTGTTAGTAGTGATGATGATGATGTTGATGATACATTGATTGTATTAATGATGATGACGAAGGCAGTATTGATTATGATGATGATGATGATGATAGTTATGATAATGGTGACGAGTGTGTTGATAATGATGAAGAAAATGATGTTTATGAAAATAATAACTACACACTACTGTAAATGTCCATCACAACTTAATATATATGACTCTTACAATGCAATTTTGCATTCTAGGGCCCATGAGAACCACTTCCTGTCTTTCCCTCTTTGGTAACTCTATAATTGTAATTTTAACTTTTAGGAGCCAAGAGATTCTCCCCCCCCCCTCTCTCTCTCTCTCTCTATCTCTCTCTCACACACACACACTCACTCTACCATTTTTCCAGGCATGATCGTGTTCTGCGTGGCCTTCGGGTCCTTGATTGGTCGAATGCCTCAGGGGAAACTCATGGTCGACTTTTTCATCATCCTCAACGACGTGGTTATGAAGATGGTCGAGATTATTATGTGGTGAGTGTGGTTAGGAATGTGTTGGTGTGGATAGGAATGTGGTGGTTTGGATAGGGATGTGGTGGTGTGGTGTATGTGGTGGTGTGGTGAATGTGGTAGTGTTGGAATGTGGTGAGTTTGGTTTTGTGGTTAGAAGTTCATTCGTACTTGGCCTAAAATTACCATCTCTCCTTGAATGCCGAGCTGTAAAGAGAGTAACACCATGATGTCAGTCACGAAGAAGTGATGGTTAGGATATAGGGCCGTCCTACTCTGCCACTGTGCTATAACGAAGAGATTAGCATTAGAATATGATGCTAGTCACGAAGAAGTACTATGGTAAGGATGTAGGACTAGTGTCGTGGTAATTTCTTATCTGCCATTGATGTATGAGAAACGTGCGCAAAATTACGAAAATATTTTCAAATTTTGAGTGAGTGAAAAATAATGCATATCACGTAACTAAAGTCAGTGGCGGATCCAAGGGGGGCGGGGTCCGGATTCCCCTCCCATCTCCTGGGCTGTGATCATTATTTTATGTGACAGGAGGCTTCGTTGCGCCTCTTCCTTATCGATTTAGTTTGTTTATTGCGCCTTAGGATTCTCTTGTGTGTTATTTATGTCGTATTAATATCTCCATAATCTGCATCAGTAACATACAGGAGGACACTAATGCATAATGAACACAATAAATAGCTGAGCGAAATGTGTGACGAAATCTTCCAAAGCTACATAGAATACTGTCATATGTCATTGCTTATTCCAGACTGCCAGAAAAATACATTGTTTTTGATGGTACAGATAGTCATTATAACCCCCAGTAACAATGCAAAACTTACTGAGAGCGAGAGAGAGAGAGAGAGAGAGAGAGAGAGCCAGTCTCGTATGACCCATCTCGAGGTGTAGGGACCCGAGGCAAGGCTAACGTAGTCCAGTAAATTTTAAGGGTAGTGGCCAGCCTACTTCCCTTAGTGGCATTACATCATCGAGAAGCTTCCATTCACCTCTTGGGGGATCGAACCTATGATCGTCAATCCAATCAGGGCGCTCTAACTACTAAATCCACCTTTTCTTATATGCAGGATCGGACCCTGTAAGCATAATTAGTAACTTTTCTCATAGTTCTTTAACAGCAAAATAGATAAGGATCCCCTGAACATCTCCATTTTCTCTAATCCACTCTCGCAACTTACATTTTCTTCCAAGACCTTGACTGTTTGATTTAAGGCATACTTTAGGAAACCGCGCAAATTAATAAAAATAATAATAATAATAATAATAATAAATCCTATCCGCCACACACAAGGGCGTATATAGGATGATAGGAGGAAGGTATGGAAGGGAGGGGAAGGGAGGTGTTGGAAAAAGAAACTGAAAAATGTTAGTCTCCCTCTTCTAAAAATATTATGATCCTGTGGGAACCCTCTTGAAAGTTGTGTTAATATTTGGAATGTTCAGGTATAGAGTATTTATTAGTTATGTGATATTTACTGAAGGGAAGGAAAGAGTTGGGGGGGGGGTTCGAGAGAGAGAGAGAGAGAGAGAGGAAATCGATACGCCTCTGACAACTAGGCCATGGATTACTCTCTTTTTAAACTGAGAGTAGTTATATTTTTTCTTTAGGTAACTTGTGATGTGTGTTTCTGTGTCGAAACATACTTAGGCCTCTAATTATATCCTCTCTCATTCCTCAGTCCACCTACGCCATACAGTTACTTTATTTTACCCTCCTTCCTCTCATCCCTCTCTATTACCCCCCTTTACTACTGTCTGTTGTGTGCATCATCATCATCATCATCATCATCATCGCTCCCCTACCCTTCTCCTCGTTCATTCCTCCTTCCATCTTCATTTATCATATCTACGTGTATATTCACCTGTTTTATACAGTCATCCACCTGTATATTCACCTGTTCTATACAATCCCTCTAGACAGATAGATAGACATGTATAGACAGATTGACAGACATACAGATAAACAGATAGACAGTCACTTTCTTCTCTAACTCTGCCTCACCACGCACCCACCCCTGCAGGTACTCCCCCTTCGGCATCATGAGTCTCGTGATAGGGCAGATCATGAGCATCGAGGACCTGAGGGAGACGGCACAGATGCTGGGCCTCTACATGCTGACGGTGATCGCTGGCCTCTTCATCCACGCCGTCGTCACCCTCCCCATCATGTACTTTATGGTCACCCGCAAGAACCCAGCCTTGTTCTTCAAGGGCATGATTCAGGCCTGGATTACTGCACTGGGTACCGGATCCAGGTGAGGTGATGGGGTCAGGTGAGTGTCAGGTGTGTGGAAGTGAGATGTTAGGTGGGTGTCAGGTGTGTGGAAGTGAGGTGATAGGTGGGTGTAGGTGTGTGGAAGTGGGGTGTGAGGTTTGGTGGGTGCAGGTGTGTGGAAGCGAGGTGGTGGGGTTAGGTGGGTGCAGGTGTGCGGAAGTGAAGTGTTAGGTGGGTTGTGATTGGTTTTGGTGGGATGGATATATGGAGAGGATGAATGAAGAATGGATGGTGAAGGTGTAATTGTAACTTTGAAGATGGAAGAAAGCATGGTAGATGAAGGCTTTTTGGATATGGTAAATGAATACGTGGGAAAGAGAGACATGGAAATTGAAGAGGATAGGGAACTGACGGGCGATAGGCTTGGCTGGATGAGTTATGTACGGAGACGCACATTTGACACATTTTCTTCTTTTAAACTTGACAGCGGATTGACACACACTGACATATTTGAGCCTCATCTGTAAAAATAAATCATATGTAGAGATAATTAGGCCTGAGATGGAGCCAGGATTCCTAGAGCTTGAAGGACGTGTGGATGACTGTATGGCCCATTTTATTGAGCTTCTTGTTGGCATTTTTCCGATTTTGTACTTTTTCTTTGTTCGTAGACGCTATCTCACTCCATCCTTAGGTGAGTCTAGGAGTCAGGATAATGATGAATGATGATCCCTCTTTTCTCCTCTCCTTTCCCCTTCTCCTTCCCTTTCCATTTACACTCCTCTCTTCTTTCATCTCTCCATCATTTACCCCTCTCCCTCCTTCCCTCTCATACTGACAACCCCTCCTCTCCCCTCACCCCACTGTACTGACAACCTCTCCTCTCCCCTCTCCCCCCTGTACTGACAACCCCTCCTCTCCCCTCCATACTGACAACCCCTCCTCTCCCCCTAAACTGACAACCCCTCTTCTCCCCTCTCCCCCCTAGCTCTGCCACCCTACCCATCACGTGACAACCCCTCCTCTCCCCTCTTCCCCTATACTGACAACCCCTCCTCTCCCCTCTTCCCCTATACTGACAACCCCTCCTCTCCCCTCTTCCCCTATACTGACAACCCCTCCTCTCCCCTCTTCCCCTATACTGACAACCCCTCCTCTCCCCTCTTCCCCTATACTGACAACCCCTCCTCTCCCCTCCATACTGACAACCCCTCCTCTCCGCTCTCCTCCTATATTGACAACCCCTCCTCTCCCCTCCCCCCCTACCTCTGCCACCGTACCCATCACGTGACAATCCGTCCTCTCCCTTCTACCCCCCAGCTCTGCCACCCTGCCCATCACCTTCCGTTGCCTGGAGGAGAATAACAAAATCGACAAGAGGGTGACTCGCTTCGTCCTCCCCGTCGGCGCCACAATCAATATGGACGGTACGGCGCTCTACGAAGCTGTCGGCTCCATTTTCATTGCCCAGATGTACGGAATCCACCTCGGCCCCGGAGAGCTCGTCACGGTGAGGTAGGTGGATAGGAAGGTGGATAGATGAGGGATTGTATTCTTATCGGTTAAGGAAGCTCCCTAACACCTCTTCCTTAGCGACTTATTTTTGGATGTGGCTGGTTAGTGTCCTTTCGAACGTTATTTAGGCACAGCATGGCGATATTTGATGAATTTGTGTAACACGGAAGAGGACAGTAAGGTGTAATATTAAAAAAAAATCGCTCAGGAGGAGGTGTTAGGGAGCTTCCTCAGCCGACGAGAATAAGGGCCAAGGTGTTCCTGTTTCTGTTCTCCTTTTATCTCTATCTTTGTTCATGTTCTCCTGTTATTATCTTTACCCATGTTCTTGTTCTCCTGTTATCTGTTCTTTTATCCTTGCATACCCATGTTGTTCTTGTTCTTTTACTATTTCTGTTCTTCTTGTTTTATCCTGTTACACCCCTTTTTCTTGCTGTCCTTTTGTCTCTTATTTCTTGTTCTTGTTCCTGTTCTTCCGTTATCTTTTTCCTTGACTTTGTTCTTCTGTTATCTCTGCTGAAATGGCTCCTGTCTCTCGCTCTTCTTCCTGTTCTCCTCTTATCTCTATCCTTGTTCTTGTTCTGTTATCATGTTCTCCTGATATCGTTGTTCTTGTTCTCCTGTTATCCCTTTTCCAGCTCTGTTCTTTTTCCCCCGTTAATCCATTTTCTTGTTCTCCCTTGTCTCATGATCTCTGTGCCTTTGTTCTCCTGTTATCCATTTCACTGTTCTCCAGATGTGTTCTTGTTCTCGTTCCCTAGTTATTTCATGTTATGTGTTCTAGTTCTTCTTCCACTGTTATCTCTCCTGTTCTCCTGTTCTATCTACCCTGTTGTTCTCTCGTTACCCCCTTTCCTGTTTCCTTGTTCTTGTTCCCTTATTATCTTTGTCCTTGTTCTCCTGTTAGCCATTTTACTGTTCTCCTGATGTGTTCTTGTTCTTCTTCCCCTGTTATCCCTGTTCACGTTCTCCATATGTTTTCTTGTTTCCTTCTTATCTTGTGTTCTGTGTTCTTCCCTTGTTCTGTTATTTCTAGCCTTGTTCTTGTCCCTTGTTCTCCTGTTATGTTATTTCTATCTTTGTTCTTCCTCCCTTGTTCTCCTGTTACCTCTATCCTTGTCCTCATTGTATCCAGTTTATTGTTCTCCTCATGTGTGTTCTTGTTCTCCTGTTATCCATGTTCTCCTGATGTGTTCTTGTTCTCCAGCCTGACATCCACCCTGGCCAGCATCGGAGCGGCCAGCATCCCCAGCGCAGGGCTAGTCACGATGCTGCTGGTGCTGACTGCGATAGGCCTCCCCACAGAACACGCCTCCCTCATCTTCGCCGTCGACTGGATCCTGTGAGTGTTTTTTTTTCCTTTTCTTTTCTTTTTCTGTTGTTTTTATGGTGCTGTGTTTTTTCCTATGCTTTTTCTGTGTTTGGTTTTTGTGGCGCTGTGTTTTTTCCATCTGTTTTTTTCTTTCTTTTGCTGTTTCCCTTCCCCCCTTTTTTTTGTCTCACGGAACTCGCCTCCCTCATCTTCGCCGTTGACTGGTAGGTGATTTTTTGGGGTGATTTTCTGTGTGTGTGTGTGTGTGTGTGTGTGTGTGTGTGTGTGTGTGTGTGTGTGTGTGTGTGTGTGTGTATGATGCGTGAGTCTTTGTTGATGTATGAACTGGATCCTGTGAATTCTTTGATTTGTGAGTCTTTCTTCTTGTGTATTGTTTTGTTGATGTGTGAATCAATGTGAGTTTGTTACTCTGTCGCTGCGTGAGTCTGTGCTCCCCTATTGCTGTGCTCTCTCTCTCTCTCTCTCTCTCTCTCTCTCTCTCTCTCTCTCTCTCTCTCTCTCTCTCTCTTTACGGTACTGTGTGTTGTTTTACTCGTAGACTGGATACTGAGAGTCTTCATGTATGTTTTTCTCTTCGTTTTTTATATGTTTTTGTGTGTGTTTATGCTTCTTTGTGTACATATTTAGCCCGAAAAGGGACCCAGTGAATCTTGTTTGCTGTGTATTGCTGTGTGCTGCTGTTTTGTATTGCTGTTTCATATATTAGCCGTAAACTGAATTTTTGTGAGTGTGCTAATGTGCGTTGACTTGGCTTTTGTGTTGCTGTGTGTTTTTATTTGCTTTGGATGATGTGAGTCTACGTGTATGTTGTTTTGTTGTCGTGTGTTGTTGTGTGTTGCTGTGTGTGTTGCCTGTCGTTTGAAGCTGCTGTGTTGTATCTTAACTGTAGTCTGGATTTTGTGAGTCAGTTCTGCTTTGTTGTAGTGCTCCCTTCACATAACTCTACACGGAGTGACAAGAAAATGGTTTCTTGTAGCCCAGGAAACCATTTAGTACGCTGGGTGGTAACCATATAACCAAATAGATACCTGGTGGTCTAGTGGGTTAGGGCGCTTCTCCTGGATGTGGCCCATAAGTGATTACGTCCTTTCCATAGCACTTCTTCGTGACTAGTATCATATTCTAGCGTTAGTTTATTGCTAAAACTCAGCATTCAAGATAGAGAGATGTCAGTATTAAGCCAAGTTTGAGCGAAAAGGGTATAGCATATTATGTCTTGTTGATGATGAACTGTATACAGTATAGTGGTTGTGTTATTGCCAAAATTATTTATTTAGTTATTTATTTATTTAAATTACTGCACCTTTATTGTTAGTTCAATTGCATTATTGTTTATGCATCATGCATGTAGTAACTTAAATGTACTGAAGATATTTTGTAGCTTTTGTTATAGTTATTAGAAGTTACTGTATGATGACTGAGCAGCATGATACACTCTACTGTATTTTCCATTGGGTCATGAGATTGTACGTTATTTGTTGATGATACTTTCCATAATATTGTCGTACTATTATTATTTTAGATTTTGATAAAGTTATAAGGAGTTATGGTGAGAGAATAGCTTGATACTCTCTGCTCTCCATAGCGTCATAAGAAAGTATGTTATTAATATTTAGTTCTTATAGGCTGTTTTGTTGTTCATTTTGATAATATTTTTCTAGATTTTGATAGTTATGATGCAGTTACAACGAGTGAAAAATTGATACACTGTACTCTCCCCAGGGACGTGGGGCTGCATGGTGTTTATTCTTGGTTTAATTTTACGTTTTCTTTTGCTTCGTCGTGCTATTTTATACTACTACCCTGGTTTATTGCGCTGTGTTTTGTTGTGGTATTTTACGTTCGAATTCTTTGTATTGTGTTGCGTTGCCGTGTTCTGCTTTACACCCGAAAATGCACCGATTTGTTCCACTCGTTTATTTTGATTATTTGGTTGCGTTGTGTAAACAGTCTGCATATTCTTAGTGTTTCCGTTATGATTACGTTACGACGTGCCACTTAGTTTAATGTTTGAATGAGTTCCGTCGAATTTTGTTACGTAGTTTGACGTTAGAATAAGTTGCATCGAATTGTGTTACGTGGTTTGACGTTAGAATGAGCTGCATCGATTTTTATTACGTAGTTTGACGTTACAATGAGTTGCATCAAATTTTGTTACGTAGTTTGACGTTAAAATAAGTTGCATCGATAGTGCTACCTAGTTTGACGGTAGAATAAGTTACATCAAATTTTGCTACGTAACGTGATACCCTCGATCGTCCCACCTTCTCAGGGACCGCGTGAGGACCTCCATCAACGTGCTGGGTGATGCCTTCGGTGCGGGAATAGTGATGCACCTGTGTCGGGAGGAGCTGGAGAGGATGGGACCCGCTCAGCCCTCCATAGAGATGCTGGACAGGGTGGAGTCTGGCCTCATCCCCACACACACGCCCCTCGCAGCCTCCCCACAGCCCACCCCAGTCTCCCCAACCCCAGCCGCACCCAAGGACATGATGCCGCTGACGGAGAAGGGGAATGGACAGCTGAATTGGGGAGGAAACCAGGATAAGAGTCCCAATTCGGAGACGCAGATATAACTTTGCGAAAATGAACACACAGATATAAATTATTCACGAAATCGGAGGCCCAGATACAGTATAACCAAGGTTGCGGAATCAGAGACGCAGATATCACGAAATAAGACACGTAAATATAAGAATGTTGGCGAAATTTGGGACGTAAATATAAGTATGTTCTTGAAATCAGAGACGGAAATGTAACTTTGGTAGTGATTTGAAGGGCACATATACAGAGCTTTTGAAATGCGTAGGAACACATCATATATGTGTTTGAATATATATATATATATATATATATATATATATATATATATATATATATATATATATATATATATATATATATATTATATTATGTTATTTATATCATACCATATATAATATATATATTTTTTTATTTATATTATATATATTATGTATATATTATACAGTATACATTATATATATTATTCATGTATATGTCTTTGATCAGCCTGTAGGATTTTCATGCCCTGTGGGAACGAAAAAGCCTTCATTCGGAGCATTAAAGAACGTTAGTGATTTCAAGGCGAATTCTACAGATATTTAGAGCGTCAAGGAAGTTATATTATGTTTAACTGTATGGTTTCTTGTCAACGAATGCATTCTCTATAACTGCAGGGTGTTAATGTGTTCACTCGGCAGATGTAACTTTGTTCGTGATCTCAAGGCGGCTTCTGTGGAACTTTGGGAAATCTAAGAACATTGTGAGTCGCATTCCTGGTGGGTTGGTGAAGCCTTTGAAAGTTTTAGAGCCTCGTCCTTTGCAGTTTGTTACTGTATATGGCCCACTGAGAGAGAGAGAGAGAGAGAGAGAGAGAGAGAGACGAACAAGAAGAGTGTATGCGAGTGACGTGAAGGACGGTAGGGGGAGGGGGAGGCCGAATATAAGTTAGAGGGATGGGATGGAGAGGGTGTGTGTGGGTTGGAGGTAGGGTAGCCAGATGGAAAAGGACAAGTTGACGTGTAGGAAATAAGTCTATGACCACCCTTTACGGGATTAAGGCATCTGGCGATAGATAAACAGATAGATATAGGTAGATAGATAGGCAGTTAGATGTTTTGTATGCAAAGTGGTCTGTATCTAGAACACATAAGTAACAGGGAAGAGGATAATGATGTGTGATTGGCAAAATAAATCGCTAAGGATGAGGCGTTAGGGGGCCTCCTTAGCCGACGAAAATATGGCCAACAATGTACTAATTTTAAGATGTTCTTGTCTTGTGAGAAAAACCCCAATCCCTCACAATGTATATTTTGGGATTGTAGTTATTGTTTGGCGAAATGCGAATGGGAGAGAGAAACAAGGGTATTCTCTCTCTCTCTCTCTCTCTCTCTCTCTCTCTCTCTCTCTCGTTTCCTTCCTACCCATTCCACCCACGCGTCACAACAAATCAGTCACGTATAATTCTTTCATGTACGTGTGTCGAGTGCCTGAATTTTCGTGATTTATTTATTTAGGTCAAACTTGGAGGTGAAAGTGACTGCCTTTCGCTTACAGGCTCGTAGTGTTTAGTAATTGAACCGTACCAGTCTGCAGCAACTGGTACTTTATTATTGTTGTTGTGGCCCCAGGGTTATCTGAAACGTAAACCCGGTGAACTGCAGGCTAACATCCCCCCTTCTCCTGCAGTCCACCATCCTCCTTTCGGGGGATAGGGAAGTAATTGAGGGACGTTCTTATCGCCAGAAAGCTAACCCGGCCAGTTATCACACAGGGTCTCTCTTTCGTCTAATGCTTATTGGTGTTGTGGAAGTAGTAATGTTGGGTGTTTGGTGGTGAATACTTCTTATTAGCTCTGACCAAGATTCCAGTGAGGGTGATTGTGTTTTAGCCTCAACCCCCTCCTCCTTTTCTCAGCTCGTGAGGAAAGGGAGGAAACGGACAAGCATAGGCAGAGATGAACCAGTAAGACGTAGGGTTACAGTATTCATTTCTTCACTCGTCTTGGTTTTTGTTTTTAAGAGGATATAGCCACGAGAGATGTAAAGAAACCACTCGCCTCTACTGTACATATCACAATTAGAGTGCTGAACTAATAGTCAAAGCCTTCTGTGTTGTGTGTAGCTGAGTGTGGTAGCTGAGATGATGATTTAGTAGTGCCCTCTAAACTAACGTAGTATCTATCATGGGACCTTTTAGTCGTTGTGTGTGTGTGTGTGTGTGTGTGTGTGTGTGTGTGTGTGTGTGTGTGTGTGTGTGTGTAAATGATTAAATAGTAGTTTTTCCTGATCATATGTAGGGGCAGTTATGTGTCTTTGCGTGGAATGACTTTGTTCTGCGTGTGTGTAGGTCAGTGTTGTGGCTCTCACGTCACACCCACCTCACATGTGGAGTTGGGGGCACTGAAGAAGACTAGCTATATTGACGTACCCTTTGTGAATAATATAAAAAGAGCAAAACATATAAATAAAAACTAAATATGTTGTATATAAACATATATGTGCGTCTATAATATTAAGATATCTGTAATGTAAATATTCAGATAGTAGCCAGAATATATTTAAAGCTCCACACATCAGTAGTTCAGTCATAAACTTTACCCTCAAGGAGTTTCACCCACACTCTCTCCAGTAAATCCTGCTTCCCTAATTTAGCATCAGTAAGAGTGTTGTTGATCTATGTTAAGAGGACTTTATAGGGACCATTGCACCTCCATATTGTGCATTTTGAAGGTTTCTGAATAGTCATAAAGTCAAACTGTTCCCCGTGATGTAAATTTGAGTGGTTGGCTTTGCTGTGTTGATGGATGTGATGTCGATATTGGGATGATTAACCTCCTTCATTATGAGAGCGCTTCCTTAAGGTAATTATTCTGAAAACGCTGCCTTGTTCCATCAATTTGTAGAAGGTTTGTCTACAGCCATTGTACTTCAGGAGGTCTCCACAACCTGATATAACCTAGAACCCTCTTACGGTACAAAGAACGGCGTATGAGACATGATAAAAAGTTCTTCATTATTGTTTCACCAATTTGTATTAAGTGGCCAGTGATTCACGCCATTGTGATACTGCATATCGGCCACTCTTTTAGCTGCCATATATCACTGCACTGTACGATACACAACACAGTAATAAGAGCAAGGTGAGGATATGTGATCCGCCCACCATCGATATTTTGTTTGCAGTTTAGTTTGCCACACATCCTTACAGATGACCAAAATGAACATGTGTGTAAGTTCTTCCTTCATCCTAACCGATTAATATGCATGTCATGCAGCGTTGTTATCCAGGTTCATAACTGGGAATTAATCTGGGTTTATGGGTATGACCCAGAGGCCAAAAAGACATGTAACTAGCATTTTGTATTATATGATACTGTATATCCTACATATTCTACACATATGTAGACATGGCCTAACCTATATGCAGCACAAGTAGGATATATTGTATATAGCACATACGGTACAAAATAGTACAAAATACTAGTTACAGACAGTTCCCAGTAGAAGACACTCATGTTGCCAAGATCTCCAAAATTTGTTAGTCAAGATCGTAAGCAAAGATTTTGCTACTTATTTTTTTGACATGGAAAGAACTGTGCAAACAAAATTTCTACCCAGATGTACCACTTTTAATTCGGCTTTGTGCATGGAAGTTTCGAAACGTTTGCTTGAAGCGGTGAGATACAGACAATGCAAGGGGTGAAAGGATGGGTGGCTATTTCACCAGGACAATGCGCCCAACTAAGCAGTGGTCATTAACCAGGAGTAATTTGCTCAGAAAGAAAAATCATTAGCCCCACAGCCACCTTAATCGCCTTACTTGACACCGAGCGACGTCTGAGTTACTCCCGAAGCTGAAGGTCGTGATGAAAGGACACCGTTTTGATACGACTGAAGACATCCAGTATCAAACGAGGAGAGTATTCAAGACTGCCAAGAAAGAAGAGTTCCAGAGATATTTCCACCACTGGCAGGGCAAGTTGGAGCAAGTGCGTGGATGCAGGAGACGAGCTCATTGAAGTGAATATATAATGAAGTATGTATCTAATGCTAAAGAAATCCGAGTTTGTTAATAATTATCACATTCTGTAAGTGGAATTATGTGGAATTATTCATTCATTCATTCATTGCCAGACGCCATGTATCCCAGACAGGGTGGCCAAGGGCTTAGAGTTAATTGTTTTACAGGGAGGGGCACTAATCCTCCACCAACACCACTTGACGTAGGGATGATGTGGAATTATTGAAAGGGTATATTGCTTGTTATTTTGGTGGTTTATGTGAAGGTATTACTCAGATGTGCTCAGTAATACGTAACGTGCCTGAGTGTACATAAATCCTTTGGTTTCCGATATAAAGTGATGAGAGTAAAAACTGTACTGTACGTGATATAAAAGCTTCGTAGTGTATCATCTACAGCGACGTATTTTACATATTATACCCTCACATTGCTTTGTATGCTGTTTATGCTGTAGGAAAATCAACACAATTTGCATCAGTAACACAAATGACGATAATGAGGTGAAATGTGCAGAATAAATCTCTATGGAAGATGTGTGACGAAAACTTCAGAGTACAATCGTAAGAGTGGTGTCAAGAGTGAGGTAAGGCAAGGGAGAAGTGAAGTGATATTGCTCTTATGGTTTTGGTCCTGTGTTGGTCATATGTGGCAAATTCTTGATGGCGGAGATGACTTTGTGACAACAAGGAAAGAATCGGAAAGTTTTGAGGACGGCCAAGGAGTTCCAAGGAAAGAAGGAAAGGGAAAATGGAAAGAGCAGACCTTTAGAATGTGATTATCGCTAGAAAAAACACGTGTCTAGGAGTAACCCGACGTGCATAGAGAGTATTTTGTAAGAACTGTGCGGATGTTGGAGTGTTATTGTTGTAGCTTGGAGGTGGTGACAGGGGGTGAAGAAGGTGGTAGGCTTTGATGTCCGGAACCAGTAGACTCCACTGTACTGCTTACGTACTGGCGGCCATTTTATGAAGTTTCAATCGCAGAGGGAAAGACAAACCGCATGATTCACTCTCTCTCTCTCTCTCACTTTTTTTTTTCTCTCTCTCTCTCGCTTGCGCGCGCGCGTCGATTATCAAAGCCCGTGACGAAATTACCTCATATCAGTCCTCATTGAATCACTGCCGACAGCATTTTGTAAAGTGGGATGCAGGCTAGTCCTGTTTGATAACCACAGGCGTTTGCATAAATGACCATAAAAAATTGCGTCTTGCATTTTATTTTCTTTATTTAAATTTTAAGCACAAGGCTGTAAATCTAACGTGTATATATTTTTCTTTCTTTTTTTTTTTTTTTAGCCTTAGCGACCGAACAAACGAGTATGAATTATGATAACCCTCTTCGTTAATATAAACACTCTAACTACATGTACTGAAATTTTATCTTATCTACGTCATAATTTAAGGACTGTTAGAGAAGGAAGAACGAGAAATGTAAACCTTAGACGAATATTTTTCACTTAAATTCATTGTCTGATATAGAGACGCCTTTTAGTGTTCAGTCGTCAGATATTTAGAAACTGAAAATGGAGATGGTAATTTACAGGACACTTAAGGAGAGTAGTAAAATTTTTCTAGTTTGGTGATGGAAAAGTTTCTAACTAGAGGGCCTCCAGGGTGTAGATATTGTTTACATAATGATTTACAGAGAGATTTACTTATTTACGTTCTTTGTTGTCTGTGAACGTGGAAGTGAGAGACAGACAGAGCTTTCCCAAACAACAGCTTCGTGGCCACATCTCCATCACGACCTGCGGCTTCTTGAAAATCTTTAAGACTATTTACATAGCCGTGCTGGAATATGGAAGACGTGGAGATTGTGCACAGAGGCGAAGTTGATGGGGGGAATGAGGACGGTGAGACTGAGGACTAGATGGAATGTAAATAAAAAGTGCTTAAATGGCGGTGGCTCAATCGGTGGAGAGGTGGCCTACAGTCCTTCCGGACCCAGGTTCAACTCCCCGCAGGGGCAGGGAACAGTTTAAGGATTTCAGTTTCATTAAATCAGACTTTACCGATCTACCAGAACACTTGCCGACATGTAAAAATACCCCCGCTAATACCAATACACAGCCCTAGCAGGTATTCAATATGGACGGTGGGTGTTAGCGCCGAAGTGGTAACATGTAGAGGTGTTAGGTATGTAGGAGGATTACTGGGCCTTGATAGCAGGCTGTGAAGCCTATGCCCAGAGTTGGACAAAAAAAAAAAAAATGAGCCAGAGAGAGAGAGACGGAAAATTTAGACGTGTTCATGTTTTGTTATTGGCAGCTGTCGTTTAGAGTGGATTAAACTAGAGACTAAATAGTTGTTCTTTGTACATAAAAACTTAAATCAGTAGAAATACCCACTTTACCTTCCTCAAACAAAATATGTATTGTTGCTTGTTGTGGTGGCGGTGGTGGTCATGGTGGTGGTGGTGGTGGTGGTGGTCTCTTCATCACTACCCCATTTCCCTCCTCACGTACATTTTCCCCTCCCCCATCCCTGAGAGGAATTTGGAATGTTATAATCCTCATAATGTAAAAATAAATGAGGAAATATATGCATCTAAGTGTGTTTAGATTCTACTGCTCATGCGCGTGATTCAGATATTAGGCCAAGAGTGTTTGGTTCACAGTATCCCATGGAACTGAGGTTTGTGGGAAAAATTTGAACTGTAATGACATTTTGTGGGATGTAAATAACTGATCTTCATTATGGATCCCTTATCTACGCTGACCTCATTATTAGCTCAGTCTTGCTCCTTCCAGACGATTTTATTCAACTTAGGAAAGCCACCCCTACTGAACGCGGTAAATGAAGGCTTTATCTTAACATCCATAGTTCGAAGCTTTATCCTCAAGTGATGCTTTAACTAGCATCTATAATTCGAAGCTCTATACTCATGTGAAGCTTTATTTGACATCTATAATTCGAAGCTCTATACCCATGTGAAGCTTTATATAACATTTATAATTAGAAGCTCAATCATCAAGTGAAGCTTTATCTAACACCCAGAGTCCGAAGCTCTGTGCTCAAATGAAGCCTTATCCAACATCTATAATTCGAAGCTCTATCCTTAGGTGAATGAAATCGTCTTGAGGTTGCACTAAGACGTCATCGTATTGAAGGGGTTGTCCCGGTTTTGTAGTTAGATATTCCCAACGCTTTCCTTCCCAGCCACACCCATCTATCCATCGTATCTTGCGTTTTGCGGGGACGGCTTCGTGTCTAGTGTGAGGAGCCTTGCACTTGGAGGAAAAGAACAGTATGAAGAATGGGAGATAGCAAGTAGGAAACGATGAAGAGTAGACACTGGTAAGGCTGAATGAGCCTTTCCTGCAACACACGAGAACAGGGATGTGTAATATATGTACCATCTTGCATATCCCCTGGGAGAAGCCACAAACTGAGCCAACTGTGCTTTTTTTTTGTCTTTTTTTTTCCTTTCTTCGTCTTCTCTCTCTCTCTCTCTCTCTCTCTCTCTCTCTCTCTCTCTCTCTCTCTCTCTCTCTCTCTCTCTCTCTCTCACTCATTCATTCACTTTTTTTTTTCCTTTTTCCTTTCTCCTTTGTTCTCTGTTTTTTCTTTCAATATTTCTTAAAAGTGTGAGGCTGGGTAGAAAGGAGGGCGTGGTGTGTGTCATATCTTGTGTCATATCTTGTGTCATATCTTGTCATATCTTAAGAACCACGGATGTACAATCATTTAACCTCAAGCTGCAGTAAGCATTAGTTTTATGCCCCAGTGTCAAGACGAGTGTATGTTGAACTCAGTATAATAAACGAACAATAAACTGTGTATTTTTCTCCTTAGTTACCTTTATCCACACATCCGTCCATCCATCCATCCATCCAACCAATCAACCAACCATCCATCCATCCATCCAACCATCCATCCATTCATCCATCCATCCATCCAACCAACCGTCCATCCAGCCATCCATCTATCCATCCATACATACATAGAAATAGATGCAGGTGATGTATGGAGATGCACATGAGGATTGTACCCCTGTTGAAACTAAGTACTGTGCTGGCGAGGACCTCTTTACTCGGTTATACAAACGTCCCTTAACATCCCCTAATCCCCTGAAGGGAGGATGGGGGACTGCAGAAGAGAGGTAACATGAGTCTGCAGTCCATTGGGATCACGTTGAGCCTGGGGTCACAACGGTACAAAAAATAACAAAGGTGGTTCAAGGAATAGCATCTACCTCGCAGGCATTAAGAAACTCGTGTGTGTGTGTGTGTGTGTGTGTGTGTGAGAGAGTTTGTTCCTCCCACCCATTGTATTAGTGAGAAATACTATGGTGATGATGATGATGACTAGAATGCTTATGATGATTTTAATGGTGATGATGATGATGTTGATGTTGATGATTTTCCTGGTTAGTGCAGCGTTTACCTCCAAAAGGTTCATAACAATAATATACCTTTGACCAGAAGAGAATGCCATCAGCAACGTTAGACCCAAACCTAAAGTTGTCCGTCCGTATCAGGTGTATGCAGGTCGACTACTACAATGCATACACACGAAAAATACCGTGACTAATGCGTTTATGCCTCTCTTTTACTTGACAAAAAGCAATGTTCACCTCGGCTATTCTCTGCATGTCATAATCAGCGACTAGAAGAGACGGGGGTGGGACTGGAAACTCCTTCTTTGTGCTGGAGTAAAGGTCTGGTAATTCCACCGCCGAGCACTTGTATTGTAAACAGCCTTGTACTTCCTCTGGCTAGGATTCATTGCACCTCCTTTGTCTCACTTTGGGTCTGTCTCTCTACCCCAAGACAACAGGAAGAAAAGAAGTAAAGATGGTACAGTTGAGGATGTTTATTTATTTATTTATTTATTTATCTTTGAAATAGAATACTAA
Organism: Coenobita brevimanus; assembly: GCF_032717465.1. Taxonomy (NCBI): domain Eukaryota; kingdom Metazoa; phylum Arthropoda; class Malacostraca; order Decapoda; family Coenobitidae; genus Coenobita; species Coenobita brevimanus. Next base: position 4,567,421 of record NC_137053.1, on the reverse strand, counting down.
ATAAGAAAAAGAAAGTAAACAGTTGCCGGCTTTGCCTAACAGTGACTATCGACCCGGGTAAAATTAGTGTTCCCCGCAGTCATTTTCATCAGCATCTAGTGTTTGCTGTTGCGAGGTGCATTCGGGGCAGTCACACCCATCTAGTTGACAATAGGTGGCCCGGGAAGCACTCAGGGCTCAAGTGGGTGCAGAAGATGAGGTGTGGGTACTGGCATTTATGTCCGACAGGGTGGAGGAGTGCACATCCCAGCGTCCTCTCCACCTCCACAATATCTCCATCTCCCTCCACCTCCACACTGTATCCCTCTCCCTCTCTCCACCTCTCTCTACCTGGCGATCCGAGGCTGCTGATGTGGGCTGCTCATCTTCACCACAATGGTCCCTTCTGACACACATACGATGGTCACCCTAGGGCCATCCCGGGGCCACGCTCACACAATGGCTTCGTATACAGAGAAAGGGAAGCCAACTGCTCTTAACCTCTACCGGACCGCCACACAAGCCACCCAACACATCAACTGAAGGACTCTCTTAAGGTATGCACGGTGAGACCTTTAACCCCTAAAGTCCGATGACTTTAGAGAGACTTTTCAATCTAGAGGCGTTAGATATAGCCTTCATTAATCCCTGCACAACGAAAAAAACACCCCTAATTCAAATCAGATTTTTTTTTTTTTTTTAATCTGCCAGGGCCATATGGTGGTCTCCTACGGCTGGAATGATCTGACTTACTGCAGTCTAGCCTTGGGTCGTCCTATGCCACTGGTCCTTCGGGGCTTTTAAGCGTACAGTATAATAAAAGACTGACTTACATTGGCGGTCTTGGTTTTCTTGGATCTTATGAAACGCCCTACTCAAAATCCGTAGACTTTCTCTAGTTTTCTCCTCTGGCGAATCTTTGTGGAGTAACACAAAGTACAGGTGAAGAGGGATGCCTTCACGCCGGAGCATCGATATGCCCACATGGTGGAGCTACTCGGTTTTACAAGCGTTCCTCCATCCCTTCCCCGTCCTCCGAAAGGAGGAGGATGAACTGCAGTAGAAGGGAAGCTTCAGTCTGCCATCTACCGGGTTTACGTACAGATAAGCTCGGGTTAGCAAGTACTACCGCTACTACAACATCTACTACTGCTACCACCACTACTACTACTATTACTACAACTACTTCTGATGTTGCTATTAAGTAACAAAAACTCAGACCATGATGTTACGGCTATACCTTGGATGTCAGGTCCTTACCTGAGTTATAGAAAACGACAGCACAAGAGAGACTTCCTCCACCCTCCAAACCCTCTTTTTTTTTCTTCTTCTTCTCTTTTCCTTTTCTTCCTTTTCTTCGTCTGTTTGGTCGTCGTTGTCTTCATGTTCGTCTTCTTCGTCGTTGTCGTCTTTGTGTTCGTCTTCATTTTCGTTCTCTTCGTCTGTATTGTTTTCGTCTTCTTCGTCTTCGTTTTCGAATTCGTCTTCATTTTCGTCTTCGTTGTCCTTCTTCTTCTTATTATTATTATTCTTCCTTTTCCTCCTCCTCCTCCTCCTCCTCCTCCTCCTCTTTCTTCTTCTTCTTTTTCTTCGAGAAAACTTTGAATTGCTACATCATTACGCCTACACCACCAAACCTACAACGGCCATCATCATCATCATCCCGCCTCTTTTTCCCACAATCTTCACAGGGTGTATTGCCCCTGCCCCGCCCCACCACTGACTACCTTCTCAGCCCATCCTGCCCACTCCTTTCCACCCACCCCCACCCATTTCTTTCTCATTCCGCCCACATTCACTCCCCTCAACCCCTTCTCCTTCCCCTCCTATCCACCCCTCCTCCTCCCTCTCCCTTCCCTCCTGTTTATCTCTCCATTTTGTTACCTCCCTCCTCTCTCCCTCTTCCCCTCCTCATTCCTCTCCTCCTTATCTTTCTCTCCATTTTATTCCCTACCTCCTCTACCCTCGTTACCTCTCCTCCCTCCCCTATCTTTCTCTCCATCTCCCTCCATCACTTCCCTCCTCTTCCTCACCTCCCTCCACCTCGTCATAACTCCTTTCTGTCCGTGCTTCCATATTTACAGAGTCCATATTTACAAAGTGCCCATATTTACAAAGTGTCCATATTTACAAAGTGCCCATATTTACAGTGTCCATATTTACAGAGTCCATATTTACAAAGTGCCCATATTTACAAAGTGTCCATATTCACAAAGTTTCCATACCATATTCAGAAAGTTTCTATATTTACAAAGTATTCATATTTACAAAGTGTCCTTATTTACAAAGTTGCTATAGTTACGAGGTTTCCATATTTACAAAGTTTTCACACTAACGTTTCTATATTTACAAAGTCTCCATATACACAGTTACCATATTTACAAAGACTCCATATTTACAAATTTAAAATATTTACAAAGTTTTCGCATTTACAAAGTTGGTGGTGTCGGCCATCATCCACTCACCTGATGTACTGCTACCTTCCTTTTCCTTCACCTTTATCACTCCTTCTCTGTGTCTTCCCTCCTCTCTTCCTACTTCTCCCATCCTTCCTGTCGCTTGTATTACTTTTCTTCTCACTCCAGGTGACTCTACACTGAGTGACAAGCCTATTGGATTCCTATAACCCAGGAAGCTATTTACAACACTGGGTGGTAACCATATAACCAAATAACGGGGTGATGTAGAGCCATGGTGCCCTTGTGAAATCATTATGAAAATCAGTTTTGCTGGAAATCTGTACTTCACGAAAACATGAAAACGGAAAGGGTGAAGTTAGAAAACAAATAAATAACGAAGGTTTCAATTACTTCCACTGAAAAAGAAACCCTGTATGTTACTAGTACAAGTTATGTTTAAAGCGCGTATAAGTTGTGTATTAGCTGTGTATAAGTTGGTTAAAAGTTGCGTGTAAGTTGGTTATAATATATGTGTAAGTTGTGTATAAGTTGTGTATAAGGTGTGTATTAGTTAAGTATAAGTTGTGTATAAGTTGCGTATAAGTTGAGTATAAGTTGCGTATAAGTTGTGTATGAGACTGCTTATACTTTTATTTTCGCTCATACTATTCACATCACAGCCAAATATGAGTGAAATATGAGTAAAAAAGAAAAAAAAAGACGAAAAACTAATAGATTTTTGAAAACAGTGTAATGGAAGGGAGACTTGCTTATCCGGGAATTTGCTTAACCCTCTTGTGGCCAAATTTCCCCCTAGCTATTAATTCCAGTGGCTAAATTTCCCCCTTAATTAATTCCAGTGGCCAAATTTCCCCCTAGCAATTAATTCCAGTGGCCAAATTTCCCCCTAGGTATTAATTCCAGTGGCCAAATTTCCCCCTAGGTATTAATTCCAGTGGCCAAATTTCCCCCTAGGTATTAATTCCAGTGGCCAAATTTCCCCCTAGGTATTAATTCCAGTGGCCAAATTTCCCTCTAGCAATTAATTCCAGTGGCCAAATTTCCCTCTAGCAATTAATTCCAGTGGCCAAATTTCCCTCTAGCAATTAATTCCAGTGGCCAAATTTCCCTCTAGCAATTAATTCCAGCTAACGCCAGACGATTTTATTCAGCTGAAGGTCAAGCGAGGAAGCCTGAGAGTGTGAATACCGCCTCCATAACCCCCCTTCACGATCGCGACAGCTCTACCATTTCTATATAAACTAGCGCCAGGAAAAATGATTGCCTCGGACCCTTTCATCCCGTGACTTATTTTCCGCCTTACTCTTGCTATTTACGGACGATTCTATTGCTTTACTATCCTTGTCTTAAACGATTAGAATAAATTTAATCTCTCGCTCTAAGGGGGCTGCTGAATGATACGCCTAACACCCCCAGCTCGAAAAATCCCTCCTTAGCTGAAGAAAATCGTCTGGAGGGAGCCAAAATCAAGAGATGTGTCAGGTGATTGGGTGGGTGAAGTGAGTAATGGGTGGGTGAGGTAAGAATCATGATAAATCCTGCCCCTGTGCCCTGCTATACGTCAAGTGATCTTTATGACGAAGGCTGAATCACTTGTTTACCTTCCGACACTACACCTTTATTGGCACACACGCATGCACACACACGGAAGCACATACACTTAATACGTACATGCATGCAAATATGTGATGTACAGACACATGCCGTATTATACCTACAGGCCATCACAACTGCACACACACGGATACGCATACACACATATATGTTGTGTGTCTATGCTAACATACACCGTGATCCTGTACATATCAAGTTAATGAAACACACACACACATACACACACACACACACACACACACACACACACACACACACACACACACATAAGGATAACGTAGACACATATACCTGCCTCCATACGACATCCTGTGCAGTGAAAGGCAGAAAGTTCTGGTATTTCACTCTCTTCCACACTAACGGTATGTCCTTCGCGTTCCTCTCCTGACGCATCTATCAAAGAGCATCATCTATGGGCAGAGAGAGAGAGAGAGAGAGAGAGAGAGACTGATTTTAGCAACATCAGCCAGTAGGGGGAAGTGAGAAGTAGACACAGTAGAATAGTAATCGAACTTTTGCACACACACACACACACACACACACACACACACACACACACACACACACACACACACACACACACACACACACACATGCATATAAACACGCAATGATGAGCTGTAAAAGAGCTAAAATTCAATACAAGGATTTTTTTTTTACTTGTAACGTTCCTATCCATTTTTTTCATTGTGTATTGTAATCCTTTCAGCATGATGGGATTTTTTTTTAATATATTGCCACCTCCAGACGATTTTATTCAGCTCAGTAAAGGCCTCTCGTACTGAAGGGGTTAAAATAAATCTCCTTTATAGTCTTTAATAATAACTGTTGACATTGGGAGTCTTTTTTTTTTTTGCTTTCCTTGTTTTGTTTCTCTCTCTCTCTCTCTCTCTCTCTCTCTCTCTCTCTCTCTCTCTCTCTCTCAGCAGCATAAATCGCTTAGAAATGGGTGCAACGAAGCCTCCTGTACCAATTAATTTAGTTTCTTAGTCTCGAATCAGAAGCAAACGACACTGATGACACCGAAATGTTGCAAAGAGAAAGAAAAGAAAAAAGTAATGTCCATGGAGAGAGAGAGAGAAAGGATTCCTGTTGATGTGCTCCTTTCACTTTAACTTGGCCTAAAATTACCGTCTTCCCATCATGAATATTGGATCGTAACAAGAGATTAATTAACCCTAGACGCGCTAGTCACGAAGAAGTTCCGTGGAAGAGATACATGTGTAATTTTTTTTTTTCTCCTACTGAGCTACGTGAAATAAACCGAAAAAGGACTTAAATCTAGGCCAAGTTAAGGTGAAAAAATTATAGTATCTATCTGTCTATTGCCAGACGCCTTAATCCAGTAAGGGGTGGCCACAAACAAATCGCCTCCATAGTATTACTCGTATGTGAGCGTAAATGAGTGCTGTGGGAATTAAAACACGTGCTAGGGATAAATGGATGTCAGAGGCGAAAGATATCGGGTAGGAGAGTGAAAATATCCCCCAGAGAGACAGACAGACAGACAGACAGACAAAGCATTTTTCACCCATTAAGGTCATCAGTATCAGTAGCTCCGCAACGATTGAAAGCTGGACCTATTTTGGTACAGAATTTTTGAGGTTTGGACCCATTTTGATATAGCATTTTTGAGATTTGGACCCATTTGATATAGTATTTTTGATATTTGAACCCCTTTGATATAGTATTTTTGAAATTTGGACCCATTGTGATATAGCATTTTTGAGTTTTGGACTCATTTCATGTAGCATTTTTGAGATTTGGACCAGTGTTGATATAGCATTTTAAAACTTAGAATTCACTCATCTATCTTATCCCAAAATTAGGCCATTTATAGTATATCTGCGGGTTAATGTGTTGAAAACTAGACTATACTCCTTTTATTCTTAACGGGGTCTGAAATTGCTATCTTTCCATCTTGAACTCTGGGTTGCAACAATAAATTAACGCTAAACTGTAATCCCTAGTCATAAGAGGTTCTGTGTTTAGTCTGTAGAGCCACAGTATTATCTGACTCTTACACTGAAATGTTGCGAAAAGTTTAACGTCTGGTCTAAGTTAAGGTGTACAAGAACCATTTCTTTTTGTGCATTGAAGGGGAACATAGTCACTGAGCCCTAATAGGGAGATTTATGAAGTGGCAGAGGGTAGTTATGGAAAGGATATGAGAGGGGCTTGCTTAGAAAATAAATAAAAAAATCCATATCTAAAACAGTCCTTCTTCCACACACTGGCCGACCCATTTTCTTTTATTTCCGCATTTTCTTTTAATTCCCTATCGTTTTCTCTGCCTTACTGTTCATTTTATTTGAGAGTAAGCAAATTCCATCACAAGCTGGTGCCAAAACAAACAATCGAAGGGGAGATGCGGTATACACACCTCTTCCCGGGTGTAAACAGAAGCAGGCGTGTGTGTGTGCAGCTGGGCAGTGGGTGTTGTTTGTTGGCTTAGAGCTGGAGAGGAGCTTGATGGAGTAAAGACCGTATGTGCATTTTTAAAAGCAACGCCACACTCACCTGTTGGGGATCGAACCCTTGCTCATAATTTCAGTTCAGGTTTTAAAAGGCTATGAACACACGGGCGTGAAGTCCATTTCGGAGAGACTCTTAACACGTAACTCAGGAAACGACTTAATCTCTTTTGCCCTGGGGTGGGATTCTCAAGGTTTCTCAGGGGTATTTAAGATGGATTCTCTGTCGTAACTTGGATCAACGTTTGCAGGATGGTCAAAGACAGTAGACCTTTCCTAGTCTATCGTACTTTCGTCAAAAACAATACCTGGTTGCGAGAGGAAAACTGTCATGGCTGTTATCTGTTTTGGATGGGACGAAGAACAAGATTGTAAACTTTCCACACCTTCAGTTCTTCCTGCAAAAAACAAATCAGTTGCGACAGGGAATGGATGGTAAATATATTCGCGTATCCCACCTCAGGCAAACGTCGAACTATATTACCCGTCACTGGAAAATGAAAAAATCGAGGAGGTTTTGTTTTGCTCGTTTGGGAAGAGGAATGTCAAAGATCGTGTGCTTATGGGTTTGTGGGCTTAGGAGGCTGTCTGACACCTCAGCCTCTCCTCTGACACCTCATCCTTTGACACCTCATCCTCTGAAACCTCATCTGACACCTCATTCTCTGACATCTCATCCTCTGACACCTCATCGTCTGACACCTTATCCTCTGATACCTCATCCTCTGACACCTCATCCTCTGACACTTCATCCTTTGACACTTAATCCTCTGACACCTCGTCCTTTGACAACTCATCCTTAGACACCTCATCCTTAGACACCTCATCCTTTGACACCACATCCTCTGACACATCCTTAGCGTTTTATATCACAAATCACACCATGACCTCTTCACCACCAGTACTCTTATTTATTTGCTTATTTATTTATTTTTTGATGCCATATCCAGACGACAATGTTCAGCTTGGAGGAGAGGGTTTGGAAATAGGGAGGTTAGATGCAGACTGCAGCACCCCTTCACTGCTCGGGGGTAGTCTTGAGGTGGGAAAAAACCGTCTGGGAGTAATGAGATGAAAATGGGAAGGACGCTTTCGTATTCAAAGGGTTAATAATCTCTACTGTGCTTTTTTGTCATCATCATCATCATCATTATCATCATCATCAGCAGCAGCAGCAGCATCACGGTTATAATAATAATAATAATAATAATAATAATAAATCATCCAAACCTCTTCTCCCAGTTAAGGTTGAGGTAAGGTAGGATCCAGGGAGCAAGGGGAAAAAAAATAGGAGAAACTAACCATAATTCTACCCAGTTGAATGAGCCACACACTCATTCACTCACCATTCAAGCCCCAGGAATCCTTATACAAATCAAATTTTAACAGTTTGCGCAAATGAACTGGAGTTGTGAACAGTAATATCGATCGGTTATTTTAGCTGAACAATTGTGGAACATACATAATATTCTGGAAAAATTTGGGGGGATTTCGAAACTCCTATTATCCAGTTTCGGAATTCACTGTGTCGTAATATTTCGTGTGTGTGTGTGTGTGTGTGTGTGTGTGTGTGTGTGTGTGTGTGTGTGTGTGTGTGTGTGTGTGTGTGTGTGTGTGTGTGTATGCATGAATGAATGTATGTATGCATGTATTTTGGTTATGTATGTCTATGTATGTGTATATGTATGTATGTATGTATGCACGGATGTATTTTGGCTATGTATGTATGTGTATGTATGTAGGTATTGTAACAGACGGCTTACACACGCCTTTCATGTACGGTCAGCTCTACTAAACACGTTCAATGCTTGTTTTGTGGATTCAGAAGCGCTATCAGTCTATAGGGCCGGGAACACCATCTTCTATCAATGGGGAAGTGACGCGCCCCCACCCAATACACCACACATGAGTATACTGTAAATCTGGAAGGCCTCTGGAGTGTAGTGTGAGAAATGCATGTGGAGGGTGTGTTTTGGTGTGTTTGTGAGTGAGTCTGTTGTTGAGGGGACTTATATAGATGCGAACATGTGAAGTACCGTAATTGGACATGTTACTACACCCTCTTAAATGTTCGCCCTCAGATGGGATTGAACCAAGTCAGGACAATTGGTAAGCATAATTAGGTGAAGCTGTAATTATGTCCGTGATAGTAGAACTGAATATTTTTACAGGTCAACATATCCTTGTCCTGCACCACTACACCAACTCGCTTCACCTCACCTCACTTAACTTCATATTCATCATCATCAGCCATTCCAAGTCCTCTGCTGAACAAAAGCCTCCCCCATCCTTTTCCACGAAATTTTCCTGCTACGCTTACAATCTCTTGGGGTCCAGTCAGACTCTTGCTCCATCGGTTATACTGGCTACATGACCTGCCCACCTCCATTTCTGTTCTTTTATAACTTCTGTATTGTCTCTGACCACATACTATACCACACCAAATCTCACATCACTACATCTCACCTCACCCCACCTCACCTCACCTCACCTCACCTCACCACACCAGCCTCCCTACCCCTGTCTCCACCGCAGTTTATCTTTTCACACATCTCTTTTGCCACACATGTCGCCATAAACGTCCCTGGCTTCAGAACTGTTTGCAAGCTCGTCTTCACAAATGTCTGTCTCTTTCTTTCCTGCCTTAGCTTAATATTTGCCTGTGTTAGAGCCAGTTTCCACAAAAGTCTGTCTGTATATCCTTTCTGCCTGTGTGTCCAGGCCTAACTACACAAATGTCTGTTTATATTTCTAACCGTGACTTTACAATGGTCCCTTAGTAACTGGCAAGGTACAAAGTTAAAAATTCTGTAACATATCTGAGGTTTTGCGCGAGTGATATGAGATTCCAACTAATTTTTATTATTTCCAAATTATGTACACAAATTCATTACATGCATCCCTTCCTAACCACATTTTTTCCCTACCTTACCTTCCCAACCACTAACAGCCTCGAAAGGAACAGTACACATGTTGCTGTTTGCCTTCCTTTGCACTCCTGACCACTTGATTCTCTTCTTCTCTCATCCATCTCTCCTCCTGTTCACTCACCCCTCCCTCTGTCACGTCCCCCTACCCTCCTTTCCCTCTCCCTCCTCATCCACCCACCTCCCTCCACCGCATATACATCACGAGACAAGCTGGATTTGCCACATAAACTTCCCAAACACAAACTAAAGACTATTCTCCAGAAGATATGTGGAGGTGGTGGAGACGAGTTAGCTGGTTGGACTGGGATATTGGTGGGTTGTGGTGCAAGGCGAGACGAGTACACCCTGTGAAGGCGGGGGTTTGAAAGGCGTCATAAAATTTGTGAGACTGTATCTCTTAAATTCCACGGCAGGGAGAGGAGAGGAGAAGAGGGTGGTGTAGGAGAAGAGAAGGGATTGGGTGGTATGGGATGGAATGGTGGTAGGTATTGGAATATTGCAACTCGATGCATATAGGATTTGTACCGTAAGTAGAATGTTATAGATGCGGTGAAAGTTTAAAGCAAATCCTCTCCAAGCAGCAAAAGAAATCAACAATAGCAACTAGAAAATAAATTCTCGCCTCATTCATAAGCTTGTCTTCTCACGACGGACGTAATGAACACACACACACACACACCCACACACACACACACACGCACACAAAGAGTGAATGGGTTTATTTTACTCATTTTATGTCAACAGTTAGTTAATTGAGTGAATTAATGTTGTTTATGTGGAGGTTTAATGAGCCGATGATCGTACCCAGACAAATCGGTGTTGAGAGTTAGTCTTTACACATGATTTCATAAAAAAAATAAAAAAAGTCACAACACTATGATAAGAACTTGGTGTATTCCTCAGTTTCTCATTTTCTTCTTCCATTCTTCTAAACACTTTCCCTTTTGGTACCACTTCTGTATTTGTTTATCATTTCGATTCAGATTTAGCACAATTCGTCTTTGGACACATACCCTCAAACAATTTTTTAAAGAATCAGGCTTTTAAAAGGTTTATTGGGTCAACTTTCAGGCCATACAGACACACAAGTTTGAGGTTCATTGTACTTGTAGTTTTATTAGTCACCATGGCAATTTTTTTTTTTTTTTTTTTTTTTTTTTTTATGTGACCGACTCTGGGCATAGGCTTCACAGCCTGCTTTCAAGGCCCAGTATATCACAGAAGACTTGCCCATTCCTTAGGTCAGGGCACTGTAGCTAAATGGAGCCCATCCTGCATTCCCTTCATATTGTTGGCAGTCTTTAAGTTGGTTTTTCATTTGTACTAATTCTCTCTCTCTCTCTCTCTCTCTCTCTCTAGATAATGTGTGTATGTATGTATGTGTGCATGGATATATGTATGTATGTAAGTGTGAGTGCGTGTACGTGCTGTATATGTGTGTACATTTTAGCACTGTCATGTGTGTCCTTGGATGCGTGTTAATAGGTAACTGATGTATGCAAGTTTTTGAGGTATGAGTCAGTGCGTGAGAGTATATAGTGTGTTTAGACGTGTGTGCGAGAGGAAGGAAGAAGCAGATAGGCATGAGGAAATTGATGAACGTTGATGCAAGTGTTTGGCAGCGAACCAGCAATGTCACAAGACCCCTCCCTCATCCCCCCTACTCTTCCTGACCCTCACCCCCCTTCTTCACCCCCTCATACCTCGCTCCCTCTCACCCCTTTACCCCCTCACCCTTTCCCTTACCTCCCCTCATCTCCCCATCATCACACCCCTCACCTCCTTCTCCCTCATCCTCACCTCACCCGCTTATAATATCCTTCATCCCTCATCTCACCTTATCCTTCACCATTCTCTCTCTCTCTCTCTCTCTCTCTCTCTCTCTCTCTCTCTCTCTCTCTCTCTCTCTCTCTCTCTCTCTCTCTCTCTCTAACACCACTGTTCCTTATCCCCACCTTTCTCTCTCTCCCTGACCTTCCTCACCCTCCTTCTACCTCCACCTTTTCCCCTCCATGTTTCCTTCCTTATTTCCCCTCCTCTTTCCCTCACCTTCCGCCCCCACTACACATCTCGGTCCTCTATCCATCACATACCACCTATATATGCCACTACACACCACACCTACACACCACTAAACACCATCGCAGCACACCTTCACTACAGACTACCACAACAAAGCACCACTACACACCACTACACACACCACCGCTACACACCATTTCTAACACAGACCACTACACACACACACACACACACACACACACACACACACACACACACTGATCCTCTTTACAGCACATACCACCACATATTAATTTCGACACAGTAATATCCTTGAATCTGTCGCCCTTAATTAATCTTATCAACGTGACCTACATGTGTGTGTGTGTGTGTGTGTGTGTGTGTGTGTGTGTGTGTGTGTGTGAGAGAGAGAGAGAGAGAGAGAGAGAGAGAGTTCCATATTTCATTCATCATACCCTCATTACATTTTTTTTTCAACTCAAAAATAACCTCTCTTAATAATGAAGGCTAAAATATAACTCTCTCTCTCTCTCTCTCTCTCTCAGGCTGAAGAAAACTGTCTGAAAAGAGGAAGAAAAGGGTAAAAAATATCATTCTCTACCTGAATATATTAAAATTCTTATTACCTTACGTCAAGAGGTGTCCAGTGTATTTATTTTAACTGTATTCCTTTCACTTTAACTTGGCCTAGATTTTTTCCTCTTTTGCAGCTTATTTGATGTAGAGCAATGGCAATAGGAGGCAATACTAAGGGTCTGCACTCTTACCCGTTGCACTTCTTCGTGACTAGCATTCTCTAGCATTAATGTATTGCTACATTTAAGCATTCAAGATGGATAGATGGCGATTTTAGGCCAAGTTAGAGTGAAAGGAATATTTGTAGTGATATTTTTCCTTTTGATGTTATTTCCTGCAGCTTGAGGAGAGCATAAAACAACACTACGACTGTAAAATCCTTCTCCCAGCACTTCTTCGTGATTAGCACCGTATGCTAGCATTAATTCCCCGTTATAGCTCAGATTTAGAGATGGAGATACGACAATTTTACGCCTACTTAAAGTGAATAGGGTATAGAGCAGTCAACCAAAGAATTTCTAGGCTTTCATTTATTTATTTATTCATTCATTTATTTATTTTATGGTTCAGGATATGCTTTTCTAACCAGAGGGATTTCATGCAGTCTTTATTCATCTTTATTAATCATCTTTCATCTACCAATTTATTTTTATTAATTTATCTTTCTTCAACTAATTCATCTTTACCCCACTAATTCATCTTTACCAATTCATATATCCTTTACGAATTTATCTTTATTCATTAATCTCTCCTCTACAAACTCATCTTTTCTCTACTAATTCATCTGTTTTCGTCTTTACCAATTCATGTTTTCTTTACTAATTCATCTTTCCTCAAGTAATTCATCTGTACAAGTCCATCCTTCCGCTCCTAAGTCATCTTTCTTCTACTAATTCATCTCTCCTCTGCTAATTCGTTATAATTTATCTTTAGTAATTCATCATCCTTTGCTAATTCATCTTTACTCTTTCATCTTTCCTTTAATAATTCATCCTTACTCAGCTAATTCATTGTTATTCATTCATCTTTCCTCTATTCATTCATCTTTATTAATTAATCTTTCTTCTGCCAATCAATCTTTTTACAAATTCATCTTTCCTCTGCTAATTCATCTTTTCTTTTCTACTTCATCTTTCTTTTACTCATTCATCTTTCCTCTCTTTTGTGGGTAAAATATTCTTACTATCGTATCGTATCGTTTATAAAGGCTCCAACATACTTCCATACGTCGGCCTTGGTCACCTAATGGCGGCTCTCCAGTCGGCTTGATCTCTGGCAGCCTCCCTATTCAGTCCCTTATCCCTGGGGTCACACTCTATGAACTCGTCCCATGTCTTTTTCGGTCTGCCTCTCGCAACAGTACCCCCGACTTTCACACTTTTCACCTTCCACACCCACTTGTCATCCTCCATCCTCTCAACATTCCCAAGCCATCTCAATCTGCCCTTCCTCATCACAACACCAATACATTCCACTCCAAAATAATTACGATCATGCATACTGGCAATACGAAGGATCCTGCATGGCGACTCCCCCCGTGGAAGAAGACCCGGTTCGGAAAATCATCTTCCGGAGTAAAAAACAAGAAAAAAAAAATGCTTAAAGGTTGATCTATTCCTCTCGTGTCAGTAAAGGAAAGGTGTTAGGTGGTTAAACAAGTCATACGAAGCCATTCACCACACTACGACCCTCTCCATCTTATCAGGGACAATAAATTCAGAGGCCCAAACCATTTTTACCCTCACTATAAAAACATTCACGTTACCTCCACTTCTTCACGTGTACTGTATCCTGTCCACCCATAACTTATATATATATATATATATATATATATATATATATATATATATATATATATATATATATATATATATATATATATATATATATATAGTCTAATACTTGTCAATAGTCCTCTGTCAGTCCACCATTTTGAGAGGTTAAGTAAGTGTGCAGGTAGATGTGTAGGATAAAACACACACACACACACACACACACACACACACACACACACGAAAGGAAGTTCAGTAAGTATAGCAAATCAAGAGGGACTGACAAGGAGTGTATGAGCGTGAGGTTGCTTGGGAGAAGGAGGGGATGGAGACCGAGAACGAAGTGGAGTGATGAGGTGTGCGAGTATGTAGGGAAGGATGGCCGTGAGCCGAGGGAAGAGGGGTCGCTACTTAGTAGGGACAGAAACGCCTGGAGGTCCTTTTATCGAAGCTACTCATTACCAGGTGCGACGCTAAATGCTAGACAAACAGGTAGAAATAATATAGTCTAAATCTACTAGTCATATTATTATCTATTCCAGTTATTGATATAGGACCGTGCTAGCGACAGGGACCGGCCTACTAACGCGCTAGTCTCTGAGTCACTCGAACTGGGCAAGACGGAGCCACCAGAACGGGTCTTGCAAACTTCCCTGTGTCTACTTGGATGCTAGGCGACTTTTTCCAGGGAACGTGCGATAATCAGAAATATTCCTTAAGTTGTTCATTGCTGTATTTACATTAAGATTCTTTATGAAAGTGGTCTAATTCATAAAGTGATTTTTTTTTTTCGGGCCGTCTTAGATACTTCTTATTAGTTTTTAGGTCAAGAACTCCCATGGATCCGGCAATAAACAGTTTGGCTGCTCTAGTTATTATACAGTCAGAGATGAAGAGCTGTTTAAGTCAGAGATCAGGCAAACTTTTTTTTCCCTTTCAAATCATGGTTTTCAAGTTAGTCAACATTCAAGAAAATATTGGTACTTATGCTCTCAGGACTCACTCTCAGCTAAATATAACCCAGATTGAATACTAACAGTTTTTCTGATTATGGGACGTTTAATGGTGACAGTATTAACACTCTCAGGCTCAACCACCCCTTTGCATTAGTTACGGGAGATTACTAGAGGGTCTAAGTGCGTAGCAGGAAAACAAAACGATGGGTGGATGGTGCCGTGAAGCCCCTATAACACGGAATTCGACCCTGCGACTCCTTATCGTAACCTTGGTCGATACGGGTGTAAATTATCTATCAGGTGCCTCGCGTCGACCTGATATGAGGTGAAAGGAATTTATATGAAGCCCAGTGACGTTATCCTATAGTGATCTTAAGATGTTGCCACCACCCTACACACTCCATCTGCGGCCTTCACTTCTGCCTTTACACACCCACTGCCTTTCTACATACCTTGCCATTTCACACACTGCTGCTAACTGTTCTTGCCACTACGCAAACACGTCCTACACACCTGACCACTTAACACACACACACACACACACACACACACACACACACACACACACACACACACACACACACACACACACACACACACACACACACACACACACACACACACACACACACACACACACACACACACACACACACACACACACACACACACACACACACACACACACACACACACACACACACACACACACACACACACCACTAAACACCCCACCACTACACACCCCACCCTATCAGTGTTGGCAAGGGTAGCGGCCACCTGCGTCTTTTAGTGTTACCGTGCCAGATAACTTGTGTTTATATCCCCCTGCCTACCTTTTGCCGCCCCCTCACCCACCCTGCCTTACCACTCTACCTGCCTGCCTCCCCACCCTGCCTTACCATCCTACCTACCTGCCTCCCCACCCTGCCTTACCACCCTACCTACCTGCCTCCCCACCCTGCCTTACCACCCTACCTGCCTGCCTCCCCACCCTGCCTTACCACCCTACCTGCCTGCCTCCCCACCCTGCCTTACCATCCTACCTACCTGCCTTCCACCCTGCCTTACCACCCTGCCTACCTGCCTCCCCACCCTGCCTTACCATTTTACCTACCTGCCTCCCATCCTGTCTTACAATCCTACCTACCTGCCTCCCCACCCTGCCTTACCACCCTATCTACCTGATTCCCCACCCTGCCACCCCACCCTGCCTAACCCTTCATACCCTCTTCCCTCTTCCACCAGCCTCTTCCCTCCACCTGTTTCTCACCTGCCTTCCCGTGTCTTGTACCCACCCTGCCTTACCACCCGACCTGCCTCCCTCCCGTCCTGCCTCCCTCCCTCCCCCTCCACCACCTTCCCTTCTCCCTCCCTCCCTTCTTTCTTTCTTCCTCCACCATTCCTGTTTCCTCCCCTCCTTCCTCTACTGCATTCTACTCTGCCTTCCTCCTTCCATTCTAATTTCTTCCTTCCTCCAACTCTGGCTTCTCCCTTCTCTCCATTCTTCCTAATTTTTCCTTCCACCCTACCGCCCTCTTCCCACTCTTCCTCCCCATCTCTTCTCACTCTGTAACACACCAACAGTGTGTGTGTGTGTGTGTGTGTGTGTGTGTGTGTGTGTGTGTGTGTGTGTGTGTGTGTGTGAGAGAGAGAGAGAGAGAGAGAGAGAGAGAGAGAGAGAGTAAAAATGACAACCAGATCATAGGCAGATTAAAGCCATTAGCCAAAAGAAGACACAGAGAAGCACTAAGAAAGTTAATGTGAGAGAGATAGTGACAGTTTTGGAAGGCTAAGTGCTGTCTAGATAGGTGAAAGACGTAAGAGGACAGGGAGAAAGCAAATGAGAGAGAGAGAGAGAGAGAGAGAGAGAGAGAGACAGAGAGAGAGAGAGCGAGAGAGATTGAGAAAGGGAGGTGGAGTGGGGGAAGTTGTGGTGGGGTAGTGGGGTTGGGAGGGGATGGAGGACGGGGAGGAAAAAGGAGGGAAATGGAAAGGGCATGGGAAGAGGGAGAGGTGGGTGAAAGGGAGGAGGAGGGGAGAGGGAGAGCGAGATTGGAAGGAGGAGGGAAAGGGAAAGGAGAAAACCGAGAGAAGAAAGGGGTAGAAGAAGAGGAGGAGGGAATGAGAGGGGAGGGGGAATGGAAGAGGAGGAAACAGAGAAGAAAGGGAGAGAGGATGAGAAGAGAGGTAGAAGGGAGCGGGATAGGAGAGAAGGAGGGAGGTAACGGTAGGGAGAGAGGGAGAGAAAGAGGGAAGGAAGGGGGGAGAGGGAGAGAATGAAGGAGGGAGGGGGTAGAGGGACGTGGACAGTATTAAGCTGCTTCGTCACGGCACTCCACCACCACAACAACACTACACAGAGGCAAACAAACGACAAGGCACATCAGACTTCTTAATTCTCTATTTTTGGCAACAGGTGGGTAGTTGCTGGAGAGGGACGCCTTCTCGTGGTGGCACTGATATGTGGGTCCTCTGCCTGGTTACACAAAAGGAGAAGGAAAAGAAGAAAGTGACAGAACGCGGACAGAAACAATGGCTGACGACTGTACTCAGATGTCAGGCTTCTCTTGTGCAATTAGAGCAACTGCACCTTTTTGCCGGGATCAGCTGAATCGAGGGTGACAGGCGGGGGGAGGGGGGAGGAGTAGGGGGGGAGGAAGAGGTGGGGATGAGGGGGAACTGCTGAGGATAGGAAGAGAGGGGAAATAAGGGAAGTTTGGGGTAAGGGGAGTGAAGGGAAATAGGGGTAGGGGAAGGGAGAAGTATGGAGAAGCTTATGGTTGGGGTGAAGGAAAGATATTTGGGGATGGATAGGGGAGTATAGGGGAGCTGAGGTGGGGAAGGAGGGGAAGCTTGAGAGGGGGAGTAGATGGGGGAATAGGGGTGAACTGGGTGTGGAGGAGAGAATAGGGAATTGGGAAGGAGCTTTTAGGGGAGTGGAGGTGAGCAGGGGTGGGGGGAGTGAGGGGTATAAGCTGGTGGAGGGTGAGTGGTGGTGGGGGGAGCTTGGGGAGGGGGTAGGGGAAGAGAGGGCCCCCTACCCCTCCGCCTTGACACTTACATAACAATGGTTGTAAGGGGAGGGGGAGGGGGCTGTAGAAATAGACGTGAGATGCGCACATGTAAATTATTCTCTCTCTCTCTCTCTCTCTCTCTCTCTCTCTCTATATATATATATATATATATATATATATATATATATATATATATATATATATATATATATATATATATATATATATATATCCTGCTCTGTAGTCAACGTCAACACCAAAGGCCAGTACAAAATCACAAGACATTTTATCAGGTCCAGAGAGAGAAAAAATCGGGAGAAGGTACAGTACTTCTGTTGTCGATTGTACCCTCGCCAGTTTACCCTTTCCTTTCCATTTTTTTTTCCGATTCAGTCTTTCCATACTCTCATGGGCTGCATAGGGACGCCTTCACGTGGTGGCACCGATATAGCTGGGCGGCTCCACTGCCTGAGTATACAAATGGCCGTCAACTCCCTCGCCATCCCCCCAAAAGTGGATGGTGGACTGCAGGATGAGGGCGACTTCAGCCTGCAGTCCACCGGGTTCACGTTTCAGATGAACCTGAGGCTACAACTACTACTATGCTCTGTTCACTTCGACCTGGCGTAATACTGATATTCCTAATTCTTTAGTGTTGAATTGTAGCATGGGATGAACATTTGAACATGGCACTAGTCACGAAAGAGTGCTATGGAAAAGATGACGTGCCGTTGTATTGTCTTATTGAACCATTGAAGTGCGTGAAATAAGGTGCAAAAGGACGAAAAATCTTGACCAACATTGAGTAAGAGGAGTATAGTATGCAAAATAAACCACTAAAGAGGAGGCGTTAGGAGCCTCCTTAGCCAACGAGAAATATGACCCAAGATGTCTGTACTGTGTTTTGAGTTGGTCTCGTGGCTAATACCTTCACTCCGATGACGTGTATTTCATTATTATTATTATTATTATTATTATTATTATTATTTGCTTTTTTCAGGTGATTTTATTTAACTTAGGATAGACTGACCGAACTTAAAGGGTTATAAATAGTTAATGGGTTACAAATACCTAAAGGATACTTGTATTAAAGGGAGAGGGGTGGCTGCAGGGGTGAGTGAATGAATAAGTGAGTGAATGAGATAGTGAGTGAAAGGGTGAGTGAGTGTGTGAGCGAATGAGACAGTGAGTGAGTGAGTGAATGAATGAATAAGGGGATCGGTGAGTGAGTGTGTGAGGGACTGAGCGTGGGTGATTGCCAAGAAGAATGAATGATTTAATGAGTGAGAGGCAGGTAGGGAGGGAGAATGGAGGCATGAGTGAGTGAGTTAAATAAGTGAGTGAGTGAGTGAGTGAGATAATGAGACAGTGAGAGAGAGATTTGCACAGAACACCAATCCCGCAATCAGGAGGACCTAGTAACCTCCGTATTTCACCCACCCCACCTCCCTCTTTCATACTCTTTTATACTCTTACTTCCTCGCCTTTCCTCCCTCCTCCTCTTCCTCTTCAATACTTCGTGTCGCGTCCTACTTTCTTCCTCATGGGTATCCTCTTCCTCTTTGTCCATCTTTGCCTCTTGCTCTCCTCTCGTCTCTGCCTAATCCTCTCTCTCCCACTCTTCTGTTCCTCTTCTCTCCGCTGTTCTCACTTCCCCTGTTCTTTTCCTCGCCTCTTCCCTGTCCTTCTCCCTTTTCCTCCTCTCTCCTCTCTTCCTATCTTCTCTCCTCCCCTCTCCTCTCCTCTCCTCCCCTCTCCTCTCCTCTCCTCTCCTCCCCTCTCCTCTCCTCTCCTGTTTCTCATGTCACGTGGTTCTTTATTTGTTTTTATTTTTGTACCTAGTTTTCTTCCTCTGTTTTCTTCTCCGTTCTTATTCCTTCCTCTTTTCTCTCTCCTTCTGGACATTTCCCTCATTTTCCTGCTTTCTTTATATTCTCTCTCTCTCTCTCTCTCTCTCTCTCTCTCTCTCTCTCTCTCTCTCTCTCACACACACACACACACACACACACACACACACACACACACACACACACTCCAGGGGTAGTAGTGGTTGTAGCAGTAGCAGCAGTGGTAGGTCAACCCCGGTCTGTCTGGCCGAACAGACCCACCAACCACAGGCAAGCAATCGTCCCTGCAGGGCTGTCCCGTGCAGTGAACCGATATTCTCTTGGGGTAGAAAGCGTCTCACTCACCAGGCGCGAGGAAGAGTGTGGAGGTATGGTTCCTGAGTGGACGCCGCATTTGCGTCTCCACCCAGCCGTTAGGGGCATCATAGTAAGCTCCACTTCACCTCGTTAATTAGTTATATGGTTATCACTTAATTAGTTATATGGTTTCCACTTTGCTAAATTAAATGAATTGTTAAATGATTTACTAGGTTAAAGGAAGCCATTAGATTTGTCACATTGTTGAGTCACCTAAGGAGGAAGAGGACCTGCCGGTACCCCCTTCACTCATGTTTTCTTCAGCTTCGGTGGCTTTATACACTCTTTTCACTTAAACGTGGCTTAAAATTACTGACACCTCCACGAATGCTGAACTGTAACAAAAGATTATGAAAAGAACACAGCACTAAGCATAAAGAATTGCCATGAAAGATTATAGAGCCGTAGTATTATCCTTTTATTCATTAACCTGCGAAAAATAAGAAGAAAAAGGACGAAAATCTCCATCAAATTAAGGGAAAAGAACTTTAACACTACTTCCTCAGCGTCTGACTGTTCTTGCTATACATACATTCTTTCTTGTCTGATACTTATGCCTTTCTGTAATGGTCGTAGTTTGCGTAAATAAAATAAATAATTCTGACGCGTCCTGTACAGAAATATACTAGTAAGGAAGAATTACCTGAAAAAAAAAAAATTCTCTAGGTCCGTATTAAGGTGGATTTCTTGCACGTCTTCCTTTCTTTACTGTACACATTACATTATCAAACATGGCATGGTAACTGGATTGATGCAGCTGACCGATTGATACCCATTCAGCTCTGCGTTGGTGGAAGAGCATCGTTTTTTTCTTTACTGAAATCTCTTGTAAGTTCAAATGCCATGGAGTTTCTGAAATGCAGTATATAATCAACATAGACTGAAATTTCTAAGTACAGTTTCATTTCAATCCGTTCAAGCTGATATATTGGCGTTATTCTGGGGTCTACTCCATCGCTCCACACTACTGCTATCCTTTTCATATTAATACTGATCGCACAGAAGATTAAGCAGTAAAATATCGTCCTAAATACAGAAATATGTATGTTCAGGAAGAGGCACAGGAGAACTCCTATTAATCAAACAAGAATGAGGAAATACATTAATACAGAAAAATTAATAAGTGAAGGAAGAGGCACAATGGAGCTCCTATAGTCCCCCCAAATTGAGCTTCCTTCTCACCCCGCCACCCGGATGTTTATGTCTGTGTTTATTTACCGAAAAACCGGGAACAGAAGATATTTATAATCACCCCCTAGCACCACCCCGTCTGTCCCCTTCTGCTATACTTCCTTCACGTCAGTCTGACTTAAAACTACCTTCCTATCGCCTTCACCCCTCCTTCTCCCCCTCCCCTCCCCATTCCCCTCCCTCCCTCTCCCCCCGCTTGTCCCTACCTACTGTAAAGAGATGGCACTTTTTTTGTCGCTTTTTCGTTGCTTTTTTGTTGCTTTTTTCTTTTTCTTTTTTTCGTTGCTTTTTTTGTTGCTTTTTGGCGCTTTTTTGTCATTTTTTTCGTCTCTTTTTGTCGCTCTTTTTTGCTTTTCTGTTGCTTTTTTGTGGCTTTTTGTTGCATTTTTTTGTCGCTTGTGTAACTCTTATTATATTTTCAAAAGCGATTCAACGATGCGCATAGATCCGCTGTAGCATTAATAGTTTCCAAACACACACACACACACACACACACACACACACACACACACACACACACACACACACACACACACACACACACACACACACACACACACACACACAATCACCCAGCACCACAACCCCACTCCTCCCTTACCTACTATGCTCTGCCCACTGTAACTTTAAAATTGCCATCTCTCCATCCTTACTACTGAGATACAATGAAAGATCAAAACTTGAATATGGTGCTATACTCTGTCCACTTCTACCTGGCCGAAATTTGACGCCTCTTCAGCAAGAATATTGAGATTAATACTAGTCAATGGCGCCAGTCACGAAGAAGTGCTATTGGAAATGATGTAGAGCCTCAGTAATGTCTTATTTGACCACTGAGATGTGACAAGAGAATAACGCTAAACTATGGTACTAGTCACGAAGAAGTGCCATGGAAAGGATGAAGAGTCGTAACACTGTTTTATTCTCCCATGTAAATGGACGAAAATTAATGCGAAGTTAAGATAGATGAATTATAATACGTATGTGCAGATGTTTGTACATAATTCACTTCTCTTTGATAAAATTCTCTCTCTCTCTCTCTCTCTCTCTCTCTCTCTCTCTCTCTCTCTCTCTCTCTCTCTCTCTCTCATACTAATACAAGTACCACCTTCATTACCACGACCACGACCACCACCACCACTACTACTACTACTACTACTACTACTACTACCACCAGTACTACTACTACTACTACTACTACAACTACCACCCTACCTTGCCACCCTCCTCCAGTTTACTCCTATCACCCCCATACTTAACATCTCCCTTTCTCTCCCTCCTCCCTCCTACCTATCACTGCCTTCCTACCCTTCCCCCCCTCACCTCTCCCCTCTTACCACCCTCCCTCCTTCCCCCTCCCCTTCTCTCTCCTCCCCTCATAAACCACCGCGCCATATGCTCTTGTCAAAACTCCCTCCCCCTTGTGTGCATGCAAGTTGGGGTGGAAGGTACACCAATGCGTCCGTGTTGCGAGAGAGAGAGAGAGAGAGAGAGAGAGAGACAGACAGACAGACAGACAGACAGACGGATAAATAGATGGATAGATAGATAGACAGACAGATAGATAGACAGAGATAGATAGATAGACAGAGAGAGAATGAGGTAAATAGATAGACAGATAGACAGATAGATAGATAGATAGATAGAAAGAGAGAGATAACCCCATCAGTACGACGGCTATCTTTTTCCCATACGATATTACCTTAAAGAGAGTCCGATCATACAGAGGAATGATTGGAAGGAGAGGAAGACCGACAATGAGGTGGAGAGATGAAGTGGGCAAGTATATGAGGGAGGGTGGCGCGTAGTGGCAGGAGGAGAGGTCGTTACTGATTAGGGAAGGAGGTGCCTGGAGGTCTTTCTCTCTCTCTCTCTCTCTCTCTCTCTCGCTCTCTCTCCTCACAAGATGGAGCGTCAGGCAAGAGATAAGAGAGAAACCCCCTCAACCCCCCCTTTCCACGCGGCGAAAGGGTTAAACTAAGAAAGAGGAAGACCAAAGCAAAGACAGAGGAAAGAGGTAAACCAGAAGGGGAGAAGAGGTAAACTAGATGAAAAGAAAATAAAGAAATGGAGATGGTCACTGTAAACTAAGGTGAAAAACAGATGAATATGAAGAAAGAATATGAAAAGAAACAGATGAAAAATGTAAACTAAGGGCAGAGAGGGTAACCTAAAGAAGAAGAAGAAGAAGAAGACGAGGAAAAAGTAGTAGTAGTAGTAATAGTAGTAGTAGTAGTAGTAGCAGTAGTAGTAGTAGTAGTAGTAGTTGTAGAAGAAGAAAAGCAGAGGAAGAAGAAGAAGGAGAAGAAGAAGAAAAGCAGAGGAAGAAGAAGAAAAGAGGAACAAGTACATGAGAAGAAGAAGAAGAAGAAGGAGACGAGGACGAGGACAATGACGAAAAGAAAAGGCAGATGAATATGAAAGAGGTCAACTAAACTGAAAAAAAAAAAAACAGATAAGCCATAAGAAGGAATTTACGGAAAATGAGATGGGTGATAAAATAAACACTGGAGAAAATTACATAAACCACAAGGCGGAAAATACGAGAAAAGAGGCAGATGAAACGATGAAAGAGGTAAACAAAGGGAAAGTGTAAAAAGAGAGAGGTGATAGAGGTAACCTTGAAGAGAGAGACGTAAAGATAGCTCACAGGGACGGGGAGGAAAGAATAAACGGAGGAAGAGAGGGAGGAGAGGAAACAGTAAACTGAGGGAAGGAGAGAAAACAAAGGAAGGAGGTGGGGAAAGAGGAGGGAATAAACGAAGGGAGAGCGGGAAATAAAGACACGTTATGTAGGGAGAAAGGGAGAGAAAAAAAAGAGATGGAGGGAAGGAAACAATACCGGGAGGAGAGAAGACATAGAGGAGAAAAGAATAAACGGAGGGGAGAGAGGCGGAAGTGGGATGATAAATAATGAGAAAAGCAGAAGGTTAACGAAGAGAGAAGGAAAATAAACAATGTGGAGGGGAGAAGGACTAATGATAACTCGTATACACCACACACACACACACACACACACACACACACACACACACACACACACACACACACACACACACGTACATTTTATAGATAGATAGATAGATAGATATAGATATGTAGATATATAGATATAGGTATAGATATAGATATATAATATACATATAAATATATATATAGATAGATAGATAGATAGATAATATACATAGAGAGAGAGAGAGAGAGAGAGAGAGAGAGAGAGAGAGAGAATTAATAAGATAGTATTGAGGAGGAATGCAAGGAAGAGGAAGGAAAAGACTGATAATACAAAGGACAAGGGTTAAACACAGTGCAGATTAAGCTAAACTAAGAAAAAAAAAATGGCGTTCTTGTATTGAATGTGTTGTGAGGAGTAAGGCGTTGTATTCAGATGAGGTCAAGAAGCCTCACTACTTCCGGACGTCACAGTTCTCCACTCCCTGCCCCTTCCCCCACTCCCCCACCCACTCACCCTCCCAATCACTCCCATACCCTTCTCCCACCCATACCCCTCCCTGCCCCTCTACCTCTCCCCATCATCCCAGACCCCTCTTTCCCACCTTCACTCTAACTCCTCATCCTTCTCTACATCACCCCATTCCTCCCCTGCCTCCCTATATCACCTCCATTCCCCTCCCTTCCCTATATCACCCCCATTCTTCCACCCCCCTCTGACCCCAACTCCTTGCCCACCTTACTTCCCTTCCCCCTCCCCTCCAACTCTGATCGCTCCTTCCTTCCTATCACTCCCCCTTTTCTCCTTCCCCCTCTGCCATATCCCCTACCCCTACCCTCCCCCTCGCTCCCTCACCCCTCACTCCTCCCCTTTCATCTCATCCCCACTCCCAATCTCCTCCCCCGACCCCACTTACCCCCTATTTCCCCCATTCCCCTCGGCCTCACTCCTTCCTCCCCCTTTTCTCGATCCCTCCCCCTCCCTCTCACCCAACTCCTCTTCTCTCCCCCTCCCTCATTCCACATTCCCACTCCTCTCTCTCACCCTCACCTCCCTTCCTGCCCCTCAGTTCCGTTACTCCGCCTTCCTCACGACCCACACCCTTTCCCTCTCCCTCTCACCCCACTGCCCTTCCTCCCTCTCCCATATCACTCCCCCACTCCTCCCCATCCACTCCCCCTTCTCTTACCCTCTCCCCATTTTTTCTTCGGTGTCTGTATTTCTTTGCCTCCCCATACTCAGTGACCCTTCCCACGGCACACCATTCTCTCGTCCACTACTCTCAATAATGATAATAACTGGGTGCGCTGAGGTATAGGTAGACCCTTAGTTCATTACCTGTTAATTAAAATACACCTGTGGGAGTTGGGCTCGTATTCTGGCCAGTCAAGGAAGCTCCCTAACACCTCTTCCTTAGCGATTTATTTTTGGATATGGCTGATTCATATCCTTTTGCACTTTTTATCAGGCAGGGTATGGCGATACTGGAAGAATTTATAAAACGCAGAATACAACAGTAAGGTGTAATAAGCAAAATAAATCGCTTAAGGAAAGGTGTTAGGGAGCCTTCTTACCCTGCGAGAATACAGGCCTAGGGATTGGTTAGCCTGCATGCCACTTTCCATAGCGCAATCAGCAACGAGGTAAAAAATCTGTCTCTTATTTTATTTCCAGCCACGTGTTTTAAAAATGCTGTCAGAATTATTTTTTTTCTTCTCGACTTCGTGATGTCATATTTAACCCCTTCAGTACGATTACGTGTTTTGTTGATTGTTTTTTCTTGCCTTCAGACGATTTTCCTCAGCGTTTGGAACTCTCTCTCTCTCTCTAACACACACACACACACACACACACACACACACACACACACACACACACTTACTTCAAAGGGGTGACGCCTGGAAGCAAGACAAAGGAAACTCATTCACTATTGTCGCGGCGCACGACTCTGAGGTTGTCATTATCGTACCCTGGCAACCTACCATTCAAAATGTGCGTTCGATTTCGTATCATATTATACACGAATCATATTATTGTGCATGAATATATTATACACGAATTTTATTATACACGAACATATTATACACGAATCACATGCTTCTCATATTATACAAGATATCAGACGCACTTTTGCATGGTAGGTTGCCAGAGCACGATAATAACAACCTCAGAGTCGCGCCGCTACTATAACATTAAATCTCCCAGCTATCTTATACAAAGTGGTCCATCTCTCTCTCTCTCTCTCTCTCTCTCTCCTAATCCATCTATCCATCCATCATCCAGTCCTACATTGCCCCATGAGGAGCGTAGGAGCCCGGGGCTAGGCAGTTGGTCCCGACATTTAAGATGAGTGACCAGCCTCACTCATCCCTGAGTGGCATTACTTGAGCAATCAACCCCAACTATCCCTTGGACATAAACCTTCACCGGCTCAATCCGACTGGAGCTCAATAATTACCCACTAAACCACCAGGCGCCAAAATTTGGTTATATGGTTACCACCCAGCATAGTGAATGGTTTTCTGGTGTACAGGAAACCATTTGCATTGTCACTCAGTGCAGAGTCATCCACAGGCAGAAGGAAGAGGAAAGAATGAAGGAAAGAAAGACAGAAGAGGATAGAAGGAAAGAAGGATGGAGGAGAGGAAAGGGCAGATACCCAGCAGCAGCACTACATCGAGTGAGAGGGTGGTGAGCGCCCCAACCTACCACTGATAATAATAATAATAAAAATAATAATAATAATAATAATAATAAAATGTGGGTTTCAATTGATCCATTTGGACATATCAAAGACTTGTGAATCATGGGTCATTCTTTTTGGTGCTTCCGTAACACTTCTCACTATGCAATTTATTCTATACATTACGCCTCAGTGTCCCTTTGTATGTTACTGGTGCAAAGTGTTTCGATATTAGAAAGAAAAAAATAACGTACAAGAGAATGTTAAATTGTAATATAGAAAATAAATCGCTAAGGAAATGATTTTAAGAATACCGCCCCAAGACACACGTAAGAGGGTATAATTATGTCTAACGCTCCTCGTCCACTCCACTGGGCGATTTCTTGTGTGTTGTGGGGACGGCTGTTCAGTGTTATCAGTATTTGCCCTGCATCACCTATTCATTTCCTGCTCCCACTGCCACACCCAGGCCCACACCAGCAGACTGAACCGTTCCGCCCACACCAGCAGACTGAGCCCTTCCCACAACAAGAGGCCATCAGGTGACTTTCTAGAGAGGCGTTATTTGTGGACCACCTTGTATTACAGAGAAAATTAGATTGCATTAGGGAAACTCATTATTAAATTTGTTAAATAAATCTCCAACTGTCCAATTAAATTACTAAGAGCGATAACAGACTGACAAATCCTCCTTTCGAGATGGCTAAAATTCTTAATGCTTTTTTTGCGTTAGTTTTCACAGTATAAAATGTTTTCTGGAAATCGAAACCTGAGTTAATTTTACAATCTTTTAATTCTAATATCAATGTAAAAGTCAAGGAAATTAGTAAGACATGATCCATTGTTCCATAAATCCGTGCTCTGAGTCTTTCATTAATTTATTTTGCCCAATAATTTAAAATATTTCACCTTTAGTTTTAGCTTCCGACAACTTGCATACCATTAATATTGAGCGGCAATTTCCGGGTTGTGATTTATTGCCTTTTAAAAATATAGGAGTTACGTTTGCTAGTTTTTAGGCCTATGTTATCGTCAGCCACTGTGATGTATTGAAGATTTGGGTTAATGGATTCGATATGTCATTTTTCACTCCCTTTAAAATTCTTGTATTCTGTCTGGCCCGGCCTTTTGTTACTCTGAAGTATTTTGAGTGCCACAGAACATCTCCTTTACTGATCCTGTTCTCCTTTACTATACTATGCTGCTCCCATCTACCTGTACAAAGGAAGACAGAAGAGAATTATAACCTAACCAAACTTCACCTTACCTTACCTTACCTTACCTTACCTTGCCTTACCTTACCTTACTTCGTCTTATCTTTCTGTATCTTACCTTACCTCACCGTACCCTACCTTACTTTACTTTACTTAATCTAAATTAACCTAACCTTACTTTACCTTACCTTACCTTATCTTACCTTACCTTACCTTACCTTACCTTACTTTACCTTACCTTACCTTGCCTTACCTCACCTTACCTTACCTTACTTCACCTTACCTCACCTTACCCTACCTTACCTTACCTTACCTTACCTTACCTTACCTTACCTTACCTTACCTTACCTTACCTTACCCTACCTTACCTTACCTCACCTCACCTCACCTCACACACATTTCTAACCTTATCTAACAAACCCAAACAGACACGGAACAAAAACTTAAACAAACTCGACCATTATCTTTATGACCCTATCAGATAACGCGACCTCTCTCCCACAAATGACCTTAAACCGACCGCCATTATCAGTGTTTTGGTCCAGTTCAATACATGTTTTTCAAGGCTGGTGAAATACTGTGTGTGTGTGTGTGTGTGTGTGTGTGTGTGTGTGTGTGTGTGGAATTTATCTTTTTGCTGAATGTGTGTGTGTGTGTGTGTGTGTGTGTGTGTGTGTGTGTGTGTGTGTGTGTGTGTGTGTGTGTGTGTGTGTGTGGAATTTATCTTTTTGCTGAATGTGTGTGTATGTGTGTGAGTGTGTGTGTGTGTGTGTGTGTGTGTGTGTGTGTGTGTGTGTGTGTGTGCGCGGAATTTATCTTTTTGCTGAATGTGTGTGTGTGTGTGTGTGTGTGTGTGTGTGTGTGTGTGTGTGTGTGTGTGTGTGTGTGTGTGTGAGGGGATCTGATCATATCTCTGGTGGCCATGTAAGTGAATGGCTCTATTTTTTTTATTTTTTATCTGTCCCTCTCTTTCTCCCTTCGTTTATGTCTGTCTATCTGTCTGTCTTCAACTTCCGTAAGAGATCAAGCGATATACGAGAGAGAGAGAGAGAGAGAGAGAGAGAGAGAGAGAGAGAGAGAGAGAGAGAGAGAGAGAGAGAGAGAGAGAGGAGCTGGGGAAAGTAGTAAGAGGCGGAAGAAGAGGAAAGAGGAGAAAAAAATGAAAAGAAAGTTAATATTTACCACACAAAGCTGATTTTCCTTCCTTCCTTCCATTCCTCCATTCTTCCTTCCGTTGTTCCTTCCTTCCTTCCTTGCTTATATTTTCTGCCTTTCTCCTCCTTCCTTCCCTCCTCCCGTCCTTCCTTCTTCCATTCCCCCTGCCTGCCTGCCTGTTCCATCCTTCCCTCCTTTCTTCCTGCCTCCTTCCTCCCTTCCCTTCTTAGTTTCTTCTTTTCCTTCCCACTTCCTTCCTTCTTTGCTTTACTTTCTCTTCATATTCCCTCCTTCTTTCTTCCTTCTTCTCTCTATCTTCCCTTTTATTTTCCCTTCATTTCCCCAGTCCATCCATCTGCCTATCTTTCCATCCCACTTGTCTGCCTACCAACCTTCCTGCCTGCCTACCTTCCTTCCTTTCTTCCTACCTTCCTTCCTGTCTTCCTACCAACCTTCCTGCTGCCTACCTTCCAGCCTGCCTACCTTCCTTAGTGACTACCTACCTTCCTTCCTGCCTGCCTACCTTCCTTCCTGCCTGCCTACCTTCCTTCCTGCCTGCCTACCTTCCTTCCTGCCCGCCTACCTTCCTTCCTGCCCATCTACCTTCCTTCCTGCCTGCCTACCATCCTTCCTACCTGTCTGCCTGCCCTCCTGCCTGCCTACCTTCCTTCCTGCCTACCTTCCTTCCTTCCTCTCTATCCCACCTGCCTGCCTACCAACCTTCCTGCCTGCCTTCCTGCCTGCCGGTGTTGGCAAGGCAGGAGTGGTGGGCTGGCTGGGGTGGTGATTGTGAAGGTATGTTTGTGGTACTCACCTTTGCTTCACTCCTTTCTTTCTCCTCCTCCGTCCCTTCTTCCTTCTATCCTTCCTTCCTTCCTTCTATCCTTCCTTCCTTCCTTCCTTCATTTCTTGTTTACGTTACGCTTTCTACTTCACTCTTTTCTCTCTCTTCCTTCTTTCCTTCCTTCCTCCCTCCTTCATTGTTTGCTGTAGGAGTCACTTCTTCACTCCCCTTTCTCCCCTTCTTCCTTCCTTCCTTCATTCCTGTTTTCCTTCCTTTCTTGTTTGCTATACGCCTCTCTAGTTCACTCCTTTCTCTCTCTCTTCCTTCCTTCCTTCTTCTTCCTTGTGTGTGGTACCCCTCTCTCCTTCACTCCTTTCTCTCTCTCTTCTTTCATTCTATCTTCCTCCTCTGTCCTTTATTTACATTAAGTCCTTCTACTTCTCCTTCTCACTCTTCTTCTCTCCTTCCTTTCTTTATTCTTTATTCATGTCACGCCTCTACTTCACTCCCGTTTCTCTCCTCCTTCGTTCTTCCTTCCTTCCCTCCTTTCTCTCTTCCTTCCTTCCTTCCTCCCTTCCTTATTTACAGTGTATCTCTCTTCTTAACTTCTTTTTCCCTTCTTCCTTCCTTCCTTTCTATCATCCTTCTTCCTTCCTTCTTTGTTTGCAGTCCCCCCCCCCCTCTCTCTCTCTTTCTTTCTCTCTCTCTTCAGTAGAGATTGGAGGTGAGGGAGAGAAAGATGTGGGTGTGTTTGGTCTGGTCTGCTCTCTCTTTCTCTTACTTTCTCTCACTCACTTTCACTCATCGTCTCTGAATTTGTGATACACTCTCCTGTCTCTCACTCACACATTCCCTCTCTTGCTCACTCACTTACTCATTCACTCTCTCACTCACTCACTCATTCACTCTCTCACTCACTCACTCATTGACTCATACACTCTTTTCTCACTCACGCACTTACTCATTCACACACTCATATATTCTCTTTCCTCTCTCACTCACTCGCTCACTCATTCACGCACTCACTCAAGCACTGTTTCCTCTCACTCACTCACTTTCACGCGCTCCCTCACACACTCTCGCTCAATCATCCTCGCTCACTCCTCAGCCGTGTACTGCATGACACACACCTTGCCAAGCCTCTCTCTCTCTCTCCCTCTCACACACACACACACACACACACACACACACACACACACACACACACACGCAAGCACAACAAACTCTCAGAACTGTTTGTTAGCCCTTCATTTATCATGTAATTAAGATTTGAACTGCATCACGTAAAAACACCAAAAACATTTAAAACAACTGAGAAATAGAGATATGACAAGAGTATAATTTTGTATGATACAATTTCAGTATTGGGTATTTGGGTATAACATGAGTATTATCCTTATATAATCCTCTCAGTATTAGGTTACGTGGATATGACGTGAGTATTATAAATCTGTATATATATCTTTTTAGCATTAGGTCATATAGATTTAAGTACAACAGTGATAAAATTGTTGTATTGCGCTAAAACAGACGACGTGGAAAACTAGGCGAACATTTTTACCATTTAGGCTTTCCTCAGTACCTCTCCCTTACCAGTGTTTTTATATCGCTCGTTAATGTTCTGTGGTGGTGGAGAGGGACGCCTTCATGTGGTGGCTTCACTACTTTAATTCGCTCCCCTATCCGCTAAAATAGACTGCAGGAGGAGAAGCTGCGGCCTTCATTTCAACCTGATCACATTCAGATCAGCCTACTACTACTACCGATACTACTACTACTACTACTACTGCATGTTCTGCATGCGCAACCTGTCCACAGCAAAAAATATGAAGTGCTATCCTAAGGTGACTACACTGAGTAACAAAGCAATTGGTTTCTTGTAGCCCAAGAAATTATTCACTACGTCGGGTGGTAACCATATGACGAAATAGACGATTGTTAGTTTAACGGGTTACGGTGCTCCGATCGTCTGAGTCCGTAAATGTTTACATCCGAGGGATGGCTGGGGGTTTATTGTTCACGTAATGCCGCTCAGGGAAGGGTGACTGGACTCTTACTTTAATTATCTGGACCAAGTAACCTAGCCCCGGGCCCTTACGCTTCTAAAGCACAACACCATATTTCATGAGCCAAGAGATTTACTAAGCATAACAAAAACTCAGAGGCAGCTTTAATAAAAAATAAGAGTGATGTGGATCAAAGGAATATAGAAATGGTGTAGCTTAACTACAGAAGTGATATAGCTTATAGGATATATAAGAGAGACATCTAAAGAAAATATAAAACGGCTATAGCTTATATGATTTAAAGGTGATATAACTCAAAGAAAAGTAAAATATATAAAACAAGAAGCGATGCCAAGGCACAGCAAACCCGTTCCCGGCAGTCATTTTAGTGCTGGCGTATAAGCACAACAGGATATCTAGTCAGAGATGTCACATATATTTGGAGTAAATCGGGTGAAAAGTGACGATTTTATGCCCATTTGAAATTTTAGGCTCGACCCACCTGACACTGACCCCCCTACCGCAAACTAGGGGGTGACCCCCCTGACATAATGAGGCATGTTATAGGATGCAGATTTGAATGATGCACATTTAGGTTTTGATTTCATGTCGATATGACGAATTTGAAAGGAGTTATGGGGAAAACGATTTTTACCCGTCCCCGTTTTTTTTTTTTTTTTTTTTTACTTTTTTTTTTTTTTTTAATACAGCCTGGGCCTTGGCCCAATTTGGCCCAAAATATAATCAGGTGATCAGGTCATAGCCCATCATCCCAGTACTTTTAGTCAAAATCGCACCAGTAGTTTTCGCGGAAAGTTGTTAACAGACAGACAAACAAACAAACAGACAAGCCGAGTGAAAACAGTACCAGTCCCCGCGCCTCTCCGAGGCGGGGGCGGGTAACGAGAATAAATTAAATATAAGAGGTATAATCTCAGCACAGCGGTATTAGAATAGATATGGGTATTAATGGAGGCCATGAGGGGAGGTCCTGTTCTTCCTCTGCGATCGGTAAATATTAGTGCGTCTTTCATTTTGTGTTTTGAAATGCTGCCAGTGAAGGTCAGTATTCTTAGCCCCGTTCTCCTCAGTTGCTACACACCTGGAAGGAAAACAGTGAAGCTAGATTACTTTTTCTTTCTTTTCTGTTTGTCGTTTGTATCTGCCTGTTTGTCTTTCTGTGTGTATATATGTATGTATGTATGGCTACCTACCTTCCTACCTATCTATCTGTGCCGATCTATATTATGTCAATCCATTTATCTTACTCTATCTAGCCATCTATTGATCTCTGTCTGTCTGTCTATCTGTCTAGCGCCGGATGCCTTTATTCCACACGCGGTGGCCTGAAACAAAGCTCCTCAGTCTCTCATGCAATGGAGAATTTACAACCGTATAATCAAACTGAATACGCGAAGTGTAAGTAGGCCCTTATTTTTTTTGAAATACCTGTAATTGTTAGATGTGAGCAGCCTAAATCCCAGTTTCGAGAGTGCAGCAAATATACAGAAAAATAAGTATGTTCCATCATCATCATATGCTTAAAAAAAAAAAAAAAAAAAAAGGAATAAAGACTTGCTCAGACTATAGCGGCCTCAGTTTTAATAATATGGCCCTATTAAAACTCTGCTAAGGATATTCAAACGGACAATGGCAAGCGCGCGCCATTTACTGAGCGGTAGAGGAAAGTGGCGGCATGGTCATGGTCATCAGCTCTGAATCAGCAGTATCCCCTTGTACTTTCCTGTCTGTCTTCTGAATTCTGGTTCTGTCGTCTCGTTCATCTCGCCATACAGTGTGGAGGCTTAGCTGCGTGAAGAGGGGGTACCAGTAAAATTGTTTGTGATTTACGCAGTGGTAATTTAAGTAATGTAGAAATTGGATTATTAAGCACTTTCAACTTTGCAAGTTACAAGTGCCGATGTGTTTTGATAGTGTCGTAAAACTTTGAGTCAACTAACCGGCTGCGATTTGTGATTGTGAGCACTTACAGCCACAAAAAGAAAGAAAGAAAGAGAGAGAAAAAAAAGCAAGGAGCACTAAGAGAGTTCAAAACGGGCGCCCATTTGTTGAGTTTGCGGTTGAAGGTATTTCGACAGAATTCGAAAATAATCGCCAGAAAATTTTAAGTTGTTTGAGATACTATTTACGCGAATCCAGACGCCTATCCTTCATATTCTAAGAATAGTTTTAATTAATATTCAAATAATTATTAAAACTGAGGGCACCTTATTCAGTAGGTACCTCCTCCTCAGCGTTCCAACTCCCAGTGTTTACGGGAACGTGAGGGGGTTGAGTGATAGTGAGTGACGAGGCGAACAATCTGAAAAAAATAAGCGTGTTTTCAGTGAACTATTACACTGTACGCTGATAAGAGCAAGAAAAACAATGAAAGATGAATAAACTATAATAAATGTGAAGTATGTGTATCTAAATCGTAGTGTGTTGTGATGGTTGGCGACGTGGCATTAACCCATTCAATACGATTTCATGTTCTTTTATTTGAAGCCGTGTAGGAGTAATATTAATTTTTAAAGATACTTTTCGAACACAGAGGATTAGCTATTTACCATTTATTACGCTCATTGGCCCTTTTGCTCCAAGAGGTACCCCATGTTGGAAAAAAAAAAAAAAAACGTGGATAGCAAAAATCAGAAATACATAATCGGACTGAAGGCTAAGTCAAATAAGCGTGTGCCGAGGCGATTAAAAGGCCATATTTATAAAAGTTCTTCAGCTTATTGCATATTGGATTGTAATTATATTTCAATACGGCTACCAGTTGCTTCACAACCAAACTCGGATGAATATAAAAGAAATACGAGGAACAAAACAATTTCTGATAATAGATGACCTCCATGGAAATTGTTTTTTTTGTAAATATTGGCTAAGATCGTTTATAAATACGGTCCAAGATTACTATTATTAGTGTGGTGATGGTGATAGCTGGTGTGTCACGTTATTCACACCTCGTAGGAGTGTACAGTGGTGCGAATAACGGCGAAAGTACGGTGATGGCCACAATGAGCGAGTGTGAAAAAGTGCATTGTTCTTAAACCCATAGGCGAGGTGTAATTAAGATAAATTATAGAAAAAAAAAAGAAAAATGAAGGAAAAACAAAATGATAGTAATGATGCGTCAATTCCCGACATAATGGAAAAAAAAAAAATAGTGGCATTTTTTGTGATATCGACTTCGGACATCCGTTAACACCATAAGAAATGAATATCTGAATTTGTTAGCGAGGTAGTGTAATGTAAGCCTTGCAATAAGTGCCTGGTTTCCGTAATATAGTCGATGTACTCAAATTACTACAGAAATATTGTGGTGGTGGTGATAGTGGTTGTGGTGGTGGTGATGTGGTGTTATGGTGGTGATGGTGTGGTGTTATGGTAGCAGTTTACATCTCTCTTACTGACATCAGCCTTATTAAAGCGGTTACCATGACATCCTTGGTGAGCCCCATATCATCCAGTGAAGATTATTGTGCTGGGGACTCTCTCTCTCTCTCTCTCTCTCTCTCTCTCTCTCTCTCTCTCTCTCTCTCACGCAAGCAAATTAACTGTGGAAACTGACGCATGGAAGGAGCGCACTTTTTGTGAGCATAGAACAGTGCACATTTTCATTAATAAATTCATTAAGAAGTACAGAAATACTAGAAAGATGCGGGATCATTAGGACCATAATATAAGGAGTTGCTAAAACCTGCGGACGTGAAATTCCTTGCATGCGAATATCCTTAAGGAGTGAATGACTGACAGGGCCCCTACAGGAAATGTCCCCGTACTTAAAAAGGATGTTTGTTTTGGCGCAGTGTTATTTTGTTCAGTCTGATCACAAGAAAAATGTGTCAAAAGGAAATCAGTTTTGCAGTCGAGGTGAGCAAAGAAAATAACTGGATGAGCCGAAGTGAGCATGAGCCGAAGTGAGGATGAACCAAAGTGTGAATGAACCGAAATGAGGATGAACAAAAAGTGAGGATGAACCGAATCGCAAAGACAAAGATGCAACGAAGCCTCCAATGCCACCAAGAAAGCAACTTGTCATTCTCCACGAGATCAATTTTTCTTAACGTTTTTTGCCTGCTAAGTTCATGAGAGACAAGCCAAGAGATTAATGAGCTTCTCTCTCTCTCTCTCTCTCTCTCTCTCTCTCTCTCTCTCTCTCTCTCTCTCTCTCTCAGGGTTGACCGTAGATAGCGCTCCACTAGAAGTCCGCGTGATGTTATATCTTGTGTTGCGGGGACGGCTTAGTCTGCTGATGTGGGCGTAGGTAAGGAATGAATAAATGGTACAAGTTAGACATTAGTATCACTGACAGAGCCGTCCCAACACCACACGAGAAAGCAACTGGTGGAGTTAGAGAGGAGCTACATTTGGACCACCCTATCTTAGGCAGTTTGTCTCAGTAACTTCATAAAAATGATATATATGTAATGATGTACTTAATATATCAGAACGTTCTTGTATCATTCACTCCTGTATCTTTTATTCGCTTACTACTTCCACTGCCACACCCACGCCCACACCAGCAGGCCGAACCGTCTCCGAAATCACATCTCTGGTGCTGTTTACGTACCTCCTTGCATGCCACTTTTTTTTCCCATAATTTTGCGTCTTCTTCAGTGCTTTTCGTCCATAAATATTTACTAAAAAAAAAAAGTTACCCTTCGCTCATATGTTTTCAGTTTTTATTTTCATTTTACATAATTCTAGAAGAGGTTTTGAGTCCTCAGAATTTCTTTACTTTTCTCCATCATTTTCATGATATCCTCAGCATTCACTTCTGCCACTCTCCTTCATCGTGTATATTTATTTCGGGCTTGTTTGTGTCCTGTAAATGTCTGGTCTCTTTCATGTTCCCTGCTACCTTTGTTGACTATGGCTATGTTAAGTAGGATAGTGAATATTTTCATCAAATCACTTTTTCTTGCTTTAAAATTTGGTGTCTGTTTATCAGTCTGTTTATATAGCTATGTTTGGCTTTACCTCTCTGTCTTTCTCTTTCTGTATTTGTCTGTGTCAGTAACTGTTTCTCTATCTGTCTGTCTCTCTGTCTATGTCTATCTGTCTGTCTATCTCTCTGCCTTTATCCACCTATCAAAATCCATCTATGTATCTACGGTATCTATCTATCTACGAGTACCGGTATATCTATCCATCTATCAGTCTGAATCTATCTGTCTACCTGTCTCATAATGGTTTCACCTTTTATATCAGTGTTCATAATAGCTAGTTGTCTGTACCCGAATTAGCCTATACAGTTTTTCTGAATTACCGTATATACTTCTTGAAAAAATGTTCAGTTCGTGACAGTTTCCCCTTATTAATATTAACTAACATGATTAGGCTACTTGTTCCAGAGAGAGAGAGAGAGAGAGAGCGTGGGAGACTCACACCCTCTCATTCCATTAATTTCTTTAATATATCGGAAAGAAAATATCCATAGTTAGATCTACTGTAGTGTTATTATTACATCCTATTTTCGTCAGATTATGCTTCTATGGTATCCCAGTTTAATAGTTGTACTGAAATTTGTATATTTCGTATGACGGATTTAAGGTATAGAGTCAGGTAGGTAAGTGGCTTGATATGCAGTATACCCAGACTAGTAGATTGATAAATAGATAGATAGATAGAAAGATAGTGAGACAGATAGGTGGATGGATAAAGGAACGGACAGATTCATAGATAGTTAGATAGATAGACAGGTAAGTAGCTAGATAGAAGATAAGCATTAACTTAGATAAAATTGCATTAGCTGTACGTGCTATAATTAGGCTCTGTGACCGTAATTTTCATCTCTATCCATTCGCAACTTGCGTAGGCCTATAGAAAATTAGTTAAAAGGTGTGTGTGTGTGTGTGTGTGTGTGTGTGTGTGTGTGTGTGTGTGTGTGTGTTTCCTCTGAACCCTTAAAAGATAAAAATTGCTCTGTGACCCAAATTTTAAATGGGTGTTGGTGTGGCTGGGGCGAGGAAAGGCCCGCCAACACCTACAGAGAGAGAGAGAGAGAGAGAGAGAGAGAGAGAGAAACTAGATAAACACAAATAAGACAAGGCCCTGTTAATCCCTTCATTCTGTTGACATTTGTTTTTTCTCGAAGTCTCCAGACGATTTTATTCAGCTTAGGGGAGACAACTGGGACGGGAGAGGTTAGGTATATATAGCCTTTGTTTACTCCCTCACTACAGTCTCTCTACTGCTGAAGAAAATCGTCTGGAGCTAGCGAGAATAAATGGGAAAATCACGTTCCTGGACTGTAGGGGTGAATGTACAAAGAAATATATATATAGGCTAATTCTGTTCTGGTACAAAACACGTCACCGGAATGATTTGTTTTGTTTTTGTTTAAGGGGTCCGATTCTGGGCATAAGCTTCACAGTCCTTTACCGTGGCCCAGTAGTCCTCCTACGTCCATACACCTCCTCATGTCACCACTTCGGCACTAACATTCACCGTACATATTGTATATATGCTAGGGCTGTCTCGTACAGGACTAGCGGGAGTGTTTTTACATGTCGGCGGGTCTGTTGTTGTTGTTGCTGTTGTTGTTGCTGTTGTTGTTGTTGTTGCTATTGTTGTTGACCCAGGTTCATCTGCACGTTCCCCCCCACCTTCAGTCCATCAATCTCCTTAAGGGGTAGAGGGATGGAGGTGAGGGACGTTCGAATAACCAGGCAGTGAAGCCGCCCAGTTACATAGGTGCCACCACGCTAAGGTGTCTCTCTCCACTGTGAACGTACGCTATGTAAAAAAAAAAAAAAAAAAATCCACCTGTTCCAAGGTCGGGGAGCCAAACTTAAACCATTTTTTGTTATTTATGGCGACTCACAACCAAGAGGGAAAAAAAAAATAAGAAGAAAGAAAAGAAAAAAGTAAGAAAGAATACTGAAAAGACTACCACGTACAGTCGCGGACAATAATATACCTCCACTTTTTCGTCCAAGAGATTATGAAACTCTTACGTAATATTCTGGAAAAATTCTTTGGTCTTCTTGGATCATATCGCTTGGTTTCGAAACTTATTGCTCACCGTCTTTTTGTTTATCGTAGTGAAGGGTATTGGTAATTATGTCCTCAGGTGTATCAGTCGCCTTCATGGGGTGGCACCGAATCCCGAGTCAATAAGCGACCTGTTCTCGTCAGTTTAGAAACCTTAACACCTTTTCCTTGGCAGTCTATTCTCTGTATATTGCGTGTTTATATCAGCGTTTAGGGACCGTATTCTCGTCGGTAAAGAAAGCTCCCGAAAACCTCTTCCTAAGCGATTTATTTTTTTTTATCACTCCTTGCTATCCTCCTTTGTACAATTAAATCATTCAAAGATCATCGTACTCTTCATAAATAAAGTACAGAGTTATAATAGCCCAACCAGCCGTATCCAAAAATACATCGCTAAGGAAGAGGTGTTAGGGAGCCTCCTGAAGCAACGAGAATACGGGCCTGCGTCTGCAAACTCTGGTGATAATAACTGGACATAAATTACACACAGGGG
The DNA here is from genome assembly GCF_032717465.1 of Coenobita brevimanus. Lineage (NCBI taxonomy): Eukaryota > Metazoa > Arthropoda > Malacostraca > Decapoda > Coenobitidae > Coenobita > Coenobita brevimanus. The sequence goes on along the minus strand of NC_137053.1, from coordinate 4,527,973 downwards.
AATAAAGAGGAATCTGTCTATCAGTCTAATCATGTTCCTGAATCTATCTATCCTATCTGTTTTTATCTATCTATCCATCTGTGTCTATCAATCCATCCATCCATCTATCTATCTATCTATCTATCTATCTTTATCCGCCAATCTATCTATCTATCTATCTACCTATAGTCAGACGTCCTAATCCCGTAAGGCTTGGCCACAGATAAACCGACACCATATCACCCTGTATTTTGCCATTAGGATGTCCTCCCTACGACTCATCCCCCTCTTTCATATCCCTACACCCCATCCCTTCGATCTCATCTTTAGCCTCCCCCTTCCCCTTCCCCTCTCAACCCCATCCTTTTATCTCATCCTTAATCTGCCCCTCTTCTCCTCTCCATCTCATAAACTCTTCTAGTTATTCTTTCCTTTTCCGTCCTCCCCATATAACCAAACCATCTCAAGAGTGTTTCTCATAAGTTCATTCTCCTCCACATCAGCACTCGAAATGAACAGATCTTGAATTTGGCTCTCTGTTATCTCGTTTTTTTTTTTTTTTTTTTTTTTTTTTAAGGGACCAATCTTACGGGTTTCTGGCCTTTGGTTCCTTCTTCCATGCATTAAAAAAGATACAACACTCCTTTACTCTCACTTTTGCCTACTAATATGTTTTTCTTCCTGTAGCAAACACCACACTAAGAGTATGCAATATAATTTGATGAAGGAGGTGTTAGGGATTTAATAAAACGTTGAGAACATTGTTATGATAGATATTTGGTAGGATGGATGGATGGGTGGATGCATGGATGGGTGGATGGATGACTGGGTGGGTTATTATGGATTGGTGTGCTACGGGATGAGTGGAGATGTGAATGTTAATGGAGTAAATATTGGATGGATGAATGGATGGATAATGGATGAATAGGTGTGCAGATGGGATGATGTTGTTGGTGACTGTCAGGATGAGTGGCTAGGTAAAGAATAGTGAATGAAATAGTGAGATGCATGGATGGATGGATGAATGGATGGATGGATGTGTCGATGGGATTATATGAAATGATTTGTGAAAGGGTAAATTGCGAGGTGGGTAAAAATGGATGAGATATTTGGATGGATGGATAAATGGATGGATGAATGGATGGATGGGTAGGCATGTAGGTGGGATGCTGTTGAATTATGAGTGACAGGATATTTGGGGAGGTGGATAATGATGGCAGATATTCGGGTCAGAGATGAAAATAGAGATATGTAGATGGGATGATATGAGTTGATTTGCAAAAGGCTGAGTTGCAAGTTGGTTGATAGTGAACGTGTATCATATAAAAAGTGATAGTTGATTGGGGTGCTGAGATGGATGACAGATTAATTGAAGATGGATGTGTGGATGAGTCTAAGAAGTTGAATGGCCCGAGGTGATTGATGATTTTTTTTTTTTTTTTTTTTTTTTGCTCTTAAAAATTTGCTGACAGCAAAAATATTAGAGGTAAGAAGTCATTGATGTATAAATATATAATTTAAAGTGTAGATGGCCTTTTATATAGATGGAATGTGTGCGTGTGTGTGTGTGTGTGTGTGTGTGTGTGTGTGTGTGTGTGAGGGGGGAAACTTGTCATGTGCTTTTCTCTATATACAGTTACCCACGTCCGTCCCTGTCATTTCATTTGCTCTCTCTCTCTCTCTCTCTCACACACACACACACACACACACACACACACACACACACACACACACACACACACACACACACACTTCACACTTCACGTAGCTGCTCAAAGTTCAGAAATAAGTGAAGCCTCCCGTCGTAGAGAACCACAAATACCCACTTGCCGTTAATCCCCCACCTCTTACAGTCTTACCCTCACGATCCTTATCCCACCCTCTCACCTTTTCTGCCTTGGAATGCTAAGCTGATTACTGCCTTAACGTCTTTTTCGAGTCCTGTTACCTTCATGCAGTGTGGCTTGGACTAGATATTTAACGTGGGGAAGTAGTTATGGTGCTTTTTTTTCGAACAATCTCTACCCTTTTCAGCTTAGTTGGTGGTCAGGTTTAGTTAGATTAGTTTGTTGATTTGGCTGATAACCAAGGAGACTCATTCGAACCTCATATGAAACTGAGGCTTATCGAGTGTCATGCATTATCGACTTACACATTGAAGTTTTGGGCGTTACGTAGTTCCGTGCGGTGAAAAAAAAAAATCGGATATAGGAACAGAATAGTCTTCATCTAAAATCATCTCCGGCACTGTTTGACGCATGTTTTGTCTTGTGCCGTTACCGCCGCCAGAATATTTTAGTTATATTATCTCAGACTCTTACAGTGAGGGTGTGAGACGGAAAAAGTCTATTAGTTATGGATATGACCTACGCCTGGACATCTAGTGTCTTCCACCGATAAGCTCTGTATTTTTTTTTTTGCCAGTTAATGCAGCGCAGACTTTGGCTATGTTACGATTTCTGTTCACTTTAACTAGGCATCAAAGAGCAATTTCTCCATCTTGAATAACAAACTGTAGTAAGAGAAAAGCTCGAATATGATGCTGGTCACGAAGAAGCGCCATGGAAAGGATAATGAAACAGCATTGTCTTATTCGGCTACCTTAGACAGGAAAGAAGCTGAAAAAAAAAAAAAAAAAAAAATCTCCGCCTAGTTATAATCAATGAACAACTGAATATTTGTTGTAATATCCGACAGCTCAGTCCCTTAAAAATTTTGCAGTAATATGCTACCATAACATAGTGATATTTTCTCCGATATTCCCACAACTTATTTAACGAGAGAGTCCGCCTCGAGGCCGTAATCCTGTTGGTCACGCTACGCTGGGCTGGCCTGGACTGGGCTTGGCTGAGAAAAAAAAAAAAAAGTGATCCGGACCGAAAAAGTGCAATATTAGAAGGGTTGGCTGAGGGCGTGGGGAGGGAGGGAGGGAGGGAGGCAAGTGTGTCACAGCACCCGTATAAGTGCCAAACAGGATCACACGCACTCTTCCGTCTCCCCTTACCCCCTCTCTCTCTTTCGTTTGCTTGCCCGCGCGCGCGCACCCACCCACCCACACACACACACACACACACACACACACACACACACACACACACACACACACACACACACACACACACACACACACACACACACACACACACACACACACACATTCCCCCCTACCTGTCATCTCCTGCCTTACCATGTCCTTTCTGCCTCACGCTCTTCCCCCTTGCCTCACGCTCTTCCCCCCTGCCTCACGCTTTTCTCTCCTGCCTAACGCTCTTCTCCCCTGCCTCACCCACTTCTTGCTCGCCACACCCTCGTCTCTCCCGCCTCACCCTCTTCTCCCCTGCCTCACCCTTTTCTACCCTTCCTCACCCTCTTCTACCATGTCTCACCCTCTTCTCCCCTGCCTCACTCTCTTCTCCTCTGCCTCACCCTATTCTCCCCTGCCTCACCCTCATCACCCCAGCCTCCTCTGCCTATCCTCCCGTGCCTCTCCTGCCTATCCTCCCATGCAACCTAGACACGTATTCTAACTGGCATAGGAATCCTTCGAAGTACCTCCTCCATAGCGATTTATTTTGCACATTACTCTTTAACGTTTTTGCACCAACAATATATATATACAAGTGGATACTGAGGTGTAATATGCATAATAAATGTTAATAAATAAATCGCTAAGGAAAAAGTGTTAAAAAATCTGGACGGTCACTTTTAATGTTACCCCTGATTTAACGTAAACCTACCATACCCTAACCTACCATGACCTAACCTACCACGACCTAACCTACCGTACCCCAACCTACCATGGCCTAACCTACCATACCCCAGCCTACCATGACCTAACCTACCATGACCTAACCTACAATACCGTAACCTACCGTACCGTGACCTAACCTACCATACCCTGACCTACCATGACCTAACCTACCATACCCTAACCTACTATGACCTAACCTACCATACCCTAACGTACCATGATCTACCCTACCATACCCTAACTTACCATACCCTAACCTACTATGACCTAACCTACCATACCCTGCCTTACCATGGTATACCGGAAAACATACGACCTATCAGGGGTATGGGGCCATAGATTATCCTTCCTTTTTTCCCTGCGCCCTTGCCAACCCACCCTGAGGGAGAGAGAGAGAGAGAGAGAGAGAGAGAGAGAGAGAGAGAGAGAGATGGGTGGATGCTGCTGACGTCACTTCTTCTCCAGGGTGACCCAAGGCTTTTGTTTTGGTTTGTTGGTGGAGGGCCCTGGAGTGAGCATTTTCATCTGACGGAAATGGACCTCTCTCTCTCTCTCTCTCATCTGACGGAACTGGCACACTATCACTACTTGAAACTAAGTCCTGGAGGCATGAAATTCTGAGAGGCCAAAGTATGAGGAAGAAATCGGATCTAATTGGGGTACCAGTCCTGTCAGTCTTCTTTTTTCTATTTATTTACTTCGTTTGCCCTTTATTTCTCTGCCTTCCCTCCTCTCCCTTTCAGTCTCTTCCATCAAGTGCCCTGATTATATTTTTAGCTACTATGCTCTTGCTATAACCAGATGATTTTATTCGTTGAGAGATTGTAGGACTGAAGAGGTTAATAGTAATAATAATAGGCTAGCAGTAGTAGTGGTAGCATTAGTAGAAGCAGTAGTAGTAACAGTGAACCCTGTGGACTGCCCGCCGAAGTTACCCCCCTTCCTCAGTCCACCAATCCTCTTTTATGGGATAGGGAAGAGACTGAGGGACGTTTGTGTAACTAGGAAACTCCACCATCCAGTCATATCAGTGCCACCACATGAAAGCCTCCCTCTCCAGCACCCGAGGACGCTAATAAAGGCTGTACTGTATCATTTTAACTTCTTCAGCCCCAAAAGCCTATTTAAAGTTGAATAAAATCGTCTGGGGAGAGTAGTACTAATATATAAACCACGTCATCGTAGTGAATGGGTTGCTGGAGAGAGTGTCTTGCCTCGTTACTACATACAGATTCTCCAGAGTTAGCAAAATTCGCTAGATGTACAATTATCTGCAAAAGTTGAAGTTCCTCGTCCTCTCTATCAGTAGTTAATAAAGGTATACTGTAGTTCGTTCACTTTAACTTGGTCCATACTTTTCGTCTTTTTTGGAGTTTAATTCAGGAAGTTCAGTGGCAGAAAGAGAGTGGTTGAGGTCTATATCCTTCCCAGAGCACTTCTTCATGACTAGCACCATATTCTAGTATTAACGTCTTGCTACATCTCGGCATTCAAGATGGGGAGATGACAATTTTAGGCCAAGTTAATGTGAAGAGAGTATAGATTTGGTAGGTAAATATAACTGTTTAATTTGGTACACAGATTATGGTTCCTACATGCAACTTTACCAAACAAATATCATGTGAATTATTGAAGGTCAGGAGGGGAACGAATTTTTGCAGGCGACTGTACATTAATAAATAAATGAAATAAATAAAATCGCGTTATCAGAAAGAACGGGTTAAGAATAAAGTTGTGTCAGGTTGATAGTTGTGTATGTGTTATCTTCAAAATCATCACAGATCTTGATGAATGAAAAATTATACTTGTACGGTACTCTCTCTCTCTCTCTCTCTCTCTCTCTCTCTCTCTCTCTTTCTCATTTTTAGGCCAGTTTCTCGCGTTTCACTTACTCTCGTCTTTGAGGAGCTATGACAAAAAAACAGTCAGCAAGGGTGTCGGCAAAGGGGCTCGCCTTTATGTAACACTGGCACAAAAACACCGCTTGGAAAACACACAGGTCCATAAAACACACACACACACACACACACACACACACACACACACACACACACACACACACACAAAGTCGATTTAGGTCTGCGTAAATTGATTCAGGTCCTTCCTACCAAGACCTGTGCCAAAAGTATTCCCAGTCGGTGAGGTCATTTCAAGATATGGCAGTTTCGGTCTTAAACAGGTCCTCCCAGGTCTCTGTGCGTCCGTGGGGTCATTTCAGGTCAGTGCAGATTGATTTAGGTCATTTCTCAAAGTGTGTGTCAAATATCAATCTTTATCGCTATTGTGGTTCGTTAGATATATTGATTCAGGTGTTTTAGGAATGATAAGGTGGGTGGAAAAGAGTGAGCGGGATAGGCGTAGATTGTAGTGCATGGTGGGACACGACGAGGAAAGTATACCCTGTGAAATGAGCGTTGTAGGTAGGCTTGTAGTCCTGGCATTCACTATGATATTCACCACATCCGAGAAATGGATGGGGTGGGTGGAGAGGAGTGGCGGGGACGGGCTGGGGTGGAAGTTGGTGGTGGTGGGGCGTCCCTATGATGGTGTTTGTTGTAGGTAGACCGGTAAGGTAGAAGTAAAGGTGGCGGAGCAAAAAACTGGGTGGGCGAATGGCAGGGGAGAGCTAAAATGGTTGAGCAGGGTTGCGTGAGTATATGGGCATTGTTTATTGATGGTTTTCTCCTGTAACAAGTATAAAAGCGCTAAGAAAAAGAAGAGGTTGAATAACACACACACACACACACACACACACACACACACACACACACACACACACACACACAGTATATGATTTCCACCGCCACGTTATTGTTTCTTGTGGTAAGGAATATTGGGAGTTAACTCTTTCACCCCGAGGACATCAGTTTTTTCCTACTCTTACCTCCAGACGATTTTATTCAGCAATGGAGAGAGTTGCAGCACTGAAAGGGTTAGGGAAGGCTGTGTCTAACCCCTCCATTTCGAAAAGTCTCTGCTAAGCTGATAAAAGATAAGAGATAGCAAGCATAGCACAGAAATGTCCTCGGGCTGAAAAGTTAAGGGTAAAAAAAAAAAAAAAAAAAAAAGGTGGGAGATGTAAAATTTAGGATGTAACTATGAACACAAACAGACTTACAAAAACTTCCCTCTTGTTCGGATGGGTTGGTCTGTGAGGTGGGGCCAGGATTCCAGGGGCTTGAATGATGTGTAGATGAGTGTCCGGCCCATTTCATTCGGCGTGGTTGTTGAGGATTCTCCCACCTTCGAACTTGCTCTTTTCCTGTTTCCGAACCCTACTTCACTCCATCCTCAGGCGGGAGAAAGGTAAAGATGAGGACGAGGAGTGAAAGTGAGCTGAATAATTGAGAATAAGGTGAGAGTTGAGCATAAAGACTGACATAGAAGGGTGAGGGATGAAGGATAAGGGGGTGAGGATAAGGGATGAGGAGGAGTGAGGATGAGGGATGGGAGGTAAGGGTGAGTATAAAGGGTCAGGATGAGGGGTGAGGATATGGGTTGAGGATAGGAATTGAGGATGAGGGGTGAGGGTAAGGGGATGGGGATAAGGGTGAGGATGAGGGGTGAATTTCAAGGTTGCTAGAGAGGGGTGAGGGGTGAAGGTATGAGTCAACTGAGGATACTAAAGTGCGGGGTGAGTTTATGAGATACATAGTGAAGGGTGAGGGGAGGGGAGGAAGGGTTGCCAGAGAGGGGTGAGGGGTGAAAGTGAGGGGTGAGGGGGTGGAATAGGGAGGTAAGGTATGAAGGGGAAAAGAAGAAGCGAAGACAAGGTGAGGGGTGAGTTTTAGGAATCATAAACTGGGGTGAGGGTGAGAGGGTGAGGGACGAAGAGTAAAGTAAATGAAAATAATAAAGTGAGGGTTGAGCTTAGGGTGTACCAGGGAGGGGTGAGGGTGAGGGTGAGGAGGGAGAGGGGGAGGGCAATGGGTGAGGGTGGGGGGAGAGGGTAAGGGGTGAGAGCTGGCAGTTATCTTACCTTTCCGTCTTGCCAAGTCACGGTGCGTATAGGGTGTAGGTAAGAGGACATCATCATCATCATTATCATCACTTTCATCCTTATCGTAATCATCATCATCATTATCATCATCTTAATCATCATCATCATCATCTTAATCTTCATCACTGTCGTCATCATCATCATCGTCATCAGTATCACTATTATCATTATCACAATCATCACACCTTACACTATATAACAACGTCCTCACTACCATGCAAAAAATTTCCTTGTACCTTAAATAACACTGAAACCTTAATAATCTCCAGCATAGATAATTTTGGCATTGTTAGATATGGTTTGGGATAAAAACTGTTAATTTGATGTAGGTTAAATAATAAAAAACAGGTTGATGTAAATTGCCTTAAATGTTTGGAAGTAAAAGTTGTTAAATTTGAGAATCGTTTCAGGCCACTTCACCAGGTACCAGGTATATGTAGGTTTGTCTTTAAGATGCCCCTCAGGTTTTTGCCTTGCGTGTTGCGGGTACGGCTCACTCTACTTATGTCGGCAGTAAAGAGATTTTGACTTCCTCACGTTTCTAATTAACCTTGAACTTAATGGGTGTTAAAAATAAAAATACTTTAGTTAATGGCTAATGGAAAGTGGAAAAGAGTAAGTGATGCTGGATAGATACTTAATGGATGAAGAGGGTTATGGAAAAAAGAAATATGATACAAGATAGATACTTAATGGATGAAGAGGGTTATGGGGAAAAAAATTGATGCAGGATAGATACTTGTAATGGTGAGTAAGCCGTCCTCGAATCACAAAAAATTCACTAAGAGAGAGAATCTATGAACCACCCTGTATATACCGTACTGCTCCAAGAGTTTCTCCAGCTGTGTTGATTTATTTATTTATTTACTTATTGCATGATGCCGTTGAATTAATCTACCCTCATCAATGCAGACCACAGCAATCTCAACATAGCATAGAGAAAGATTGTTTTTGTACGCGGTAGCTGAGAGAGAGAGAGAGAGAGAGAGAGAGAGAGAGAGAGAGAGAGAGAGAGAGAGAGAGAGAGAGAGAGAGAGAGAGCATTATTTGAATCACCCCTCAAGTACAAGCACATCGTAGAGCTGTATATATATCTGAACAAAATACGTGTACCTGTACCTACATATCAAAAATTCGTCACACCTATTTTGGAACGATAAAAAGATAGTTAACATAATACACCATAATAAGAACCTGATCACAGTGGGGTCAAAATTGAACATATTTAGATGCACATGTCCGATCGTGCAGGCTAGGGAGGGATTAGTGGAGTTGGGAGAAGAACGCCTTTTCCCTTTTCTCTGTCTGTCTGTCTGTCTCTCTTTCTTTCGGCTGCGTTCCAAGCCTTTTGCCCCTCACTGTTACCTATGTCACTGAAACGCGGAATAGCGGTACTCAAGGGCGGTATTCTGGTCGGTTAAGGAAGCTCTCTAACACCTTCTCCTAGGCGATTTATTTTGCTTTTTACACCTTACTGACATTATATTCTGTGTTCTATAAATCCTTCCAATATCGCCATACTCTGCATAAGTAACGAACGAATGGATATAAATCAGCCATATCAAAAATAAATCGCCAAGGAAGAGGTGTCAGGGAGCCTCCATACCCGACGAGAATACGGGCTAAGATCGATCGAACAGATAAGTCGCTAAGGAAAAGGTCTTAAGAAGTCCCCTCCTAGCCTACACTCCTTTATTCGACTTGTGGAAGAAGGATAAGAAAAATTAATGTGAAGGAGTTTAAAGTATATTTTGAGAATCTACAAAAATAAGATGGAAAAATTGAGTTGCTAGTGAGGCTGTACAGTGATGGGGATGAAAAAAAACGGAGGGAGGGGCTGGCTTGACCCTTTCACTACGATGACCCACTTTTTTTTTTCAATATACTTTTTCTGCTTAGGGACGATTTTTATTCAGGGTTATTTTATTCAGACGGTTTTCTCTCTCTCTCTCTCTCTCTCTCTCTCTCTCTCTCTCTCTCTCTTCAGGTCTTTCATTAAGCTGAATAAAATCGTCTGGAGGGAGAAAAGATAGACCAAACACGTGCGTCATCGTCGTGAAAGGGTTAAGTGACAGGATAGCAGATTCACGCGTTGTTGTTGTTGTTGTGGACTCATCTGAACGTGAACCCGGTGGACCGCAGGCTGAAGTGACCCTTAACCTGAAGTCCACCATGCAGTCCTTTTGGGGGGATCTGAAGGTCCTTTGTGGGGAACTGAAGGGAAATTGTGGGACGTTTGTATAAGAAGGTAGAGGATCCGCCTGGTTATATCTGTGCCACCACGTGAAGGCCTCCCTCTGCAGCACCTGACTTTCACCTGTAGCCTGACTCACTGCCCTCCCCAGGTGACTCAAGGTGAAGACTTACTGACTAACATGGTATAGGCAGGTAACAATGCACTTACATATAATACATACGCTTAGTGGCCCTTATATACAGAGATTGTACAGTGTGTCCTTTAAAAAAAAAACGAAAATAAAAACAAAAAAAGAAAACGGAAAAAATAATAGCCTCGCCACAGCATATACGAGAGGTCAACAATCGACATACACGCAGTGGTCATAGGAGGCTTCGTAGCACCTTCTTATTAGCGATTTATTCTACATATTAAACCTTCATATCTCTCTTTTTTTTTTTCTTTTATCGTCCGAGTTTGCTTCAGTACCGAGACAGAAGCTAAGAAAAAATGTCACATGCAAATAATAAATCGCTGAGGAAAAGGTATAACGGAGCCACCCCCCCCCATGCCACATAAAATACTGCTCATATACTGGCACAGGTAGCTGAAGTTAAAGTAGAGTATAAGTAGTAATGGTAGTAGTGGTAGTAGTAGTAGTAGCCCCGGGTTCATCTGAAACGTGAACCCTGTGGACTGTAGGCTGAAGTTGCCCTCGCCTTGCAATCCACCATCCTCCATTCAGGGGATAAGAAGGGAGTTGAGGGACGTTTGTATAACCTGGCAGTGGAGCCGCTCAGTTATACCAGTGCCACCACGTGGAGGCGTCCCTCTCCAACACCTCAAGTAGCATAAAAAGAAATAAATAGCAGAAAAATGTGGCCAAGTATTAAACACAAGAATTACACACACATAAATGGTCATATGAGAGAGGAACATGGCGAAATCAAAGAAGTAATGACAATAATCACTGTATAATGATGTGCTAAAAAGTACATAACAGAAGCACAGTGTACATGTAACGTACTGCACAGTGTAATAATTGTCTGATATTAAAAATTGTGATTATAATGAAAATACATCATCTTCAATCGCACTGTGTCTTGAGGTGTATTAAGAGCCAAGGCTGACATTATTATTATTATTATTATTTTTTTTTAAATCCTTAGTGCCCATTAGTTTTGGCACATATACACACGATCAAAGAAGAGAGAGAGAGAGAGAGAGAGAGAGAGAGAGAGAGAGAGAGAGAGAGAGAGAGAGAGAGGAAACTATATACATGGCATCAAGGACAACCAAACCGAGGCGAAAACAATCTGTCATTTTGCACTATACTCATTTCACTCTAACCTGGCCTAAAATTGCCATCTCGCCATCTTGAACACGGAGTTATAACAAGAGATTAACATTACACTAGTCACGAAGAAGTGCTGTGGAAAGGATGTACAGAACCGTAGCATTCTTTTTCTGCTACTGAGCTACCTTAATAAGATGCAAAAGGACGAGAATCTGAGCCAAGTTAAAGTGAAAGGAGTATGGCGTTAGATTTTTCGCGCCAAATATCCATTGATAATTTTTCCATCCAAATTTTATACATGTATGAATAATTATAGTTCATAAAATAACACTGAGCCTTATTGAACATTTAGGTGAATTCTAGCTGACACTGAAGGCTCCGTAACAATTTTTCCTAAGCGATTTATTTTGCCTACCGCATCGCAATATTCTCGTGTATATTATCTGTATCTTTTCATATCGACATAGTTTGTATTAGAGACTTATGAGAGGATGTTATGGTGTGCCAGGGAAAATAAATCGCCTAGGAAGAAGTGGTAGGACGCCCTCATCGTCATCTTGGAAAACGACCCACACCTAGAATGTTGCACTTGTACGGGCGTGACCTTAACATCACCCACTTTGTGACTTAATCAGGGACGTGGGTTTTAAGTTCCGTGTGTCGTTACCAGGGCAACCAGATACCAGGTTATAGTAGGTCCCAAGGGCATACCAGGGCATATAAGTTACATCATCACACCAGGACATAGCAGGACAAAGAAGGACACACTGTTCTAACAGCTAGTAATATGTATAATGATGATCGCTCTCTCCCTAACCTATCTATATTTAATTCACACAGTTTTTTTTTTCTATTTCTCTGAAGTTGACGCAGCTCCTCAAGAACACTGCTTATTATAACACAACCGAGTTTAATAATAATGGTAATATAGTAATAACAATAATATCGACCTTCCTAGACTAGCTAGAGAAGAGTTTTAACACTTTATGAGAAAATACTGAACAAGCTCTGAGTGTGGGGGTGAGACAGGTTTGAGGTTATGCAGGTGTATGAGGCAGGTGTGAGATTAGGTAGGTGTATGAGGCAGGTGTGAGGGTGAGGCAGGTGTGAGATTAGGTAGGTGTATGAGGCAGGTGTGAGGGTGATGCAGGTGTGAGATTAAAGCAGGTATGGGACTGAGGCAGATGTGTGATGGATGCAGGTGTATAAAAAAAGTGTATGTGAGATTGAGGCAACTGTGAGGGTAAGGCAGCTGTATCATGGGCACAGGTGTATAATGGAAGTATGAGTATGAGACTGAGGCAGGTGTGAAAGGTGAGACAGGTATGACTGAGGCAGGTACGAGACAGGTGTATAATGAACCATATGAGATTAAGGCAGGTGTGGAGTGAGCGGCGTGGCTTCCTCCTCCGCACCTCTAAAAATACAGGTAACCTCGGCAGAGTCAGGGCGGAGGGGCTGAGCTGATCCCTCACGAAACACACATTGTATTTTTCTATATGCCTCGTACAGTTTGATCACAGTATCCAAAATACACGTCAAGAAAATATATACATTCTTATTTCATAATAGTGGAATCGTCATAGGCTCCCTGGTTTTAGAGAATAACAAAGGAAAGCATGCAGGACACACTTATTAATTCTTTCGAGACTGTTTTGAAGTTTCTGACATCCACTCGTCCAGAAATATAAACTCTTCGTAGCCTGACCCTGTATTTTGATGTCCACTGCCAAAAATACAAGTTCATGTTGTATTTAAAACGTTTCATAGCCAGGCCGACGAAATACAAGAATACATGAAGTCTGTAACAAGTACTGATGTCCACAAATCCAGTAAATAAGCCTAAAGGGTCGTGGAATAGGATGTTTCGCTACACTTTTTCCTTTTTTTTTTTTTATTATTATTACACTTAGCACTCTTTCATACGTTATTTATATCGTTTGACTATCGGCATATTTTGCATTAATTAAATACGAGATGATGCAAAGGTGTAATGTGCAAAATAAGTCGCTGAGGTGGATGTGTAACGAAATCTCCAATGCCACTTCGAATTTGACCCCACGTTCCCCTCGCCACAACACCCTTTACAACACTGACACAAGGCCCTAACATCTTTTCGTAAACGAGTTATTTTGCTTATTACACCGTGTTGACCTCGTCTTTGTTATATAAATTCTAACAGTGTCGCCAGACTCTGCATAAAAAAAAAGTACAAAAGGATATTAACCAGCCATATCCCAAAATAAATCGCTAAGGAGTAGGTGTTAGGGAGACGAGAACACGACCCTGAGGCACATACTCTCGTCAGCCTGGAGGTCTTCTATCCTTCTATCTTCTCTATTTTTCCTGGATATTACACCTCAGTATTTTAACTTATGCTTTTAATATTTTTCTCACACTAAAAATATCAACGCCCCAAATGCAGAAATGAATCACCAAGGGAGAGGTGTTAAGAGGGTCCTTTTAGTGTTGCCAGTTTAGCGTTTTTTTTTTTTTTCCATTTAGATTTAGAAATATTTACTTCCATCTAGCGGGAATGTTTTAACGTTTAGCTGCAAGAAATCTAGGCATTTTCTGGAGATTTCTGCAAAGCGATATTCCAGTGATTATTATTATTTTTTTTTTCGAATTTCTGAAGATGTTTGTATTTAGCGACATTTTAGCATTTTATTTATTTCTTATTACCGGTATTATTATTATTATTATTATTATTATTATTATTATTATTATTATTGATATTGTTGTTGTTGTTATTGTTGTTGTTGTTTAGAGCATGTTTAGCGGTATCTGTGGCCTAGGAATGGGCAGCGCTAAGGACGAGAATCCTACCTTAATGTCACGTATGGGGGAGCCTTAACAAACTGTGCACCTTTGTCAACACGCTAACAAACTCTGTGTTACGGGGGTGATGTAACACGGCAACAAAACATAGTACAGGCGGTCGTATGTGGCACTGGATGCTTCGTAACACCTTTCTGTGGGCGATTTATTTTACATATTACATCTTGATATTCTCTTTTAGGTTATTCATATACTGTATTATCGATTTTCTTATGTATACATTTTTAGTACCATAGTTTTCCTTAGTAACGAACAAGAGGATCAAAAGGTGGAACATGCAAAATAAATAACCGAGGAGCAAGTGTTACGAAATCTCACTGGCTACCGAAAATTCTGCTCAGTGACTCGGTAGGGTACTTAGCACAGTCGCACAGTAAGGGGACTTTTACGGTGCAATAATATCATAAATAGTCACAGATGCTAAATTTTGACTCCGTGTGGGTGATGAAAAGACGTGGGTTCGCATTCTCGCCGGTTGAGGATGCTCCCTAAAACCTTTTCCTTTGCGATTTATTTTTTTGGATGTGGGTGATTAATATCCTTTTGTACGTTAAGTATGCAGAGTATGGCGATATTGGAAGGCTTTATGTAGTAGAGAAAAGAACAGGTAGGTGTAATAAACCAAAACAAAATCGCTTAGGAAAAGTGTTAGGGAGTTTCCTTAGTAGACGAGAAAACGGGGTTCTGAAGTAAAGCATGACGTAATTTAGTTCATGTACAATCTATTATCTGTATAAGTTCATATTAGGCCCACTGCAGGGAGAGTGATGGCCAGAATTAACCCTCCCCCATGCTGGCAAAGTACGAAAGGGAAGGAGTGTTCAGTAAGAGCGATGTGTATGGCAATGTATGCAGTGTACTGGGGATGTTTGTGTGCGTCAGAAGCCGTAGATGTCACTGGTAGAATCGGCGATATGAAAGATTACAATATAACTATTAGAGACACAGGTTACACTTCAGATATAACCCACTTCAAGTATGAGAGGTCACACTTGAAATGTAAGGATATTCACTTCGGGTATGAGAGGACAAAGTTAAAATATGAGAGGTCACACTTCGAGTCTAAGAGGTCACACTTCGAGTACCGTATAATAGGTCACACTTCGAGTAAAAGAGGTCATACTTCGAGTAAAAGAGGTCACACTTCGAGTATAACAGGTCACACTTCGAGTATAACAGGTCATACTTTCAATACGAGGAATTACATTGCGAATAGGACATCACACTTCATAGGAGAGGCCACACTTGGAGAATCCGATGTCACACTTTGAGTATGAGACGCCACACTAGAGATGCGAGAGGCCAAACTAGAATTAAGAGAGGACACAGCAACTCCCTCCCGCCTTACTAACCTCCGTGCAGTCAATAGGTGCTAATTAAAACCTTCTTCCTCCTGCCCATCCTCAGTCTCAGGTGGGCGAGGGAAGGTATGTGGGTCATGGCTACTTGTGTAAAAACTGGATTCCAACTACTTTACTGTGTGTGTGTGTGTGTGTGTGTGTGTGTGTGTGTGTGTGTGTGTGTGTTTGTGTGTGTGTGTGTGTGTGTGTGTGTGTGTGTGTGTGTGTGTGTGTGTGTGTGTGTGTGTGTGTGTGTGTGTGTGTGTGTGTAAGTGTGAAGTGTGTCAGTGTGTGTGTAAGTATTTGGCCCATTGCCACCTCACCTGTCTTGTCCCATGTCACCCCATTCCACCCTAGCTCGCACCCCACCCTGCTGCTTCACTCATCTCACCGTGTCTTTCTAACTCTCTCTCACTCTTCCCTGTCTCACTCATTTTACTCTGTACCTTTTGCCTCTGTCTCATTCTGTCTTGCTTCACTCTTTGTCACTGTCTCATTCACTCCACCACTTTCTTACCATGTTGCACACTGTTTCACTCGCCCCACTGTGCCTCGTTCTGTCGCACCATATCCTGCCTCACCCTACCCTAACTCATCCTTTCACAAATTACCCTAATTTACCCTTTTGTACCCCAGTCTGTTTCACCCTGTAGCACCCTATCCAAACTCACCCTGTCGTGTTCCTCCAAACTTTTTTTTTTTTTTCCCCCGCGCCGTTTCATGTTGCACTACCCCACCCTACCCCTTCCCACCAGGTGTGAAAATTAGGCAGCTCTCCCTCACCCACTCGCACTCTGCACAAGCAATCTACACTACATGCACTCAGTACTTAGATTTAGAGCTTCCCTTTGTATTCTTTCGCCCTTCTGTACGAACCTACTGTTTCTCTTTGTACTCACTCTTTCCTCCATACCTCACCTACTGTTTCTCTTTGTACCCTATCGTTCTTTGTACCACACCTTCTCTTTCTCTTTGTACCCCCGCGCCCTCTGTACCTCACCTGCTGTTTCTCTTTCTCCTCTGCCTCACCTGCTTCACCAATAACCTCTTCCTTCAATTAATATCAATTGCAATCTGTTACAGTAGCTTTTTTGCACCCTGTTATCACCACAGACTCGCCATGTACAGTCTTAACTCTTCAGATGGCGCAGTCAATTTTACTAAGTTTAAGGATGGCGTTTAGTAGTGAAAGAAGTCAATATCCAACCCCTCTTATTCCAAACGTCTCTCCCGTGCTGAGTAAAATCGTCTGGAACTGGCAAGACTGAAATATATGTCACGGATTGCAGAGGCTAACCCACACGCATTACTCTCTGTAGTACGTGATGGCTTTCAGTGCCCCCAGTACAGCCCACCAGTGCCCAGTACATCCCAGCACGACACTAATATTCTTGATTAGCACCACACATCAACATCTTATATGTACTCAGATATTACACATCATTTTTCTTATACCGTACTGAAGTGTTGCATTCGACTTTTGAAATATTTAGCAACAGACGGTCAATCCTCTTCATCTCACTCCCACATGCATACACTGTTGATACACACGCACCCAATCACTCACACACGCAAACATATGCTCACACATTCTAGCAGTTCCGCCGCCCCCCCCCCCACACACACAGGCGGCATTATAACGCGTATACAACAAACCCCGGACGAGAATCCTGAGCCTCGTTTCACCAGGTAGGCTTGGGCCCTTATATAATATATATATATATATATATATATATATATATATATATATATATATATATATATATATATACATATATATATATATATATATATATATATATATATATATATATATATATATATATATATATATATATATATATATACACAGAGTATATATATCCCTTTCGGCTCAGTTAGTGGCCAAGTGCAGTCAGACTGGAGGGTCGATTTGGCAAGTAATCAGAGAGACTCAGTCCTATCCCATAACAAAGGCTCATCGAACTTCACAAAACCACAACTTAGTATTCTAGTTGTGGGGTTGACCCAGGTCCACCAGGTAAAAACAAACCGACTATTGTATCCAAGGAGGCTCATTCCCACCTCAAAACTTAGGTTCATCGACTTCCTTGCAACCACGACCTAGTGTTCAAGTGGTGTTCAAGTCGCGAGAGTAGCCCAGTTCCGTCAGGTGAAAACAAGCGGACTGTAACAGCAACTCCCTTCAGAAGTACCGTAGCTACAGAGACTTCTACGCTGCCTAGAACACCTCGAGACCCCAGCGGGCGGGGCGATGTGCGTGAAGGGAGGAAAAAAAATGTGTAGAGTTGACTCGTATGACAAAGAAGTGCAACGTTTTAATGAACAGAAATATGATGACTGGCTGATCATACGCACGATGAAGTGACAACAAAGGAGTACATTGCAGGCAGACCGGGATATCAGTTGGTCTTGAATTGGCACTGTTCGAGGTGTTCGTGCATGTCTCGCAGGAGGAGGACCTTGGTGCACCCCTGCGGTTCGTGATGGCAGTGCACGGGCCGGTACACGCAAAAGTGCTCGTGGTCCACCTTGGCGCGTGGTCGGTGGAACTCTGGACAACCCTGGGCGGCGTATTTGCAGGGGAACTTGACTAACTGGCACACCTGAAGCACAAGACAGAGATATACGTATTAGCAGAGTACTTGCAGGGAACTTTTGTTAGCAGGCAAACCTGCAACACAAAGAATTTATAAACATCTTAGTCTCAACGTGAAGAAGAAGAAGAAAATTTTTTTTTTCTCCCTCCGCATATATATATATATATATATATATATATATATATATATGATATGATATGATATGATATGATATAAATGCCATGTTCAGTGTTCATGATCTGTTTATGTAAACAGCCTCAAGCATGCGTTCTTTGACCATTGGCCTTGACATCACATGACTCAGCACACGACAGTCACTAATTGATGCTTTCACCCCGGTGACACTCCTGTATAAACACATCACACTTCATGTACTGACCAAGTATAAGAGGACCTCATCGCTCAACCTGTTCTCTCTCTCTCTCTCTCTCTCTCTCTCCGTAGTGGCGGGATAAGGGGCCGCGGGAACAACCCCTTGTAAAGTTAGGAGAGCGATCCAGGGCTCATACATGCTTACAGCAGTTTGAATTTCTAAAATGTTATTAGAGAATATTGAATGTTGAACACCAAATAATTACTATTAAAAGTGAAAAGCAGCCACATCATACATCAGGGATTAGCAACATGGCGCCGGTTTAGGAACATGTGTCACTACAATAAGAAGGCTTTGTGGGTGTATGGGTGTGGGTGGGGGGGGGTAGCGGGAAGGGGATGAAAGGCTTTCTTACTGTTAACATCCTTGAATTGTATGACTTGTGTTTTATTCCTACTGTATCTGTATCAGTTTTATTTAGATTAGGAGATGCTGGTCGAGGTGGAGACGTTGAATAGAGTCCTCATTAAGCCATCCAGTACAAAGCCTTATTCCAGTTTTAAAAAAATGTCTGTGCGTCGCAAGGATGAACGTCACCAGACCGAAGGACACTGTCCAAACCCGCTATTTCTATCATCACTCACCTCGTCTTCCTTAAATCAAGCGGCAGGTATGATACAGCACCCTAATTAGTGATACACCTGTTAGAATCAGTACCAGTGTGCGGTAAAGGTACAGGTGCGAGGATCAGTTATGAAGCGCTTCTCCGTAGTAGTCATCTCCTTAACTAAGGCCCCAGAGGCTGTGGCGTGTTATTCACCCACTATCCTGAGATGCATGGCCATTGTAATATTCAGATTACCATAGTTATCATCCCCTGGTGTTACAATAGGTATTCATTTTACCCACTTACCTACAGGTGTGACTGGACACCTGAATCGAGTGGCACCAGCTGTAGGCACCAGGATTTGAACTCTGGCAGTACTGGGCCGGCAGTTTCGTAGCTAGCAATAGTACCCACTCGGCAGCTGCGGTGGTAGTTTGAAATATTATCTTCCTCCTTGCTAATGTCTGTCCACAAAGACCAGTGCTGTAGATCTTCGCACCTTGGATGTAATTTTCAGTTTCAAAAAGCTCTACGTAGAAGAAAAATCACCTAGCGGTAGCAAGAATTAAAGAAAAAGCTTTTGTAGTAAAGGAGTTAAGACATTTGTAGTAAACAGGAAACCGAATATTTCTATAAAAATTTCGGACTGAGTGGCCTAGCCCTGGGCCCCTACGCTCCTGATGGGGCAATAGAGGTGTAACGCCATAAATAGAAAGGAAAAAAAAAAAGCATTCCAGCATCAGAGAGAGAGAGAGAGAGAATGCGTACTTGACAGATTTTCTAAACTCTCTCCTGCACCCCGCACTCCACACCAGCAAGATTTTAGTGTGGACGCGGCCAGAGGTAAATAAAACAGCCTAGAGGGAGTATTAATAAGGAATATAAGACGTTCTAGAATATAAGACGTACGGTATGTAAAGTGGGCGATATTAGAAAAAAAAATTCATAACAGAAGAGTACAGTAAGGTGTAATAAGCAAAATAAATTGCTTAGGAAGAGGTGTTAGGAAGCGTCCTTAACCGACTAGAATACGGGGATTAATGTGCTTTCAATATTTTATACTCTCTCTCTCTCTCTCTCTCTCTCTCTCTCTCTCTCTCTCTCTCTCTCTCTCTCTCTATATATATATATATATATATATATATATATATATATATATATATGTGTGTGTGTGTGTGTGTGTGCTCCTCACCTCATAACCACAACTCAACCCACTTCCTGCTCGCCGCCGCCCCTAAGACGGCCGCATGCTAGTGTTTACAAATGCGGTATTGAGGCCAGGTGTGTGTGTGTGTGTGTGTGTTTGTGTTTGTGTGTGTGTGTGTGTGTGTGTGTGAGAGAGAGAGAGAGAGAGAGAGAGAGAGAGAGAGGGGGGGGGAGCATATGAGTATGTATGTGTGAGGAAATGATGGAGCGTGTATGTGTGTTTGTAGGTATCAATAAAAAAAAAAAATCCTTTTTAAACACCTGACTCTCTCTCTCTCTCTCTCTCTCGTGATCACACAGTAAACAAAAATCGTCACAGCTCTCAAACGAAACAAACTGATCCACTGAACGAAAAATTTTGATAAGGCCCATTTTCGACACCAAAATAAAACAAATTCTCACATACCTTTGCTGTGCCCATTAATTCTTCAAGCCATAATTCTACACATGTCCTATTTAGCCTCTCGCATACGTTCACGCTTACCAAAAATAAAAATACAGCTGGATTTTCAGTACCGTATGTAAGTCAGTGGGTCCCTTGTAGCTGTACTTTTTTTTTTTTTTTTTAATTGTGTTAATAAAAGTGTATTATCGCGCGCGCGGTGTGTGATATTTGAGTGCGTGCGTATGCTTGAGATGTATGCTTGTGCGGGATACCTGAGATTTATGTTTGTGGGGTGTGGAGTCCTGAGCAGATACAGAAGAAAGCATGAATAACTATAAAGCACTCAGAGAGCGCATACCTCCGCCAATGCCATTGCCATTAAAAAGGATTCAGAAACGGATCCGGATCCCGATCCTACGGCCCACCCTTCCACAAAATTTCATTGAAATTCATTGAGAATTTTTGGCGATACTGTGCCGGATACTACTGCTCCGGATTCGGATCCGCCCCCAAATTTACTCACTTCTTCCTTTGCCCATAGCCCACCCTTCCACAAAATTTCATTGAATTTCATTGAGAACTTTTGGAGATATCTTCTGGACAAACCGACAGACAGACACACACAAACGTAGGTCAATACATAACCACCTCCAAATTCATTGGAGGAGGTAAAAATTTCTTTGGCTTGAGAACCGATGTTGGTGCAGGTTAGGGAAGGTGGGTGTGGTATGGATGTGATGTAGATGTGGTGTGAGGATGGTGTGATGTGTGGTGTGGGTGTAGTGTGGATGTGGTTTGGTGTGGGTGTAGTGTGGATGTGGTTTGGTGTGGTGTGGGTGTGATGCGATGTAGAGGTGGGTGTGATGTGGGTGTGGTGTTGCTGTGGTATGATTGTTGTGTGGTTGTAGCATGCTTGTAGGGTCGGTATGGTGTGAGTGTGGCTTTAGAATGATGTGAGTGTAGTGTAGTTATAGCGTTTTGTGTGTAGATGTGGTGGATGTGGCGTAGTTGCGTTGGGTGTGGTGTAGGTGATGCGTGAGTGTGGATAGGGCGGTGTGGGTGTAGTAGTGGATGCAGTGTGGGTATGGTGTGTAGGTGTGACAGGTCTGGTAGTGTGCATGGAGTTTGCGTTTGGTGTGGGTGGAATAAAAATGTGATATAAATGAGTATGAGTGGTGTGGGTAGGTGATGTGGGTGCCCTATGGATGGGATGGGTAGGTGGTTTTGACTGGCTATGGCTGTGCTTGCGACTGACTTGACAAGGGGGGCACGCAACAAATACTACGCACGCACACACGCGCGCACGCTAGCGCACGCGCACACACACACACACACACACACACACACACACACACACACACACACACACACACACACACACACACACACACACACTGCCCAAAGTTTCATGGTTTGTTTGTTGATGGAGAACATGATGCGGACGCGGGCTAGTACACTGTTCTATTATCCTCTGTCACTGGCTTATATACTATATTTTTACCTGCGGCGATAGCCAGCAGGTAAGTGAGTGGCCAGCGTTCTTCTGCTTCTGGCGAATCTGTTAAAAAGAGGCCATTGGTGACGTAAAAGTGGTACCATTAATGGTAATTTGACATGGAGGATCCAAATCTGCCATCAGCTGACACCTAAGGTTGCGCCATGTAGCGACTCTGTAGTAAAAGTGCTTAATTTAAGCGTATTGAGACAGAAGTGGTCCCATATAATGTTACTTTTTATAGCAAACTGTTTGAAACAAGAACCTCGCCGCAGGTCCCAGAGCGATTCTACCCTTGTTTTTACCTTCTCCACTTCTTCATAAGCCCCCAGTAAAAAAGTTAAAAACCCTCTAAAAACTTAGACGTGTGTGTGTGTGTGTGTGTGTGTGTGTGTGTGTGTGTAAGAGAGAGAGAGAGAGAGAGAGAGAGAGACTTAAGTAACCTCAGGGCCCAAGTTGAAGTCAATTATTTTTTTTTCTTCTTTTACTCCTGTGACAGATGTAACAGGTTTGGGATGACAGGCTGGGAGAAAAAACATAATTATCAGCATTCCTTTTGTGGTTTCAGAGAGGCGTGTGTATTGTATTTTGTTGTTGTTGTTGTGGTTGATGTATGTTGTTGTAGTTGATGTATGTTATTGTTGTTGATTGTTTTTGTTGTTATTTGTGTTGCTGTTGTATGATATTGATGTTTGTTGTTGTTGTTGTGGTTGATGTATGTTGTTGTAGTTGATGTATGTTATTGTTGTTGATTGTTTTTGTTGTTATTTGTGTTGCTGTTGTATGATATTGATGTTTGTTGTTGTTGTGGTTGTTATTATTATTATTATTATTATTTTTTTTTTTAATTATTATTTCTCGTTCTTTGGGGGGTGGCGGTGGTGTAACAGGAAGCACACCGGGCCCGCAACCAAGAAGTCTTGGGTTCGATTCCCTAATTAGCTATGAGACCTTTGAAAATGTCTTCTTGACCCCAGCCTGAT